>NW_012101209.1:5759302-5788664 GCF_000951045.1 Mandrillus leucophaeus
GCCGCCGCCTTCGCGGACAAGTACATGGATACCGCCGGCCCAGCGGCCGAGGAGTTCAGCTCCCGCGCTAAGGAGTTCGCCTTCTACCACCAGGGCTACGCAGCCGGGCCTTACCACCACCATCAGCCCATGCCTGGCTACCTGGATATGCCAGTGGTGCCGGGCCTCGGGGGCCCCGGCGAGTCGCGCCACGAGCCCCTGGGTCTTCCCATGGAAAGCTACCAGCCCTGGGCGCTGCCCAACGGCTGGAACGGCCAAATGTACTGCCCCAAAGAGCAGGCGCAGCCTCCCCACCTCTGGAAGTCCACTCTGCCTGGTAAATGGCGACATATTCCCAGCCCTGGTCTTCCGGCTCTGCTCCAGCTTCTCCTCCGCTCGCACCCGGGCGATCCCGGGTTCCCTTCTGTTCTTTTCCTGGTCTGCCCTAGCGGCTCTGCACCCCTGGGAGCCCAAGCATGGCTGGCTGGGGCTGCCTGCACTGCCTTGAGTTGAGCTGGTCCCTGGCCCTCCCTGGGTGAGGGGTGGCTGGGAGAGAACTTGTGGGGACCGCGGCTAGCTTCCCTCTCCCTCTGCGCCCCGCCCTCCCCAGCCCCTGACACCAATTTAAGGATGAGAAATTTACCAGAAAACAGCTCCCCAAATTGCCCCTCCCTATTCATTCTCTCAAAAATGGCTTCAGTGTAGAAGCTTCGAGTATTGGGACGGGCACCCAGAAAGGAGCCAGGCACAGAAGTGTTGTACCTTGAGCTTGGCGCTAAGGTGTGGGCCGCTGGACCAGGCTATCTCTCGAAGCTGCCTACGCGTTGCTCCTGCAGGATGGCCGGGTTGGGGACGTCACTGGAGCCCTGGGCGATTTCATTTCAGTTCAGAACTAACCACCTTCCCCACTGACCCTCTAGGCTTTGGCAGAAGGCCGGATTGTACAGCGCGTGGCAAAGAGCAGCCGGGCGCTGCAAGGCGGGTGGCTCAGATCGAGCTGTCGCCTATGCCCTGGCTGGGGTCCGATCCCTGTGTAACTTGCCTTCTCCCTTATCTTCTAGACGTCGTCTCCCATCCCTCGGATGCCAGCTCTTATAGGAGGGGGAGAAAGAAGCGCGTGCCTTATACCAAGGTGCAATTAAAAGAACTTGAACGGGAATACGCCACGAACAAATTCATTACTAAGGACAAACGGAGGCGGATATCAGCCACGACGAATCTCTCTGAGCGGCAGGTCACAATCTGGTTCCAGAACAGGAGGGTTAAAGAGAAAAAAGTCATCAACAAACTGAAAACCACTAGTTAATGGATTAAAAATGGAACAAGAAGGCAACTTGAAGAAACGCTTCAGAACTTGTTGCTTTGCCCAGATAATGATAATAATGCTTAATAATAATTGAAGAATGGGAAAGAGAAAGAGACAGACACTGGCATTTTGCTCTCCTGAAGGAGATCTCTTTCTCTTTAATGGAATCTACAACTGTTTTAAAACTTTAAAAAAGGTAAAGACTGCCAGTTCTTTCGCCAACCCCACCAGCCCAGCCCGTTAAATGTCAAACGTCAACCCCCAAAATACGCAATTTCAGATAAGTTACACAGTTACTGAAATCTTGTAAGTATTTATGTGATCGTTATATTTTAGGACACTGCGTTAGATGGTAATAATCTGGAAGTTGGTTACAAAAGCAAGAGGCCATTGTAAACATCTGCTTGTCCTTCTTAGGTCGCCATTCCCTTTGCATGTTAAGCGTCTGCTCAGGTAAATCTTAGTGAAATTCCTACCGTTGTTGTATGTTCTGCAAAACATTTTATGTATAGATTTAGAGGGGAAACGAGAAGGTACTAAAATAATAATCTTGGAATATTTGCTGTGAAGGGAAAACGGGAGAGAAAACTCTTCTGAGGATCATTTGTCTTGGTAGTATAGTAAAACCAACCAGCTGAACCTTTCAGGCTACAAGAGAAACCGAGTTGGTAATGTCCTTTTCAGAATAATTTTTAACTGCTTATAACAAGCATATTTTGTGGCATTTGGACTATATTTACTGCCCCAATATCCGTTATTTTCCAAAGGATTTGGTATCTTTTTGAAAATGTTTAAATCATCAGATGATCCGCAGAATTCACTTTATTTGAGAAATCCCGAAAGTTTCCATCCCAACATGATGGACTTCGGTTTGAACACAATTCGTTTTTTCATTTGAATTGGCATTTCACAATATTTGCTAAACATTTGCTGGAGAAATCATTTTTCTTTTTTCTTTTTTAGAAAACTCAAAATGAAAATTCATTCCCCTGAAATATTTAGGTGTCTTCATTCTATATTTTGATCTATTAAGAGATTAGTATTTTTCCATGTTTATTGTTTTATCAGACTGCATTAGAAAGATTAGTGATTCATCTTCACAGCACATTTTTAAGCAGTTATTTCAACCAGCACATTCGTTTTGTTCATATTCACTATAGAATGATATCTTGTAAATAAAGACACTCAGCACACTGTGAAAATGTATTTGTGCACCTGCTTTTTAAATATTTCTACTAAAAATGAAAAAAAAAAAACTTAGACCTGTTGATAGTGATGTAGTGGTATTAATTCTGTTAATAAAATAGTCACTGCCATTAAAATCTGCAGAAAATACTCTTTTCTTTCCTATGCTAAATGTGCACTGCACAGAAAGAAAAGGAGCAGGTTTGTCTTATATAAACCAAGGACCATTCTTTATTATTATTCAGTACTTTTTTTGCTACCAAATTTTTAAGAAAAGGGAGAAACCCCTCATAACTAAAATCCTAAAATATGATAAGTGCTTCAAGGAGATTAAAGTGTCAGATATTCCAAAAGGGAGAGAAAAGAAAGGAGGAAGAGATAGAATGAATTCCCAGGCTCCCTGTGGAAAATGAAAACCAGTTGTTTTGTATCAGCAATGCCTAGGCTGTCGTATTTTAAAATGTGCTGTTGGGTCTGCATGTGTCTGAGAGGGCAGGTTTTGATATCTGTTGAAATGACAGGACTACGAAAGGCCTTAAACCTTGACCTTGACGAAAAAAGACAATTTGTGACCTTGACTTTTGACAGCTCATGAATTGGCCTTAGCTGGATTAGTAGATCAAGGGCGCCACCTCGCGTTGACAAGCCTCCTTGTAATTTTTCAACCAAGGGAATCAAGAGCTCTTACGTCCTTGACTTTAGAGATTCAGTACTCAATTATTTGGCTCCAGATGGAGCAAATTTGAATATATGTAAATTATACATGTCCCTGTATATATGTAAATATATATCATATGTGTACACATGTATACTTTTGCATATTAGTGCTTGTGTGTGCTTGTATATATATTTGTAGAATCTGTACAGATATCGTATCATTAATTGCTAATGACCCAAGATATTGTAATTTAAGGTGATTCCTAGAGTTGAGGTACAAAATGTACTTTACAAGATGAAGCTTTGTTCCTTTTCTCTAATGGCTAAGTTCGATTTGTCTTCACAGTGGCTTTCTCTGCATCAGATTTCTGCAGATCTGCTTTAAAGCTGTACATTTTTGTTACAGTCAAAGATGTGTTCTTAAATCACCATTCTTTCCTGGTCCTCACCCTCCAATGTGGCCTCGCATTCTAATTAGAGCTACTGAGGAGTCTTTACAGCAAATTAAGATTCAGATGCCTTGCTAATTCTAGAGTTCTAGAGTTACGTTTCAGAAATTCTAAGAAACCCCTCTTGAGAGGTCAGTAAAGAGGACTTAATATTTCATATCTACAAAATGACCACAGGATTGGATACAGATCTGAGTTATCCTGGATAACTCAGAGCTGAGTACTGCTCCAGGGTGGTGTGCAATCTTATATTGATGCTTGTGAATCTGCCATTTTATTTGTAGGATAAATAAATATGTTTAATATTAACAACTTCCATCAAAACTATAATAATAATATATCTGCTGTTGACCTCTAACAACAATCAGGTGCTGTATTCAGAGTCATAAAGAATACATATGTATGTTTGTATATTTAATACACACATAGGATAATGTGTTTTTGTCAAATCTATGCTATGCACATATGTATTAAAATGTTGGTGGAACCAGTAGCCGTGGGATGCAGAATTGTGAGATGCAGGCTAATTTTATCTTTATATTAGAGGAAAGTAACAGTGAATGGAAGAACCAGATTCAACATTTTATGGAAAATAATATTGATTGGTTACAAAAGTGGCTGCCGGAAACCTCTCCAACCTCTCCTGAGGACTCACAGCTTCTTTATAGATGAGAATTATGGAAAGAGTCTCTAAAGCTGTCTCAAAAACAGGCTGGTGTTGAAACATACATATCGAAAGGGCTTGAGAAATTCAATTATATTTTGCTGCCCTGAGGATTTTCACTCCACTTGTGGAAACAAATGATAATGTTGCTTCAGACCCACCTCTCCACCTCTTGTTCCAAACAGTACTCCATTTCCAAATGAGCTGCCATCAAGCCAAAGTAACAACTTTCTCCCAAAATGTTTAAAGTGGTGGAAAATTCCCTCAAAGCTGGATCAAACTGTGTGTTTAAGAACAGCTCCAAACGGGACTCTTCTGTTGACGGGGGATATTTCTCTTTAGATGTAAGAAATATTCTGAGCCTCGAGCCTAGGAAGGAGGCCAACAGCAGCTCTCCAGCCGGGATACCGCCCCTTTCGAAAGCCATCACCACTACAGGAACCCTGGGTAAAGTAGTAGCCTTCTTTTTTTCTCTCTAGTTTTTGAAACTGTAATGACAGAAGATATTTCAGGGTTGTTGTGGGGTTTTTTTCCCCCCAGTTCTAAAATGGTCATTGATAGTATCGATCTTACCTAACTCTCCTTCTATTTAAAATTTCTATGGATCTACCAGATAACCAGAGGTGGGCATGGATTATTTATGATGGCTCCTTTAATGCCCAAATAGCAATCAGTCTAAAACCTGAAAGAAAAAAAAAAATGTCCAAGGAGAGACCAGCCACCTCCTGAAAAACAGGAATAATAGTATCAGCCACTGATCTGTGAATAATGTTGTTGGAAACCTGACTGAAGTATTTTTTTCTAAAAAGAAAACTATTCCTGAATACAAAATAATAAAAATAGGACTTTAAAAAAACCCTACTTTTTCTATCTGCTCTCAGTACTGTCATATTTATTTAGTTACTTTAAGTGGATGATTGTTAAATGTCGCTGTGCATTTTACTCCTATTTGTGACTGATGCAGAGCTGAAGCCACACATTCAAGTTGTGGGTTAAAAATAAATAACAGAAAAGGAAAGAAAAAAATTAAAACAACCTAGTTGAAATCTTTTCTTAAAAATTCACCACTAGGCAGCGAAATTCAGCTGCAGATGCAACATTTGTGTGTGGAGAGTTGACACAGATTTCACTTTGTAATAGATGTAAGTGCAAATTGCACTCTACTGCATGTGTTTGGAGGGCTCGGTGAAGATGCAGTGTCTTGCTTCCTCTGCGAATTCCCGAGTTCAGGAGCCCAGACGGAGGTTGCCCTGGACTGCTAATCCCCAGACCTAGTGGGTTCAGAGGCGCCCTCCTGGATTTGCGGACCTCTCCCAAGGAGACGGTAGGGGCTTGCTGATTTATGCGCATTCCTTTAAACTTGATCGAATGCATGTCAGCCGACCAAGAACTGGAGAATCAGAGAAATGTGCAGCGAGTTGCTCACATCCCGTTTCTCATAAGCGAAGATGTAGAGTTATCCAAAAGGCAGAGGGAGATTTATGCCTAGGTTTTAGGACAGGCACGCTAATTAAGTTTTCATCTGCTAGGCCGCCGGGTCCGTAAAAACAGCCGGCCTCATTCTTTATGAAAATGCCCACTCAATCCTTGTGCATCTACCTATCTCTGATGAATGCCTGAATAGTGCTTGCTATTTTTAATTTTATTTTAAAGGGAAGAAAAAAAGACACTGGCGCAGAAAAATTCCTCCATGAAAGCAGCCAAGGCCTTGCCACAGTTGATTTCATTTCTGCCCGGCTCTCGTGGCGCTGAAGAGCCGGATCCACCCGGCAGAAATAATTACAACGGGTCTCAGAGATTTCCAAACCTCTGAGGGCGGTTGTGCGGCGACATAGGACCTCCCCCAGGTACTGGGGTGTGAACTCCGAGAGCTACCTGATGTCGCGCCCCTCGGGGACTGAGGCGCGGCCCCAAACCCTCCACGCTTCTACAAGAACCCCCTACTCAAAATGGAGGCTCAGGCCGGTGGAAAGCCGGCCTCCCTCAGACGGCACGCGGGCCGGTCGGGGCTGCGGTAGGACGGCGGGCTGAGGTCCCAGCGCGGAACCGCGAGGGCCGGGTCTGTGCGGGTGAGTGGCCCCGCAAGTGCAGGCTGACGTCACCGCAGGCCGCGCGGGCCTTCGCGGGACTCCCCGGGCGCGGCTGGATCAGCACAAGCCGACTTCAAGGAATGTTTGGTGCGGGTGCCCACTTCCCCGCCCCGCCCCGCCCTCCCCAAGAGAATAATCCGGTATTTAATCTCTCCCGGTCTTAATTCTTGGCAGCGTGGAAGGTGGTTTGCAACGGGAAATAAAACTTGACAGGAGCATTTTCTCTAAAAGGGATTTTGAGACGAGCTGAAAAGAAACCGTGTTTTTCTCTACCAAATACTTCCGCTTTCTGAACCCGGAGCCGAGGGAGGGAGCGATCCGAGGGAGCGGAGAGCAAGCCGGGCACGCGAGGCCACGCTGTGCACCCCACCGGCCGCGCCGGCCGCCCGGGCGGGAGGCAGCCTCGGGCTCCGCTGCGCCCCGCGCCTCTACCACGCTCCGTGCCGCTGGGCTGTAGGCCCCGGCGCCGCCCGCAGCCCGAGGTTGGGACCCCGCGCATGGGACCGTGGCACCGGCAGGTCCCGGTTGGCACCCAGAGTGGTACCCAGGCGCTGGCTGAGGGAGGCTGGGGTCAGGCGAGAGAAGAGGGCCCTGGAGAGAGGGCCTTAAGGAGCTTGGCGTTAGCTCTGAGCCTCTGGCCTGGGGGGGTTGGCAACAGCCGCTTGCAAGAAGGGTGGTGAGAGCAGGGCTGGGGGCTTTGTTTCCGGCCTCGGGTCTGCGGACTCTGCACAAAATGGAGGGGGAAAGGGGGTGAGCGCGCAGCAGGCGTGGGTCGAGCGGACTGCTATTGGGTGGAGGAGGCTGGAGAGAGCAGAGTCCCCCTCCCCGCCGCTCAGCGAGCGCCCTTCTCTCTCGCCGTAAAGGTCAAGTCCTCCGCGCCACGGCCGCCTCC
This sequence comes from Mandrillus leucophaeus, assembly GCF_000951045.1. NCBI lineage: Eukaryota > Metazoa > Chordata > Mammalia > Primates > Cercopithecidae > Mandrillus > Mandrillus leucophaeus. Next base: position 5,766,525 of record NW_012101209.1, read on the forward strand.
ATGGTCAGGGCCGGTCGCTGCTGCGGTCTCAAGAAGGCACAGGACGTGCAGTTAGCTTGCTGCAAGCGGGTTCTGGTAGCCTGGGCTCTGGGCTCGTGCACTGGAGGCAGAGGTTCTTTCTTGATTTCCAACTCTCCCATTCCCAGCCTTGTTGGAAAGGAGTCCTGGTAGCCACGGGTGGCCCAGGCTGTGTCCCCGTCCCAGAAGAGCGGCATTTGCCCCAGTCCAGCAGACTTCGGAGCCCGCTGAGGCCTAGCAGGGGCTAGAGGGAGCGCCTGCAAGCCCAGGGGAGAGGACGTGGCTGGATCGGAGTTCTGGGTCCTGGTAGGAACATAGGGCCGAGCAGGGCCAACTTGGCGGGGAAGAGGATAGGGGAGCCAAGACCCTGCTGGAGAGCCTCTCCTGGGGTCCCTGAGTCCAGGCCCCTCCGGAGTGCGTGGCAGGCCTTTGGTGAGACCCTTGATGCTCTTCTCCTGCCTAAAATCCACACTGAGATGTGAGGCGCAATCTTCCAAGGTAAAAACCCTTGACTCCCAGCCCCCAAGAATCCTTCTCTGCACTCTGCGAGGGAGAGAGCCCCCTACCTCCTGCCCATAGCCTGCCTCCAACAGGTCAGAGCATCAGGCCCTGCGGTAAACAGTTAGCTTAAGCCTGATCTGCCGCTGAGCCTGTCTCTCCAGGTGAACCAAAGAGGACGTGCAAGGGATTTCTTTTCGCGGAAGCGAAAAATCTGAGTTGTACCCCTAGGGCTACACGGATGGGCTGGGCTGTGGGGGCATATATAGCAGAAACAATTGTCTGTGAATGGGTAGCAGAAATGCCTGGCAGGGTGTGTAGGGGAGGAGGGCTGGATGGGGTGATGGTTCTTCTCAAGCCTGGAATGTGAGCCACCACGAGCACTGAGTGGAAATGGAGCTGCCCTAGGAAGCAGTTGGAGCTTTGTGGCATGCGGGCTTCCTGTGAGCTACGGCTGTGGGGACCGAGGCCCAAGGACCAGAGCCAACCTTCGGGTTGAGCCACCCCCTTTTATCTTCTTTATCTCAGACACACTCTGCTGGGAAACCCGTTTGGGCCAAAGCTGCACGGGGAATGGAAGGCAGATCCTGAGAACTAGGGCTTCGCCCTTCAAAGTCTCCCCCACCCCATTTGTTCCCACTCTATAGGAAAAAGAAGTCTAATAATTGGCAACAATAAAAATAAAAATAGTTAATAAAGGAAGTAAATCTTCTCTTCTCCCTTCAGTTTGGGATCCACTAATGTAAATGATAACCAGATTGCTTGGGTACTTGAGACCCTCAGCTGAGCCCTGTGCCCCACTCTGCAGTGGCCAGGGGAAGGGTATGGGCCTTTTCAGATATTTAGGGGCTTTGAAGGATGACTGAAACTGCCAGTCAGACCAAACAGAATTATGAGGTCAACTTCAGGGCACTACCTATTTCTGAGCTTTTAGGAAGTGTAGGAGACCTTGGGGGAGGGTGGGTGTCTCAGCAAAGGGACAAATTAACCCCTGCCTCCACCTGGTAGTGACAGAGGTGATCTCTTGATTTTTTATCGAAGCCTCAGTGCTGCCTTTGTGCAGCGCCTGGAAAATGTGATGGATTGGCAATGATCTGGCAATAAGCCATGCCCTGAGAACAAATACTGGGAGATCTCCTGGGCCTTCCTGGGCAACTCACCTCCCCAGCTCACCATGGAAAACAAACGTGCCCACAGGAACCCTTCTATTTGGAAGGAGATATTCCTGAAATGGAGGAGAAGAGCTCTGTTGCCATTTCTACCCAGGGCCTCCCGGCCAGTTCTTGCACCTGTGTGCAGTATGATCACCAGGGTTGAAATACTCTTCTGTGTAGCTTTCTAGAAACAGTGCGACATTTGTGGACAGAGGAAAGTAAGGGCTTAGGCAAGCAGGAGGAGGCAAATATTGATGGTGCCCTAAGCAATCCAACAAGAGAGAAACTTAACTGTAGCCATCTGGGAGTGAGATTCAGTCTGTCAAGTGGGTCCTCACCCCTGCCAGGCCTATCCCATCTGGGTTGCCCAGCCTAGAAAAGCAGCAGCTGGGTCTGCAGAAAAGGAGGAAGTGTTGGGGAAGAAAGGAGGCTAGAGAAGGGAGGGGAGAGGAAGGGAGATAAGCCGGATTTGGTGGGGCCTTGGGGTGGAGTATTCCAAAGAAGGAGGTGGAAGACTTAGTTCAGGCTCTGGTGGAGGCCCGAAGTTGGGGGAGAGTCAGGGACCTAACAGCCCCTCTGCTCTGCACCTGAGTATTGGGTGCCCTCCAGTGGCACCTCAGCCCTTGCTCAGTCTAGGAGAGGCATCAAAAAAGGTAGGGAAGAGTCCCAGCAGGTGAGAATGGCTGGAAGGAGGCAGGGCAGGAGACAGGAACTTTAGGGGGGACAGGAGCAGGATCAGGAACTGTAGGGGGACAGGACCCCCTTGAGAAGGACAGTGGTGACTGGGGCAGCTTGGCATTGACATTGAGACTGTGGACAAATGCTGGGCATTCAAAGGCCTGCATGTGCAAGTACTGGGGACTTCGCATTCTCAGATTTCTGGGACAAGGAGCAGCTGCTGCCTCCCAAGCTAGCCCCAAGGAGAGAAGAGGGTGGCCCAGCAGCTTTGTCAGTTGGAGCTGAGAAGCCTGGAGTGTGGAGGTGCTCCCGGCCACCCAGCTCTATCCTCCCTTGGAGTGAGAGGGTGTTAAGCTGCCTGTCAAGTGACGATCCTTGCAGCTCACATCCCTTGAATGACTGTGCTGGAAACGCCCCCAGCACAACAACCACGGTAACAAGGCCTCGCATTGCCCGGTGCGCACCGACGGCTTCAAGGCCACCCCGCCTGGGCACTGCCCGCCGGCGCCCTCCCGCTGCCTCCCGGACCCCTCCGGCTGCAAGAAGAAGCGGAGGCGGCAGAGGCGCCTGGACCCACTTTATTTCGATATTCCGCCTGCAAAGGCGGTGGAACGAAGCGTAAGGCTCAGGGATGGTCGTCCCCAGAGAGGAGGGTCCCGGAGGCGCTGTGCAAGCCCCCCCTCCCCAACCTTTCGGGCCAAATCAGACGAAGCCTCGGAAAGGCTCGGTCTGTTTTGCTGACCAAATCTCCTTGTTAGCCGTTTCCGCCTGACAAGCCTGGCGCGGGCGTCGGCCTTCTCCTCTCCGGGTGGCCACCTCCAAATGCTGTGCGGGGAGCGATGGGGCCCGGCCTTGCAGAGGGCTGCCTGGACCTTGAAATTTGGAAAAACAAGAAGAGACTGAACCGGGCTCCCTCCCTTCTCTGCAGACACACACGCACCGTCAGGCCGCCGCCACTTCCTGCCTTTGTTTTTCTTCCTCCAAACATTTTTTGGCCTCTTGCATTAGCCGCGGTGGGGCTCTGGGTTGACGATAAAAGGAAATACACCCTGAACAGTTTTCTGGAGATGGCGCGAGCTCTGGAGCTCCTGAGAAAGAACAGCTCCTGGGAAGCCAGTCGCCAGGGCCAATGTCACAGCCTTACCCGCGCCGGCCTCTTCAAGAAATGGAACTCGGACTTGGCCTTCCGGGGCGGCTTTAGCCTCAGTCGGGTCTTTCCCAGAGCCCAGTGGGTTACGCTCGGCTGTTGGACCTCCTGCAAAGCGGAAGAGTCAATCATAGGATCAGAGCAAAGTCAAAACCAAGGACCTGAAGGTCTGCCTTCCCTTCTTCCCCTGAATTTGGTCTGATCCTCAGAGCTGCGCCCACCCCTCACCCCAGCCGCCTGCCTGGAGAAACCTTCACATTCACACCGCCAGCGTATTCCGCACACGAGGGCAGGAGCGGGCAAAACTGGGACATTGCGCAGTCTTGGGGACCTGAGTACCCTTCTCCTATTCCTGCTGGGCAACTAAAAGCGTTCGGTCACTTCAGGCTTTTTCCCTTCTGCTGATATCAAAAGCCTTTTCCCTCATCCATCTTCACGGCAGCGCCCCCACACACCCACTTCCAGGCTGCAAGTCCCTCCGGGCACCCGGCTTCGGTGCAGCCTGCCGAAATGCCCTGCCAGCCGCTCCCGGAGCGCCTTTTTCACCCCCAGCCTTTTATCCGGAATTCGCCTTTGTCTCCTGCGGACACCCATGGGATCCAGCCCTGCCAGCACCCTCTCGGTCTGGCTCTCCAGGAGGACATGGGAGGCAATGGTTATGCGGAACAGCGCACACCCCCATACCGACCTTTCTGCCGGGACCGCTCTCCCTGACACCAGGGGAAAACCGATCTAATTAAGAGAGGGGCTGCGTGCCGCTGGGGGAGGTGGCCTGGCATCCCCCGCTGGCGGGCCACCACAGCCCCGTCTGTTCAGGCACAAGCTGAAGTTGACTGCCAAAACTGCTATAAAACCGCAGGTCTGTCTAGAACTGTTTTCGGTTTTCCTAGACGCCCCCGGGTTCAATTATGGTCTTAAAAGCCCTAATACAAGTGCAAGAATTTGTTTGCCTTCACCCAGGGGCGGGGCGAGCCCCGCAATGGTGGCGCCTTTGTTATGGCAAAGTCACTGAAACCCTTCATGCATTCCTTTTGTTCGAAGGTAGGGGTGGTGAGGACTGGGTGGGCTGCAGAGAGAGAGTTTGGGATAGCCAAAATCAAGCCAGGGAACAGCTGGAATACCTTTGTTTGAAACCTCTCCTTCTGTCTTTTATATTCTGTCTCTAAAAAAGAGATGCTGTGGAGAAACAAATATTTAGCCTTGTTGGTCACTGCTGGAAATAGAAGTTTTTTCGCCGCAGGGCAATTCTGTAAATGTGCATCCCAGCTTTAGGAGGTCTGAAGCTACTCTTCTCCAATAACCTTCCTTCCCATTGGAACTTCTCACTCACAGCACTGCTGCCCTCTGGACAAGCCACAGTGGACAAATATGTCAAGCTGAAGATGCACAAATAATTTCAAATTCAGTTCTCAGGGATTCAAGGGACATGAAAGTTCTTGTAGCAAATCTTGAATAAAGAGTTCATTAAACCAATGTGTCCAAGTAGCTTGATTTGTGATAAGCAATCCTTGTAAAGGTGGTGGTGGGGGGAGGTGGAAAGCCACAGAAACATTAATGCTAGTAAATTAGTTTACTCGACTACAGAGTAATTACTCGATATTATTGATATTTACAGCAGGTATTCAAATGCAATGGTAGGCCATTATTTGGAGAAAATACATAATGAGAATATTTCTTTTCCAGTGCAATACATGATTAGATTTGTTATTGAGTCAGTTACAGTCAGCTCAGCAATAAATAAATAAATCGATGATGACACTTATATACCAAAGATCTTAGAGTTTATACTCTAAATCTTCCCCAAAATATGTAAATACCTTTGGCTATTTCCTGGAGAGGGAAAAGCAAAAGGTTATCTTTTTATATATCTTTTATTTTCCTTCAGCAACACTCCAGATCCTTGCAAGAAGAGAGTTGTTGGGAGGCCTCAGGTCTGGGCCCCTCTCAGCTCCTGGCCCTGCCTGGCTGCTCTGTGTCCTCTCCCTTCTTTCGCTTCCTCCAAACATTGCTCCTTCAATCCTGCAGGTTGTGGAACATATTTTGCCTTCTTAATTTATTTTTTTCCTCTTCTCAAGAAAGCTAGACTCAGAGTATTGCTATGGTCTCTCTTTATTCTTAGCACAAACCTAGCCTTTTAAAGGCATCCCTGTCTTCCCAGGTGCAGGGAGTTGGGGAAGCACCTCTCCTTTCTCTGGCATTGTATTCCTTCTGTGGAATGAATAGTAGGAAAGGCACAGAGCTCTCTGAGTTTTAGCCCTGCACATCCCTTGCTTTCACTCTCACACATTGCAAGGAAAGAGAGAAGGAGAGCAGGAGAGTAGGCGAGTTACCCCTTTCTCAGCCACCTCTCCTTGGCCCTCAGCCCGTCCTTTCCACCCCCATTCTCCCCACACCCCTGGAGCTCTGCAAGCAGCCTGGTGGGCCCCCCACGAAGATGCAGCATACCCAGGAGAAGGCTCCTCGGATGTCAGCGCCTCTAAAGCAGCCCAAGGGTTGCCTCAATTGCATGGTTTCCCGCGTCCTCAGCTCCAGAAGACCAGGCAGATGGGTGGACCGGTGAGCAGCGGGGCAGCCCCTGTACCTCTGTCTCTGCCGAGTCACTCCGAAGCCCGGCAGGCAGCGAGGAGGAGGGGGTTTCTCCAAGGACAGAAGGTGGGATGAGGAGGCAGGCAGGGAAGATGAGGGGAGAGGTGGATCCCGGGTAAGACGAAGGCCCTTCTGGGCCCTGCGGATCAGTGACAAACCGCGGGGAGAAGCCGTTCTGGCTGTGGGCGGTTTAGGGACGGAAGGCACTAAAGCGCTTCGGAAGTGACCATGAATGAGAGAGTGTAATCAAGTCACCGTGCAAATCGGACAAGCCACGAGGCAGGCACATCCACGGCTTCAAACTCTGGCCCCGAAGGGGTGCCGGCTAGGGTCGGAGGCAGAGGCGCTTCCCAGAGCAAGTCTATGGGAGGGGGACTGCGAAGAACGGGGTGCAAATGCGAGCCTCCAGGAGAACAGACTCCGAGACCACAAGCCACACAGCGACGGGCTCCCACCTGGCTATCCCCAGTCCAGGGCACCCCTCACCCACCCGGAGAGCTGCGGGTGGGAGGTGGGCACGAGAGTTGAGCTCTCACCGCCCTCTGCACACTCGAGAACCAGGACCCTGCAATTGAGCACAAGCATGCTGCATGAGGGCGCACCCCAGCCTCTCCGCGCGCCGGGAGGCCCCCAGCGAACATGAGTTACACCGGCGATTACGTGCTTTCGGTGAGAACACCGAGTGACGATCTGTTGCTTCCCCTGAGGTGGCTACAAAGAAAGGAAGCCGGGAGGGAGGGGAGGGGAGGAAAAAAAAAAAAAAGGAAAGGAGGGGGAAAAAAAGGCCCGGACTAGCTCGCAGCTTGTCAATTTCAACATCGGGTCACATGACCAGCACCTCCCTGCTAAGGATGGGGATAGATTTCCACGTCAGCTTACGTCTCCAAATTTCTACTTCACGGATCCGCTTCAAAGAGGCAGCTGCAGTGGAGAATCATGTTAAGCTCGGCTACTGCGGAGAGCCCAAGGTAGCCCAATGATGGATTTTGATGAGCGTGGTCCCTGCTCCTCTAACATGTATTTGCCAAGTTGTACTTACTACGTCTCGGGTCCAGATTTCTCCAGCCTCCCTTCTTTTCTGCCCCAGACCCCGTCTTCGCGCCCAATGACATACTCCTACTCCTCCAACCTGCCCCAGGTCCAACCCGTGCGCGAAGTGACCTTCAGAGAGTACGCCATTGAGCCCGCCACTAAATGGCACCCCCGCGGCAATCTGGCCCACTGCTACTCCGCGGAGGAGCTCGTGCACAGAGACTGCCTGCAGGCGCCCAGCGCGGCCGGCGTGCCTGGCGACGTGCTGGCCAAGAGCTCCGCCAACGTCTACCACCACCCCACCCCCGCCGTCTCGTCCAATTTCTATAGCACCGTGGGCAGGAACGGCGTCCTGCCACAGGCTTTCGACCAGTTTTTCGAGACAGCCTACGGCACCCCGGAAAACCTCGCCTCCTCCGACTACCCCGGGGACAAGAGCGCCGAGAAGGGGCCCCCGGCGGCCACGGCGACCTCCGCGGCGGCGGCAGCCACGGGCGCGCCGGCAACTTCAAGTTCGGACAGCGGCGGCGGCGGCTGCCGGGAGACGGCGGCGGCGGCGGAGGAGAAAGAGCGGCGGCGGCGCCCCGAGAGCAGCAGCAGCCCAGAGTCGTCTTCCGGCCACACTGAGGACAAGGCCGGCGGCTCCAGTACGTATAAAGGCAGCGCCCTGCGCTTTATGAAAGGGGAGTTGGAAATCTAGCGCAGCACCGCTGTTAAATTTTTATATGCTGTTTTATAAGCATATAAGGTTTATGAAGGGCCTTTAGGTTTCCCCCAACAAAACTTTGTTATAAAAGGCGGGATCACGTGGCGAGTGCTGAAATTGGCCGTGAAATACCCACCGGCCAAGGCATGTCTGCAAAAAAAAAAAACAACTCCTCTTTTCGCTTTTTTCCCTTCTCAGCTCCCAAGCCCGGCAGCTCGACCCCGCTCGGGGCCAGCTCCGGGCTGGGGAGCCAGAGGTGGGCGCCTGTAAATTCCCCCTGCAAGGGCTTCGGGAGCCTTTGATAGCAAGGTAATCCGGAGATTTTTATAAAAGCCATGTGTTGCGCCGGGACTCCAGTCCGGCCGGGATTCAAAGGCGTCGCTGTTTAACGACGGCGCTAGGAGCGCGTTTAACAGATAAAGTAGCCCGCTTAGCTCCAGCAATATATTAAAAGAAACAAATTAACCCAAAGTTGGCCTTTTTGTCCAAAGGAAGCCATTTTCCTCTGGCGTGGTGGCAATTACGTGCCTCCTTCTGCCCAACTGCATGTTATTCACAATTGTTATTCAATCTGTCAAAAGCGATTTTTTTTCTTGTCTTGTGGGTCTTTTTTTTTTTTTTTTTTTTTTTTAAGGGGGATCAAGTAGAGCCTGCCCGCAGCTTCGGGAAGCCCCCTTTGCCTTCACCCTACCTAAGATAGCGCCACTGCTCTGCCGTGTGCAGGGTGACCGTGTGTCCGTGGTGCTCAGCGAAGGCCTGGGGTAGGGGGCTTCCGCTGCCACCTCCCCACCTCGGGGGAGCCGGGAGGCTGGCTGGGGAGGCAGGAGCTGGTGGCCAGGACTCAGGCTGACAAAGACCCGGCAGCCGCCGCAGATGTTAACGACTGCCCAGTCTTGGCCGCAGCCTGGAAAGATTGGGACTGGAGCCGCCTTTACTGCCTTGGGAAGGGGCAGCCCAGGTGCTGGAAGGTGAAATGTCCGCAGGCGGCTGTTTGTTTAGTCTGGCCGGCTAGAGGCAGCCGGCAACCCCCACTCGGCTGCTTTCAAAGAGGCTTAGGCAGCGCAAACTCGCCTGTTGCTGTGCGAAGCCCTCCTTTCTGTTCTGGGGGCAGCGGGAGCAGCTTCCCCGGGGGCCTATCTAGGGAGCTGGCTTTTATCTGTGGCTGAGCCTCCAACTGCGACGGTTCCAAGCATGCAGTCATAGAGTTAAAGGCAGGGGCCTGGGGAGACTTTGACGGGGCTTGGGCTGGACCACCAGTCCCTGTGGCAGCCCTTCTCCTCAGCTATGGGCTCTGGGGTGGATTGCAGCCCCACACCGGACTCACCCCCTGCCTTTTCTCCCTTCACAGGTGGCCAACGCACCCGCAAAAAGCGCTGCCCCTATACAAAGTACCAGATCCGAGAGCTGGAGCGAGAGTTCTTCTTCAGCGTCTACATCAACAAAGAGAAGCGCCTGCAACTGTCCCGCATGCTCAACCTCACTGATCGTCAAGTCAAAATCTGGTTTCAGAACAGGAGAATGAAGGAAAAAAAAATTAACAGAGACCGTTTACAGTACTACTCAGCGAATCCACTCCTCTAAGGCTCCAGCGGCTGGAATTGGGTGGGGGGCTTCATACACATGAGATAATATGCAGATTTTGCCCTTGACAAGGTCAAGCCACATGGTGACTTTTGAAAAGAGGTGTGCAAGAGAGGGATGCATGGAGATAGCCCCACACGAGGCGGCCTGGGACTCTCTTGGGATCTCTTGGGACTCTCTGGGATCTCTTAAGATCTCAGTGGTTAAGATTCCTAATAATCATTGGATTCTGAGAGCTGTGTATCAGCTAGAATGACAGGTTTGGGACCCCTGGTGGTTCACTCTTGGAGCCTGCAGAGCTGCGGGCTGGGTGTGGTCTCCACTGGGGACTGGGCCCCCTGCCAGACCCCCTGGAGGCTAACCCCTCCACATCCTCCCTCTACTGGGAGCCTACCCACCCCCAGGACCCCTGAGTCAAAAAGCTGTGTGCTCTCCAAGACCAGTTCAGCTTGGGGACAGGGGCAGGAGGAAGGGGTAGGATTACTAGGTGCCCAGAATGAGGCTGCTTTCCAAAGCCAATGTGAACGGCGGCGGCTGGACTTAGAGGTGGCTATGAGGTGGAAGAGGGCTGCAAATCCTTGTGGGAAAAGAAATCTGTGATTCCAGGTGGCGTCAGTGTCTTTCCACTCCTCCTAGCCACCCACTACACTTATCCAGCCCTGAGTTCCTAGCCACCGCCTCCTACAGCCCACCTGGCTTTTCTTTCTACCAAATGAGGGTCTTGGTTTCAGCCTACCACTCAGGCCCAAAGCCTCGTCGCAGAGTGGACTGTTCCCTGAGGTGGGAGATATGGAAAAGCCAAGAAGCTGCGGCCAGGCCACTGGCCCCTGAGATCTCTGCAGGAAATGGCTGTGGAGTGCGGCAATTTGGCAAACTCTCCACCACATGTAATGAAGCTTGGATTTGCTCAGTGTCTGGCTGCGGAGCAGCAGGCCTGGCCAGCAGGTCTCCAGCTTTGGCTATGAGGGCCTTGAGTCCCCCAAAACACCGGGTTCCAGCACCACACTCTACCCTCATTGGCTCCTGAACTGAGCTTGGAAGCTTCTGGTGACCTTCCAAGAGCCTGAGAGTGAGGTGGAATTATTTTAAAAGATAAATATTATATTATATATATATATTTCCCTGAAGGAACCAAAGCGAATTTTAAAAGATGCAATGTAGAGGGGAAAAGAGATGATGAAAATATTTAAAGGCTCTATCTGTTTACAGTGTTCCATGGTTAAACTCGCTCACTGCTAAGAATATTTGAATGTATGCTTCATACAGGGATGGTGTTCAAAAAACTTGTAAATAAAGAAACCATAACCAATTTTGTTTTCCTTCCTTCCTTCCTTCCTTCCTTCCTTCCTTCCTTCCTTCCTTCCTTTCTTTCTCTTTCTTTCTTTCTTTCTTTCTTTCTTTCTTTCTTTCTTTCTTTCTTTCTTTCTTTCTTTCTTTCTTTCTCTTTTTTGCCATTAGTTGATTTCCTTTGGGGTGTTGGAGGGGGTGGAAAAGGTATTGAGAATGGTCTTTTTAATCTCTTGCAACATTTGGAAAGTGTTAGGGAAATGCTCAGAGGCAGTCAGCCTGCCCAGACTGGGGATCTCATCTGGGAAAGCCAGGCACCCTCCCATTGAATCTCCTTTGCCTCCCTGTATTAAGAAATGTCTATTGGCTCCATTTGTACTGGGAGTGTTGGCCTGTCCTCAATTCTGGTTCTTACCCACCGTGTGTGTTGCAGCATGTATACAGGCAACTGGGCACAAGGAAAATAAAGACGGTGGAAATTGGAGTATCCTGGTGTGACATTCCTCTCCCTGATCGCCTTTTACTGCCAAATGTCTGCCCCCCTCCCCCACCCCCCCAAAAAAAACGCCCTACCTAGTTGAGGGGCAAGTTATCCGGCCCCTGAAAGGGTGAGAAGGTGACTAAGTCAGGAATTGGCTACAATAGAAGCCAGGCTTAGGAAGCCAAGGTGGTTGGCTATGTCCTTGTGGGAAGTGGGGACCTGGGGATGGGGTATCTCAGGGCCTGGAATAATGGACTTTATCCCCTCAGACTGACCTCAGCCCTGGAGAGGGCCTTGGGGCCTGAGGTGGCCAACAGGTCAGACCCCAGGCTGCCCTCGCTCACCTCAGGACCGCTAGGCCTACAATGGGACCGTCCGGGGGCCCGTGGAGGCTTCATCAAGCCCGGTCTGGGTTCCAAGGCAGGGCAGACTCCCAGGAGCCTCTAAGGGTGCTTTTTCCCCAGCTCCCAGCTGAGGCTGCTTTTTCCCTTTGGGAAAAAAGAAAAAAAAAGGATGCCGGTTTCCTCTTTGTTTGCTGCCTTTGAACTTCTGCCTTAAAATTGGACATCACCCATAACCTTGAGGAGAAGGGCTGAAAGGACAGAGCCCTTTGTTGCCCACTCCACCCTCTCTTCAGCCACCCAGGCAGGGCCAGAGCAGCAGATAGGGTCGCATTTGGAGAGAGGCCCCAGACCCCACTCTGTTTATTTGTTTGTGTGTTTGTCTAACTGGCGCGACTGGGGAAATCAAGCTAAAGGGGAGTGGGACAGACCCCGAGATGAATGTCTAGGTTGATAGGCAGACACGCAGAGACGAACAAGGGCCCTCCTGGGGGGCAGGGAGGGGGCGGGCTGGGAAGCCTGGGTTTAGGGAAAGACTTCCTTTGGGATGGTTAAAGATTAACCAAAGTCTCTCAAGTTGCTAGAGAGAGTCTAGTCAGGAGGACTGCTCGCGGGCGGGCGGCGGGCGGGCGGCGGGCGGGCGCGGGTTTGATTTCTGAGCCCTATAAAAGCCCATCCTCCGATGGCTGTGACAATGTGGTCGTAAACCCGTCTGGGGCCGGCGAATTTGCATATTTGGAATGCGCCGCTATAAACCCGGCTGGGGTTTTGCAGCGATTTCTTAGATGTAAAAATGAGATCTCAATAGCAGCGGGCTGGGCACATCCTCTCCTCTCTCGCTCTCTGCCCGAAGCCGGTTTCCCTCTCTCGGCTCGGAGCTGGAGCTCCGGCCCAACGTAGGCGCGCAGCCGCCACGAGATGGCGCACTTCCGATCAATGTCAAAGCCGCCGGGGAGCCGGGAACCCCAGCGTGATTCTTGGCCTTTGTTCGTTTCTGATACTAAGAGCAGCACGGTACATTATTTCACTTGTCCCGCTCCCCTTCGTATCAGAAAAAGGGGGCTCACCCTCAAGAAGTGGTTAGTATTGTAATTTAAAGCAACGCGCATTCGCTAGGCCTCGCGAGCGTCGCCGCGCGGAGAAGCCAGCTGCCCCTTGGCAGTGATTTCGGAAATGTGTCAAGGTAAGAGGCCACAAGTTTAGCAATTTCAGTCTGGTGGGGCGCGAGTGGGAAGGTGGCCGATGTCTAAGCAGGGTTCTCGGGAACGTGGCTGGGTTTGTGGGGTGATGCGGTAGGGAGCCCCCACCTCATTGCTCCCGAAGGTTGGAAAGCAGGGGGAGGCCTAAGTAGAAAAGTTGAGGATTTTATTTCCTTGCGCTAGCATTTCACCCAAGGCGAATCGTTCGATTTTTGTAGAAATATTCAGAATAGAATGGGCTAGGGATGAGAGGTATCTAGGCGAAAGGGTTCCAGCTGTGCTGGGATAGGGGGCTGTGGGAGGGGAAAAAAAAGAGAGAGAGAGATGATCGGGGCTTGAGGAAAACAGAAAGTTTCCATTCTAAACAATGGGGTGGTAGAAGTCTGCGGCCGGTAAGGCGAGCACATTCCCAGGGGCAGACGTCCTGGAGGTCACTGGTTTCCCACTAGGTGCATCTCTAGGTCTGCCCAGTAGCTTGGAGAAAACCTTTGTTCCGAAGAAGGCCAATTCGGAGAAGTCGCATGTGATTTTTGAGAGTGCCAGACCAGTCTCTGTACTGCATACTTGGAGTACGCTGTTATAAATCCCGCGATTTTGCAGCAATTTCTTACATGTGAAAATTAGATCTTTTGTAAAAGATATTTTGCAAATATGCAAAAATGTATTGGTAAATACTAACACTTTTTTTTAAAAGCTGGGGCCAAGGATAAATTTTGACGGAGCAATCACTCCATCGGGGTTGTCACCAAACACATTTTAAATGATAAAAATTCACTTACATTTTGGAGGGCCGATTCAAATTCCCTCTTTCTCCTATATTTATTTTTTAATACTATTTTTCCATTAGTTTCCCATATCTTTTTCTTTTCCCAAATATACAGTGTATGGTGAGTGGGGGGAATCCCAGAGAAAGTAGGCACTCCCTGTTGTGTAAATTTTGCCTATCATAGTTAGTCTTTGCTGAAAGCTGGCTCCCAAACTATGCCGGAGCAAAGCAACAAGGCAAGAAATGAGCGCTCACCCAGTGAGCTGCTCTCTGCAGCGGGAGCCGGCCCTACAATGCCCGAGCTGCCTCCAGTTCTAAGGCAAGAGGCGGTTTGTTATGAACAAAACTAAGAATATTGCAATTCAAAGGGTGTGTGAAAAGGCCCCAACACTTCCCTAACAGGGGTGGGGCCATCTCAATGGTTGGATTTAGAAAAACTTTAAAAGTATGTTGTTTAGTAATAGACTGCACCTGATAGATTCAAAACAGACGCGTCAAATATCCCTGAAAATGTTGACATTCTTAAAGATGAATCAGAAAAGAACGTCATTGCTTGTGGAAAAATTTTCTAACTATGCATAAATGCATGGATCTGAGAAGCTCTGATTTTTTAAATTTTTTTCTGCTAAAGCCAGATATGTAAAAGCAGACTTTATTTTTCTTCTGTGGTGCTGCAGCCCAACTCCACCGCTGGATAATTCAGAGCCTTGAAAGCATTGAGAGTGCCCTCCAGACACAAATTGTTTACCAGCAGTTTCGATCTCAGGACCGGGTATTTTTTCTTTAGGAACTTGTTTTTCATAATAGTTTATTTCTCATTGCTTACAAGGGCCTACTCAGAAGGAGTACCTAGTGAACTGCAGTCTAATCCTTGCCGAAGGCCTTAATCCATGGGCCTGGTGTTTATTTTGGCCCCATAGGGTTGGCGGGCTATTACCCAGGTAGAAATGGGCAGTATTTCCTCCTAAATTAAACATGGGCTCTGGAGGTGACTGTGTAACCGCTGCATAAGGCCTGGTTGAGGCAAGCAGGCACTGAAGATTTAGGTCAAAGGTACCCTGAGGGAGAGGGAGAAATTTAGTAGCTGGGAAGAATGGCAAAAAAGAAAGAAGGCAAACGAGCACGAGGGAGGAAAAGTGCTTGGAAGCCGACCCACACTACAATTGAATCTCTTTCTTAATCTCTTGGGGTAGGGAATCTCAGGAAAGCCTAAGCGCTCAATAACTGGAATATTTTATTGAGAAACCTAACACTTCAGTGTTAAAGTCTAGAGAGCGTGGGAGCCTTGGGGATCGGTCGGGGATGCTGGGGGCTAGGAGACCAACCGAGAGGGCCAGGGAGGCGTTTAACTTGAGCTTCTGCTGCGTTGGTATCCTCTCATTTGAACCAGCAGCAGCAGGCCCGCCTGCAGTCAGCCGGCTCACGGACAGTGTCTCGCTGTGTTTCCCGCTCAGCAAGCCCTGGTGGGAGTTGGAAGGCAGTCCTGGGCCAGAGAGGGGCTGCCATACACAAGCTTACATACTCTTTTTAAAAGCAAGAAAGAGCTCAAGCCCAACATCCCGTTTGGTTTATTACAAGGGGGAAAAGTCATGCTAAAGAAACACATCTGGCTTACCACAAAAAGGTCACTGAAGACCCAAGTGCCAATGCCACGGCCTGCGAGGCCCATAGCAGGCCTTCCAGCTCCTCTACTCTTCGGCTGAGGCAGCCTTTTGTAGCAGACGCAGTACAAACTGACTTTTGTAACCTTGGTTGGCACGTGCAGGTCCCTGGATTCTATCCAGCCTAGAAGCCCATTTGGCTGCCCTACAGGGCCCTGACCTGAGCTGTCTGCCGCAGGGCACCCAGCTTGTCTTACCAGCCAAATTGGCAGGGCCCCCAAGTCCCAGGAGACTGGGGGACTCTGGAGGACCTAAGGAAAAGACTGAGGGGTGTGTGAACTCCTTCGAAATGATGGGTCAAACTGTGGGAATATACCGATATGCATTTTTCACAGAATAAGTCAAAACTTACTTAGATTTTCCAGAAGGGTCCTGACTCCCCAAAAGGTTAGGAAAGATAAGTTAAGATCATTGTATTTTACTTTATTTGTATAGCCTCCACTATCTCAAACATATACTGGACCTTCCCAGATGTTGGCCTGGGAAGCTGCTTTCTGCATTTAGCCTGGAGAGGCATGATTCTAGGCCCAAGTCCTGGCCCACTGACCTGCTATGGCTCATTATCCAAGAGGAAACCTCGATGCTCTTGTGACCCACTTCCCAAATGACACAGCTTTTCTGAGAGGCATGGGCAGTGCTGAAGAGCAAAGCTTCCTTCCTAGGCAGTCCCCAGCTCTGTGGCATTTCCAGGTGGCATTGCTAAGGGCAACAGTCCCAGCCAGTTCCACCCATCTGGTGAGCAGGGTAAGGACCAGGCAGATCCAGAAAGCTAAAGATAGGGCCATTGACTGCGGTGCTCTGAAGCTTTTCTGCATTCAGGTTCGTCTGCCTCATGGGCCTAGCAGGTAGAGAATTTGCCTTGGCCTTGCGCGCAGGAGCATGCGAAGAGCGAAGGAGAGTTATCTCTCGGTCTTGATTCCTCTAAGCCGCTACTGCAGCTTCAAGACCCTGTCAGGCTGGAGAGAACTGGCTTTCTTATGCTTTCTCTCCTCCTGTTTCTCTCTCTCTTTTCTCTCCCTCTGTCCGTCTCTCCTTCTATCTCTCTCTTTTTCTCTCCATCCGCCTCGGCACCCTGATGCTCAGTCCTCAAGGCCCGGTCACCGTGGGGCGCCGAGGTTGAAGTGGCCGGAGCTCCGCGTTAGCGGTGGCGCAGCCTTCTGGGCCCGGAGCTCGGAGCAGCCATGGCCCGCAGCGACCACAGCTGCTTGAATCTCAGAGGCCAGACCTGGAGCTCTACCTAGCCAGCTCTCTCGTGCGCTTTCAGGGTCCTCTCAGGCTCCTCTTCTACCTTGGGCTGGATTCACATTGGGAGGAAGGAGACAAAGTGCCGCGTATGACCTGGAGGCAACAGTCTTTCCCAGCCGAAGGCAGCGGCCTGAGCGGTCTGTTTCCTGGGATGCCGACGTTCAGCAATGCCAGCTCCGAGTGGAGCCGGAGGGGCGGGCGGCCTGGAGTATCCTGGAGACCTGTAGCCCATAGGCCAGGGGCAAGGCAGTGACCTCCCGGGCTCCACTGGATCTGCCCGGAAAAGGTTGCATTTCCTGAGACTAGCATGAGGCTCACACTTGGGGGCTAGCACCCCAGGCCGGCCATTTCCAGTTGGCTAAAACAGAGCCCCTGAGTCTGCTGAGCAAAGGGCCTGGGCTCCACATGCTCTTATAACAGGGCCATGAGCCCAGCCCGGCCTTGCAGGGAAAGGATTTCCTCACCGGGGCCTCGTTAAAATGAACACACTGCAGGAGCAAAGACTGCCCTAGCTGAGGGTATGGGAGGGAGGGGAAGAGGGGAGGGGACAGAGAGGCAAGAGTGTAGTGACACTGGTTCTTGTTGTAGCCTCCAGGAGCATATGAGCGCCAAAGCTAACAGGAGAGCAGGAACATAAGGCAGCAGAGGTGTACACCGGGCACACCCCTCGAAGTCTCTCACTTTGGTCCAGCCAAGGACCCCAGGGCCAGCATTTTACTTCCCTGAAATGACTGTGGGCTTAGAGTCTTCCCTACGTGATGAGGGGATGCATGGACCTGGCTCTGGCCTCGGGAGTGGGAGTGGGGCCGTCTTTCCGTCAAGGTTGGCAGCAGCTTCCCACCCCCAGTCCTGCCAGCCCATCAAAGTCCGCTGACAGGAGCTGTAGAGAAGGCAAGCCAGATGAGCACAACACCACAGAAGAAGATCCTAACTGGATCAAGGGACTAGGGGAGAAAAGTGTTGGGGGTTAGGGGCTAGGGAACAACCATTGCATTTTGAGGAAAAATCTGTGGGAAAGTTGGCTTCCAGTTCACTCTGGGCTCCTGACACTCTGAGGATTTTGACAGCCATAGGGCCAGGTCATTTTGAGGATGCAGAATTCAGACAAGGGGCCAGCTCCTGATCCAGAGCTGAATGGGAAGCGAGTGAGTCCTCGACATGGCCAGTGGTCAGAGTACACCGGGGACTAGTGGCAGTTTCTGCGACAGGGATGGTGAGCACCCAAGGCAGACTGGGCGCGCGCCATAAACACCCCACTCGTGTGCGGGGCCCAAGGGCGCTTCAAACGAACCCCGGTATGGGGCACACGTCCGGGTAGGGGCGGGGCGAGCCCAGTGGCCAGGCCCCCCACCAGCCACGTTGCGGCAGCCCCCACAGCTCCCGGCCTTCGGGCCAAGGTGCCGGGCGTGCATCTCCTGGCCCATCAATACAGATTACATATTTATATCAATCGCGGGCTTCGAGGGCGCCCTCGGAGAGCGGCCCCGCGCCTACGAAACCAAACTGGGAGTGGTCGCGCGGAAACTCTGGCTCGGGATTGGCTGCGGGCGCCCGCCGCGGTGCGGGGGGATTGCTAATCGTATTCAGCATGTTTTGCACAAGAAATGTCAGCCAGAAAGGGCTATCTGCTCCCTTCGCCAAATTATCCCACAACAATGTCATGCTCGGAGAGCCCCGCCGCGAACTCTTTTTTGGTCGACTCGCTCATCAACTCTGGCAGAGGCGAGGCGGGCGGCGGTGGTGGCGGCGCGGGGGGCGGCGGCGGTGGCGGTTACTACGCCCACGGCGGGGTCTACCTGCCGCCGGCCGCCGACCTGCCCTACGGGCTGCAGAGCTGCGGGCTCTTCCCCGCTCTGGGCGGCAAGCGCAATGAGGCTGCGTCGCCAGGCGGCGGTGGCGGTGGCGGGGGTCTAGGTTCCGGGGTGCACGGCTACGGGCCCGTGCCCATAGACCTGTGGCTAGACGCGCCACGGTCTTGCCGGATGGAGCCGCCTGAGGGGCCGCCACCGCCGCCCCAGCAGCAGCCGCCGCCCCCGCCGCAACCACCCCAGCCCCCGCCTCAGGCCACCTCGTGCTCTTTCGCGCAGAACATCAAAGAAGAGAACTCCTACTGCCTCTACGACTCGGCGGACAAATGCCCCAAAGGCTCGGCCACCGCTGCGGAACTGGCTCCTTTCCCGCGGGGCCCGCCGCCCGACGGCTGTGCCCTGGGCGCCTCCAGCGGGGTGCCAGTGCCTGGCTACTTCCGCCTTTCTCAGGCCTACGGCACGGCCAAGGGCTATGGCAGCGGCGGCGGCGGCGCGCAGCAACTCGGGGCCGGCCCGTTCCCCGCGCAGCCGCCGGGGCGAGGCTTCGATCCGCCGCCGGCGCTGGCCTCTGGCTCGGCCGATGTGGCCCGGAAGGAGCGAGCCCTCGATTCGCCGCCGCCCCCCACGCTGGCTTGCGGCAGCGGCGGGGGCTCGCAGGGCGACGAGGAGGCGCACGCGTCGTCATCGGCCGCGGAGGAGCTCTCCCCGGCCCCTTCCGAGAGCAGCAAAGCCTCGCCGGAGAAGGACTCCCTGGGTAAGCAGGGCTGCAGAGGGCTGCAGTCAGGCGGGCAGACAGGCAGACGCAAGGAGGAGAAGGATTAGAGAACTAGGAGCCCGCGCAGCAGCCGGCCGGCCTTGGCCCAAGCTGCAGGCAGGCTGACCTTGTGAACTTGCTTTTTAATATTTGGGCGTGGGGACGCAGTAAAATTCATGTCCGGCTTAGCGCCCCACAGCAAGACGTCCTCGGCGCTGGCCTCAGCTTCCCCTGACTCGGGGCGAGGACACCAGCGAGCAGGCCCCCTCCTGTGCGCTCTTCCCTGTGGCGGGGAGCACCCAGAGCCCTGGTCCCTGCCCAGCCTTCGCGGCGCGGCCCACGCGGGGGGGAGGGGGAGGGAGGGAAAGTAGCTCGGCCGCAGATAGCGCGGATGTTTGTAAGGCATCCAAAATAAGCAGCCGCCAGCGCCAATAAATAAGCCCATTAACCGGCGAAGTTCGAGTTTACGATCCCCATGCTTTTTTCAAAGTTGCTGAGGGGCGGGAATCTTCGTTGCGGGAAGAAGAAAAGGCAAATCCAGCCTGGAAGCTGGGGGCCCTGAGCTGAGAGCCAGAGAAGGGACATTTCGCTTCACCTGGACCTCGGAATCGCCCAGCTATCTACCCCTGGCTCCTGGAGAAACTTGAGGGAGGGCCCTGGACCCCCGAATAGGTTTCTCCTCCTCTTCCCCATTGGACCAATGATGCCCTTCTTTCTCCCCTTATCGAGTCTTGGGCAATCAGGGCCCTGGGGTGAGACAGCCAAGCTGCCTGGCCCTCCTTCCAAGTAAGCACCCCGCGCTCCTAGCCTGGGGGCTACAGGAAATATTTGTCTGCCATATGGGAAGAAGCAAAGAAAAGCGTTAAGTTCAAGATGTACAGTCTGCCCTCCCAGGCCTTTCCTTCTGTAAGCATCTAGGGCTTAATGCTAAAACAGGTGTTTGGGAAAGTGGGGGAAATGTAAATTGGAAGGATCATGTAGATTGAAGGCCCACTCGATTTTTGTCATGACTTTTGGAGGAACTGCTTGCTCTCAGCAAGCCAAAAACGGGGGCACGACTCTCTTCTCTGTGACTTGGGACATCTCTCTTATGGGAGAAACGGAGGCAATTCACTCCCGCGGGCAGCCCGTGTGGCCTCGACTTAATCATCCCCTCTTTATTCTTTTACATGCCAGGCAATTCCAAAGGTGAAAACGCAGCCAACTGGCTCACGGCAAAGAGTGGTCGGAAGAAGCGCTGCCCCTACACGAAGCACCAGACACTGGAGCTGGAGAAGGAGTTTCTGTTCAACATGTACCTTACTCGTGAGCGGCGCCTAGAGATTAGCCGCAGCGTCCACCTCACGGACAGACAAGTGAAAATCTGGTTTCAGAACCGCAGGATGAAACTGAAGAAAATGAATCGAGAAAACCGGATTCGGGAGCTCACAGCCAATTTTAATTTTTCCTGATGAATCTCCAGGCAACGTGGTTTTTTCACTTCCTGAGCGCTGGTCCCTTCCCTCTGTCTTCAGCCTCTGCCCAGGAACTCGCACCTGTGCTGGAGCCCTGTTCTTCCCTCCCACGCTCGTCATCTCCTGGGCCGTTACATCTGTGCAGGGCTGGTTTGTTCTGACTTTTTGTTTCTTTGTGTTTGCTTGGTGCTGGTTTATTTGTTGTTTTCTGGGGGAAAAAGCCATATCGTGCTAAAATTCTATAGAGATAGATATAGTCCTAAGTGTCAAGTCGTGACTGGGCTGGGTTTGCTGTCTTGGGGTCCTACTGCTTGAAATGGCCCCTGTGTTCGGCCGAGCTGGTTTCCTGCCCAGCCTGGGGCAAACCTAGCCGGAAGGCCGAGGTCCCATTGTTGGCGCTGAGGTGTCTGGCCTGAGGTCAATGGTGCAAGGAGCCGCCACCGGGCATGTCTGCCTGGAGTGCTGTGCTGTGTTTAATCAGGGGATACAGGCCCCTGAGTTTCTTTTTTCTTTCTTCCTTTCTTCCTTGGCCAAGAGAAGGGCTTACAGGCATGGACATGCAGGTTGGCAAACGGGCTTGACTTTGGCTGATTTAAAAAGTAAGAAAGAAAGTAAAAAAGAGTAATTTTTCCTTCCTCTGTAAGATATCTCAGCTTTAAAAAGAAAAAAAAAATTACCAACAGAAGGGGACTGCTTTTCCAGTTTCTGTAAGGTCTTACATTGCTTGACTAAAATGTCTCATTTACCTCTAAATTTCCATATCCTTCTAGCTGTAGATAAATAATGTAGTTTTGTTTATACATTTGGAATTAGTGGATTTTTTGTCATTAAAATTGTTACCACTGGTAACATGCGACAAGCACACCACAATTCTCCCTATCTTGTGAAGTTGTTTTTTAAAAATCGCCTTGAACAAAAAGTTTTTTTAATTTTTATTTTTGCTTTCTGAAATTCACAGAAGCCTAGGAGGACTGGGGTAAGCGGAATAAACTAGAGAAGGGAGACATTGTTTGGATTTCCTTTATACTGTGAAGTTACATGCATAAAAGGGTCAAACCTGTAGATGCAGAAAAAGAAAAAAACTATAAATACAAATCTGTATAAATGTCTATTATTATGAAGAATTGCCAATCTTGTTTTAAGCAAATGCATTCTATCGTTATTATAAATGTTAGTTCTAGCTCTATTTACTTCTAATCTTAAATCAGAATAAATTAATATTGTATTGCTGCTGTGCGTGGAAAAAGACGATGTTTATGTTCTTATAGAATAAAAGCTGTGGAATGAAGCTTTTTAATTTTACCTCTTTTTTGACTTCTTATCTTCACCTTCCACTTTATCCCGTTCACCACTTTTACAACAGGAGGACTAACCCGAGCCCCCTGCAATTACTTTAGGCATCTATTTAAATATTACCTAGACGGTCGTAATTTGTCTGGGCCCTATAGCCCTGGTGCCGTAAGGTTTGTCGGCTTTTGTTCAGTTTTATGGCTTGCTAGTATATCTGGATTGTGGCTGTCTTGGACCAGTGATTTCAGTTGAGAGGGGAGCTGCATAGACAGAGGAAGCCAAACAGGATTTCTTTCGGGAGCCCCAGGGAGGCTTGCAGAGGCCGGTTATTTTGCGGGTGTCTGAATCTCAGATGACCCTCAATCTGAATCGGGGAGCAGGCCTGGCCCACAGCGCATCCCTAGCCGCTGGAGGCAGCCGTTAGGTGGACCCGGGCTGGGCGGCATGGGGGCCG
>NW_012101209.1:5789199-5814199 GCF_000951045.1 Mandrillus leucophaeus
CGGGCAGCACCAGAACTGGTCGGTGATTTAGGTAGTTTCCTGTTGTTGGGATCCACCTTTCTCTCGACAGCACGACACTGCCTTCATTACTTCAGTTGAAATCGTCTCCAGGTACTCTGCGCGCTGGGGTCGGGCCGGGCGGGGCATCACGGCCCTGGTCGTGCCAGGCCTGCGGTGGCATCCTCGGCTTTCCCTGCGCAGGAGCCTTGTGTCTTTCTCCGTAGCGCTCTGCCAGCCGGCCGGCTTTCCCCTTCCACCACACACCTCCACCTGGCCCACAGCAGGTAGGGTCAGGTTGGCTGCTCCTTCGCGGACGCCGGGGGCGTGGTAGGAATTCTGGGCCTTGGGCCATTCAAGGTCAGGGGCGCACGCTTCCATCCTGAGCCTCCCCCACTAGAGGCCTGCGCCTGCCCAGGGACCTCCTGCCAGTCTCTTGTAAGGCTGGAACACACACACACACGCGCGCGCGCGCACACACACACACACACACACACCAGTCCCGGGTGTGAGCTCAGTAAAGAATCTTCTTCCAGTGGAGACTCAGGCTGGACTAGGAAGATAGGGCAGGCAGAGGTTGGGATCCTGGCCTTGTCACTTACCCTTCTCTCTATCAGCCCGGCCTCTGCTAGGAGTCGCTTCTTTCTCTTTTCTTCCTTCTTTTCCCTCTCTTCCCTTCCTCTTTTATCCCTTCTTTCTTTTTTCTTCTTTCCTTTGCTCCTTCCTGCTTTCTTTTCTTCCGTTTGTCTTTTTTTCATCTTCCGTCTCTGCCAGATTCTATCTCACCTCCTTATCTCTTTCCCAAAGCATCCTTGGGGAGAGGCTTAGGGCTGGCTTCAGGAGAGCCTAGGGAGTCTCACTTTCCTCTGTGTCTCAAGTAGAGGTTGGGAAGTCTGCTGAGGAAGGGCCCGCGTGGGGCGGCTGCCGAGGGCGGTGGGTTTGGGCCTGGTATGTTACTGTGCAGACAAGGCCTCGGTTATGATCACGACCGGATGGCGGCGGCCTTGCGTTTCGTCTCCGCCTGTCGCTAAAGGCTGACTAGGAGATCTGGTTAGGGGGCATTCGCTGCAGCTTTGTGTGCACATATCGAGGGCAGGGAGGCCTTTGCTAGCCTCACTGGGAACTGGAGCTGAGGCCCAACCAGCCTCGCTGGAGCCTGGCCATTCTCTGGGAAGCTCTTAGCCGGCTCTTCCCGGCCTGCCGGTCACAGCTTGGGGTTTGACCGCATTGAGGGAGACTGGCTAGGGCAAAGCTTGACTGCTCGCTTGCTAGTGGCTTCTATTAGGTACAAAATATGTTCCATACGGCACCTTTGTGCCTCTGGGTACTGGAGAAGGGGACCCTTAGCAGAGCCAGTATGTTTCAAGTGGGCAAAAAGAATCCCAAATTCCAGAGCCATTGAGATAAACTTGGGTCATCGTTCCAACTTGTAGTCTACAGATGGGAGCCAGTCTGACCATTTGCACTCCAGAAAACAGAAAACAAACTATCTCTCCCTACCCCCAACACACAGTTACAGATTCGTGCCCACAGAGCTGTTTCCCTTCCCTGCCTGGACTGGAGGCCCAGGAACTGTTCCGTTGCACAGCCACCGGCCTGCTGTCTGAAAGGACCGCATACCCCATTCCCTTCAACTCCTCCGTACCATTTTCTGGACCAGGATATTTATTAATTTCAGAGATCACAGTTTTAGAAATCTCAGTCAAGAAGGGGCAGTTTTAAATTATAGTCATTTACTATTTCTTTATGATACGCAATCTCTTTCACTTCCAAAATAAAAGCAGACAAAAAAGTCTGAATATTCTGGCTCCAAACCTTTGGGCTGAAGTGAGACAATATTTGGTTTTCTGATTTTTCTCCTCTTTCTAGGCACCAGTAACATCTGCTTAACACTCAAGGCCTGCTAATTGTTCAGCAATTCTCTTATTTGGGGGCTAAGGCTGTTTAAAGGAACAGCTTTTTTACTTAAAAAATACTAAAATAATCAGTGTCTTCTCTGGTATAAAAAGTGGAAAAGGCAGCCAGACATGCCCAGCCCATTTGCAGACACTTAAAATTAGGAGCCAGGGTTTCCTTCAGGGTTAATTTTTTAAATGAAAATCTCAGAGGCCTGGCGGACTGCGGGGTATTTAGGACAGGGTGGACTGTGGTGGGGGTGGGCATGACCTAGAGGAATTTATAGGGCAAGGAAAATATTAGGGGGAGGGAGATGAGGCGGACATGACGGGCCGTGTCGGAGTTCATTATGTCGGCCGCTTCCCTCTTCCAGGCGTGGGTGCAGGAAGGGGCACTCTGTCGGTATCCACCCGGCTTGGCAACCTCGCTGGTATATGAGAGTCCCAGCCGGAAGTGTGTCAGGGTGTTTGGTGGGGGGGGATTACTGGAACTGCTGGTGAGGATGAAGGCAAAAAAGAGAGAGAGGGAGGGAAGCGCCCGAGTCCGCCAGCCTCGCCGCCAGGGAAGTGGGCTAATGAAAAACACACTGTTGCAGGCACAGTATCCACACGTGAATTTGATTACCCCTTTTCTAGGAGTCGCCGCTTTCTGTTAGGAATTGGGGGTGGGGGGGAGTTTCCTTCCAATTAACAGAGTGCCTGTGACCTTTTAATTTACCTGCAATGGGTGAGAAATAAACTTCCCCAATGTGGCCAGGCCCAGGAATGGGACTGGAGTCGATGCCCTTGTGCCCCTCCCCGTTCTAATTTCCAGCCCTGACCTTAAGCTGTGGTTGCCTCTCTTTGGGCCTTGTACCTCTCCGCCGAGTCGCCGGGTCCGTAGGTAACCAAGGCGAGGCCCGGAGTAGTAGCTGGAAAGGGGGAAAGGAGCCCTGAAAGGCTCACACGGCCCCGGGACAGGCCACATCGGTGCGGACCTCCCAGCCGCCGGAGCCGCGGGGTCTCAGGCGAGGCTGCCTTTCCCCAAGCCGAACTCTCCTTCCATTGATGCCACTTGGAGTTTTTTCCCCAGTTGGGGTTCAGGGAGCTCAACTAGGCTTGCAGCGCTCAGGGTTAGAGCCTCTGAGGCTGGAACACAGGGCTAGGTCGCCAGCCGCCTGCGCCTGGGAATCCTGATTTCCAGCTGATGAGAAGGGCGGGCTGGGTGCGCGTTTGCGTGGGGTCGACGGCCGGGGGCCGAGCGCCCCACACAACCAACCAGGCCCTCAAACCCTTCGCCCTGGGGGCGACTGGCCGCTCCCTCCTGGCCAGCTCCTCAGTGGGGTCCTCGCAACAAAGGCGAATTTAAGGACTGCTCTTGCGCCCCTCGCTCCAGGCGGGTAGCCGTGGGGACCTACACCCGCGGTACTTCCTGAGCGGCCAGTCCCTGCCTGGAGTGCCCTGGTAGGGCCGGCGGCTGCTCCGTTTGGGACGGATCCTGCGTTGAATTTGACTTCGCAGGCGGCCGGGGGTAAACTCGCCTCTCCCGGGGACCGCAGGGATTATTTACAGGGAGCTCGCCAACCAAACACAACAGTCTAACCTTTCCAAGTCCTCGTAAATTTTTACTGCTGGGAGCCAGGGCGAGGCAAACGAATCTGTTGGTCGTTCCCGACTTCCCGCCAGCCTGTGTGGCTTCTGAAACAATAACTCCTTATGAAATATCATAAATATAGATTTAAATACAGTAGAGCGAGAATGCGATTTGGCTGCTTTTTTATGGCTTCAATTATTGTCTAATTTTATGTGAGGGGCTCCGCTGGCCGCACTCGCACGCGGGACCCGCGCCTCCCTGATGGCGTGATTAATTGTGATATAAAATAGTCCGCTTAAGAAGTGTGTGTATGAGGGGGGAAAGGGGGAGTACAGAGGCAAGGCTAGATTTGATCTTTTAATCTTCGTTGGCCACAATTAAAACAAACCCGATCGTAGAGCGGCACGATCCCTTTACATAAAAACATATGGCTTTTGCTATAAAAATTATGACTGCAAAACACTGGGCCATTAATAGCGTGCGGAGTGATTTACGCGTTATTGTTCTGCTGGGCGGGCACGTGACGCGCACGGCCAATGGGGGCGCAGGCGCCGGCAACTTATTAGGTGACTGTACTTCCCCCCCTGGTGCCACCAAGTTGTTACATGAAATCTGCAGTTTCATAATTTCCGTGGGTCGGGCCGGGCCGGCCAGGCTCTGGGCACGGCGATGGCCACCACTGGGGCCCTGGGCAACTACTACGTGGACTCTTTCCTGCTGGGCGCTGACGCCGCCGATGAGCTGAGCGCTGGCCGCTATGCGCCGGGGACCCTGGGCCAGCCCCCCCGGCAGGCGGCGACGCTGGCTGAGCACCCTGACTTCAGCCCGTGCAGCTTCCAGTCCAAGGCGGCAGTATTCGGCGCCTCGTGGAACCCGGTGCACGCGGCGGGCGCCAACGCTGTACCCGCTGCGGTGTACCACCACCATCACCACCACCCCTACGTGCACCCCCAGGCGCCCGTGGCGGCGGCGGCGCCGGACGGCAGGTACATGCGCTCCTGGCTGGAGCCCACGCCCGGTGCGCTCTCCTTCGCGGGCTTGCCCTCCAGCCGGCCTTATGGCATTAAACCTGAACCACTGTCGGCCAGAAGGGGTGACTGTCCCACGCTTGACACTCACACTTTGTCCCTGACTGACTATGCTTGTGGTTCTCCTCCAGTTGATAGAGAAAAACAACCCAGCGAAGGCGCCTTCTCCGAAAACAATGCTGAGAATGAGAGCGGCGGAGACAAGCCCCCCATCGATCCCAGTAAGTGTCTCCTCCCTTCAAATCAGCCGCCACCACCGCCTCCATGCCGGCCTCCCGGATCTGCTGGCCCGCCAGCTTTCTCTCGAGCCTGCCTTCGTCCTCGCTAGGAGCCTCTCAAGTTGGGGCCAGGAGCCAGAAGTTGGTGTTTGGGACGCCTCAGATAGGGCCCCAAGACCGGAGAGCCGTGAAGAGTGGCCCGCAGGGCTACGGGAGAGGAGGCTGCTGCTGCAGCGACAGGGGGCGGGGCGGGCACTTCGGGCTGAGCCAAGACTGGCCGCCCCTCTCCCTGGCTGCCCGGGCCTAGGACCGAGATACTTTGGGCCGTTCTTCGAAAGCAATGCAGCCCAGAGAGCCTTTTGTGCAACTAGATTGTCCGTGAACGGCGGCAGCCAGGGCAGCCGGAGCCGGGACGCTGGGGAGACGGCCGATTTCCTTCCACTTCTTGCCTTCGGCCAGTGGCGGGTAAATCCTGCCAAGATAAGGCGCGAGCGACCCGGGCCACAAGGGTCCCCATGCCAGATTATTCAAATAAGCCACAGACGTGATCAACGGCCTTGGGGCGCCCTGACGGCATGCCCAGCTCCGAAGGCCTTCCAGGAAGGTCAAATAAGGAGTAGGGGGTGAGAGCGTAGAGGGAAAGGTTGGGAAGGAAAGACGAGTCAGTGAACGGGACAGAGGAATCCTAATCTTGCTACAGGACACAAGGCAGCATGCTTTCCGTCTGCGTGGCAAGGAGATCTGTTTCCAAATTTCATTCTATACAGCGTTCGGGGAGTGGGAGGAAGGAGAAGGGGGACAAGAGGACGGAGTATGAGAAAGGAGGGTCTCGGAGGGGAGGGGGAGCCGAAGTTTTACTGCGTGCAATTGTAAGTGACCCTCTGTGCTTCTGTTTGCCAGGGTTCCATTGTGTCCGAGGCCTGACTGCCTTTCCTAACCAGTTCAGCAGAGTTCTGCACTTCGGCCGGAGACCCCACCCAGGAGGTTCCTTTGCCCCCAGCAGGGTGTGCGTATCCTCCTCCTAAACCCAGTGTTTCTCTTCTCCACAGATAACCCAGCGGCCAACTGGCTTCATGCGCGCTCCACTCGGAAAAAGCGCTGCCCCTATACAAAACACCAGACCCTGGAACTGGAGAAAGAGTTTCTGTTCAACATGTACCTCACCAGGGACCGCAGGTACGAGGTGGCCCGACTGCTCAACCTCACCGAGAGGCAGGTCAAGATCTGGTTCCAGAACCGCAGGATGAAAATGAAGAAAATCAACAAAGACCGAGCAAAAGACGAGTGATGCCATTTGGGTTTATTTAGAAAAAAGGGTGAGCTAGAGAGAAAGAGAACTGCCCGTCCCCCTTCCGCCTTCTTTCTTCTCTCACCCGCACCCTAGCCTCCACCATCCCCGCACAAAGCGGCTCTAAACCTCAGGCCACATCTCCCCCAAGGCAAACCCTGTTCAGGCTGGCTCGTAGGCCTGCCGCTTTGATGGAGGAGGTATTGTAAGCTTTCCATTTTCTATAAGAAAAAAAAAAAAAAAAAGTAGGGGGGGCATTAGTGCTGATAGATGTGTGTGCTACCTTGTATATATATTTTTAAAAATCTACCTGTTCCTGACTTAAAAGAAAAGGAAAGAAACTACCTTTTTATAATGCACAACTGTTGATGGTAGGCTGTATAGTTTTTAGTCTGTGTAGTTAATTTAATTTGCTGTTTGTGCGGCAGATCGCTCTGCCAAGATACTTGAACACTGTGTTTTATTGTGGTAATTATGTTTTGTGACTCAAACTTCTGTGTACTGGGTGATGCACCCGTTGTGATTGTGGAAGATAGAATTCAATTTGAACTCAGGTTGTTTATGAGGGGAAAAAACAGTTGCATAGAGTATAGCTCTGTAGTGGAATATGTCTTCTGTATAACTAGGCTGTTAACCTATGATTGTAAACTAGCTGTAAGGATTTCCCAGTGAAATAAAAAAAAATTTTTTTAAGTGTTCTCGGGGATGCATAGATTCATCGTTTTCTCCACATTAAAAATGCAGGCATTTTCGTCTTTCCATGATCTGTAGTCCTGTCTTGTCTATTGTATATATAATCTATATAATTAAAGAAAATATACATAATCAGACAAGCTTGAATATTGTTTTTGCACCGGACAAACAGTGAGGAAATTCGGAGCTATACATATGTGCAGAAGGTTACTACCTAGGGTTTGTGCTTAATCTTAATCAGAGGAAATGGATGCTGATTGTAACGGAGTTAATTTTATTGATAATAAATTATACACTATGAAACCGCCACTGGGCTACTGTAGATTTGTATCCTTGATGAATCTGGGGTTTCCATTAGACTGAACCTACACTGTATATTTTGCAATAGTTACCTCAAGGCCTACTGACCAAATTGTTGTGTTGAGATGATATTTAACTTTTTGCCAAATAAAATATATTGATTCTTTTCTATTTTTTGCGGGTCTGCTCTTTGCACCTTCTTCTCTGGGTCAGGGGAGCCTGTGTAGAGTCTCTGGGTAGGGGAGGGCTGGGATGGGGAGAAAGAGCCCCAATTTTGCCTCTGGCTGGCTTTCAGGAGCGGGACCTGCCACAACCAGTCCGCCGAGCTAAGCTCTCCCAAACAGGCCAGCTGCCTGGCGGCGAGAAAATCTGGGAAATCCGGCGGCGGAACCAGGCTCCCGGCTTTGTGTCTAAGTGCGGGACGGCCGAGAAGCCCCTGAGAAGCTGGGCTGGGCTGGCCAGTAGCGGTGGAAAAACGACTCTTTCACCTTGGTGCCCCCGAGAAAATTCCCAAACCTGGGCCTTCGTTAGCTTGGTGGGGAAAAGGGGGAGAAGGTGGCAGGGTAGAGCTGGGGACCGCCTTCTAAGCAGCCTCTGAAGAGGGAAATAGGAGCCCCACCGGCCCAACGCGGCCATGCAGGCAAACATTTTGGGGGCTTGCAAAGGAACAAAGCCCTGCATCCTCGTACTGCTCACCACCCTCCCCTGCGGCGTCCTGCCAGCCTGGCCCGAGAGAATCTGGGTCCTGCACTGCAAGCCCCTCCCGAGCACAAGTCCTAACAGAGGCAGGGCTGAGGCAACAGACTAGCCCCGAAGCGCCATAAAAGAAAATGAGGGCTGTTACCGTTTATGGGGTGTAAAGGGCTGCGGGGGGGAACGGCCACAACTTTGGAGGCCTAAGCGCTTTCCAGATGTGGCCGGAGGGTTCGGCCTCGCTTCCACTCCCTTGCTTCTCTCGCCCTTCCCCCTCCCCCACTCCACGACTTCTGCAAAGTTGGATGTGTTCTAAGTTTAAAAGGGGAACCAGGGCGCGGGTGGATGAGGCGTCTCCTTACACCCACCCCCACCTCGTCGCCAGGCTGGGACGCCCTCTGTTGTTGCAGACAGAAGGAACTTCAAAGAATAGGCAGTAAGAGTGTGCCATAAAGGCCGGGACTGCGAACTGTCTGGAATTCGTCCCTTAATGAGTTTACAACTGTCCAGCCCTAATTAGGATATTCCACCAAAGCCCTTTCATTTGTTCATTTGTTCTGTCTGCCGCCGATAAAGCGACTGCGGAAACAGCTCTTTTATTGACACTGCCTCCTCTGCAGTAGATTCCGGGCTCCACGCAGACTCCCCAGGACCTAGGCCCACGCCCCTCCTCTGGGAGTGGAGTGCGGTGGGCTAGCCGGCGGCTCCCAAAGCTCAGGCCGGCCGAGGTAGCTGAGACTGCAGTACCAAATGATGGCCAGCAGATGGCAGTGTGGCTCCATGCAAGAGGCTTCCGCGCCGCCATCTCCCGCCTCCGCAGCCCTGGGAAGTTCCTAAGATGTCGACTTGACACAAGCCTTTCTGGAATGGGAGCCCCAGATTTTAGTGAACAGGCGCCCTATATTTTCGGTGCTCCTCACGCCTGGCTAGAAGCCTCGCTGGGAAACAAGGAATCGGCGGGGTCTTGCCCGACCCTCACCTCTCGCGCCTCCCTGACCCCATCCTGAGGGCCCAGCGAGCCGGGCTGCAGCTGTCCGGGCAGCCGCGGGGC
The DNA here is from genome assembly GCF_000951045.1 of Mandrillus leucophaeus. Lineage (NCBI taxonomy): Eukaryota > Metazoa > Chordata > Mammalia > Primates > Cercopithecidae > Mandrillus > Mandrillus leucophaeus. The sequence goes on from NW_012101209.1 coordinate 5,797,936, forward strand.
AGCAGCTCCAGGCGCCGGCGCGGCTCCAGGGTCACCGTCCTCAGCTGAGACAGGCCTGACACAACCAGGCTCCAGGGAGCCCCGGCTGACTGTTGGACACAGGAGGAACGCCTGCAGCCCCCGGACCTGATGACCGCCCAGAGGGTGTGGACAGTGCGTGCCGAGGGCGCACACCGTGGCCCGGGTCCCGCGGCCGCCCAGGAGGCCCTCGAAACCTGCGACCTGGGTCAGGGCCCGGCGAGTCAGAACCCAAGACAGAGCCAGGACCCCGGGACTCGGCTGGCTTGAATCGAGACAGTAAAATTAGGCGGTGAACATTGGGAGTAAAGGCAATCTCGGTGTCTGTCCACTGTAGGTCTAGGGGCCGGGCCGAGTTGACTGGGAAGAGAATCCCGGGGGACAAACCAGGGACTGCTTTGATTATTTGTTTAATGTGATGTTTAATATAACAATCACACCGTAGCACAAAAAGTGTCGCACACGGTATGGAAGCCGCCCGGGCTGTCTCTAGCCGCGGCATGTCCTCCGCTGTGGAGGAACCGAGGCTGCTCTGGCGTTCACCCATCAGGAGGCCAGAGGGAGGGGACCCCAATCCAGGTCCAGCCTCTCCGGAACCCTAGGCGGGGAACACGCTGCGGCCTCCTCTCGGGTGGGAGCATCAGCCACGGATGTCGAATGGTTCCAGAGGGAAAACGCAAAAGCAAACAGAACCTTTCGAAGCGTCCCAGTGTCCTGTGAACACGCAGCACATTGCATTTATTTGGGTCGTAATAGTCTCCGCCAAGCCCACAAAATGTTTACGGCCCGCATCTCCGCGCTGTACACGCTGTAAAACTGGGGACTGGATTTTGGCTGATGTCTCTCCCGGGTGTTTGTTCTCTCTCTCCTTTCTCTCTCTCTCTCTCTCTCATCTCATATATGTGTGTATGTGTGTATATATATATACACACACACACATCGATATTACAGACACACGCCTTCATTATATTTCCGTATATAATTTCACAATATCTGATTGTAAGAAGGGTTTTTTTATAGCTTCCCCGGGAGTCAACCGTGGCTTTGTATTCAAGCCGCAGATAGCTCAATTTCTTTAACTACAAATAAATGGTGAAGTCGCAGATCTGTAGATTCAGAGAGAAAGCTCGATTTGTGTAACTACAAATAAATGAAATCACAGATTGGTGGCGACTGCGTCTCTCCACCGATCATGGAGGCCTCAGGTGGGTTCAGGCAGCCCAGGGTCTCCCAGGCCTGGGTGGACCGTCCAAAGGCGCCTCCCTTGCCCTTGGCAGGCTGGTGACTGGGAGTCTGCTTTTCCTCTGGGAAGCCTGGGAGTGGTTTCCCCGCAGCAGGCCTTCACCTAGGCAAGACCCCGCGCCGCGCCAACCCAATCTCATTTGTACGCTACGGGGACGGGTTTGTCTTTGCGCCCAGGCCAGGGATCACTCACTGACTGGGTGGGGAACAGATGCAGCCGATGAGAGAGGCAAGGGTGGAAACCTTGAGGAAGCAATTCGCCAGGCACCCACCAAATCTCTGGAAGGCGCTATTCCCTGCCTAGAGCTGGCTTTACGTTCATAATTGAATTTAAATATTGGTATTTGGTAACAAGAAGCAGGGTGAACACGCTCTGCCAGTAGGTAGGAAGGAAGCTCAGGGACAGCAGTTGAAAATATCTATCTAAAGATAGCTCGGCTGATTAGAAACCCGCCTACATGTGCCTGCTTCAGGCTGAGGGTTAATGAGTATTTCTGTGAAAATTATCTGACATAACCTAGTGCATTTGTGTCTTTTCAGTCAAATAAGTAGAGAACCAATGAATAGAGAACAAGCAGTTAAAGAAGCCTTATTGAAAGCCTGATTTTATCTGACCTTTTCGTTTTAAATCAGACCACACAGGGCAGGAGGGGAGAAAGAAGCCTGGAAACGAAAGGGAGGTTTCGGTGTCCGCAGGACTCGGCCCAGTTGGCTGACTTGGGTCCATAAGGGCCGAAGCCTTGCGAGCGGTATCCAGATCCTCCTTGGCCAGGGTGGAGGGGCAGTGTGTCCTGCCAGAACCTCCTGGACGCGCGCCGGGCAAAATCGGGGCAGGGATGAGCCGGCGGCGAGGGCGCCCAGCCCTCCCTTGGCGAAGTGCGTTCCTTCCCGCACTCCCCGAAATCGCTCCCCACTCGGGCTGTTGGACTGGGCAGGTTCTACTTTAAACACCAGCTCTGTCAGCCCCTCCAGCCGCTTGAGTCTAGACAGACGGCGGCGGCGGCGGGGGCCTTGGTCTTTTCTCTTTGCGTCTTGCTCTGTGTCACCCCAGGAACAATTTATTGGTCTAAAGCGGTCTAATTCTGCCTCTTTGATCTCCTAGCCTTCTTGTTTGTTTCATCTTCCTTTAACTTTCTTGGGTTTTTATTTCCTTCCAGAAGGCGATGCGACAGGGATTATTTAGGATTTTTCTTTTTGTCTTACTCTCTCTATTCTCCGTCAGAGACACGGTATCATCTGATCCGCCATAAAGGCATCTCCGGATATTGTCCCCCACCCCACACCCCTACCCCTGGACTTCCGTGGCACAGGAGGAGACAGCCCAGGGCCCACCTGCCCCACCAGCCCCCACCTTCACTCCCAAGCCCGGGTGGTTCACTGCGCAGGGACTGGGGCTCCATGGCGTCCCAATCTGAACCCTCCCTCCACCTTTTGTATTCCTGGGGCCCCCTGAGAGGGTGCGGTAAACGGGGGCGGCCTGGACCCTCTGAAAGTGATGGGAAGTGCTTTGTACACAAGGGACTCAACTCTATAATTTACAGGAGAATTTCCGGGGCAATTCCATTGTGAGGTCGGGTTTATGGTGTGTAATCTAGCTGAGCAGTAAAAGGTGGCTGGGCTTCCAGAGCAGCCGGGCAGTTTATGAGGCGTTTAGGGGAAGGGTTCTCCCCACTATCCTCCTCTGAGCGGTGGGCGGCAGGGGCTTCAGCTGGTCCAACGTGGTGCAGGGGTCGGAGGCCTGGGAAGGCAGGAATTGGGGGCCTGGATGGGAGGGAGTGAGACCACCGTGCGCTGAGCTCCGTGTGAGCTGGTACTTGGATAGGTGAAGCCTCCACAGCTGGGTGGCATTTAGGGGGTGGTCCCCCTATTTGTTTTTGGTGTCTTCAAAAGAAATGGAAGTCCATAGGGGGTTGCAGTCCCTAGACGCCAGAGTCCACTCTCCAAATCGGCTCTAAAGCATGTATTGTTCCCAGGCACCCCGGCCTAGGAGGTGGAGGCCTAAGAGTGGCTGAGGTGAAGGCTACCAGAAACCTTCCACTGTTGGGAGTGCCTGGAAGGGTGCAGGCCTGAGATTTCTCCAAGCTGGGGGAAACAGCCCTGGCTACCCATGCGCCAGAGGGGAACCAGAAGTTGTGACAAGGACAAAAGAATCTTTAGCCATTTATCGGACTGCTGGAGCCAGCCAGGTGCCCAGGAGCGAAGGCACAGAGCCTGCAGCACTACAGCGTCCGGGAGGAGGGAGAGGAACCCCACGTTAATAAATCTGTTGGCAAATGAGTCTCATTAATAGATAAATATTTCACTGTTTCCTTTAGGGCGGATAAACAGTGTGCCTCCGATTAAGGAAAGGAAGCTGAGAGACGTTGACTTTATTCGAACCACATGGTTCCAGTTTGCGGTGGCATTCTCGCTGCAGCTGCAAGCGACGCTGCCCTTTCCCCGTCTGGATCCGAGTCTAAGTCCGGCGTGTCGCCCATTGGACCTGGATGAGAGAAGACTTGGGCAGAGTCGATCTGCTCATAGCTGAGTCCTGCCCACAAGGCCACCGAGGGGCAGTCTGTTGAGGGGAACAGAGATCCTTCCAGGGGCTGGGCAAGCGGACAGGAGAGGGATGGGGAGGATCCCAAGCTGGGTCCAGGGCTCACTAGCAGGAATAGGGGGGTTGCCCGAGGCGGGGCCGCCCGGCGTCTGCAGACCCCAGTGCCGAGGTTGGCGGCCAGCTGGGCGCTCCCGCGGAGCCTCCGGGTCTTTTTCCGCCCGACGCGCCAGGCCCACCGGGCGCGGGCGGATTCGTTGGCCGCATATTTGAGCCTCTTCCCCTTCCATTCTAGGCGGCCGCGGGCCCAGCGGAGCGAGACCACCTGTGAGGGCTGCTGAGATTGGCGGAGGCGGTCATGTGGGCGGTCACGTGCTGCGTCGAGCTCCGTCCAAAAGAAAATGGGGTTTGGTGTAAATCTGGGGGTGTAATGTTATCATATATCACGCTACCTCGTAAAACCGACACTGAAAGCTGCCGGACAACAAATCACAGGTCAAAATTATGAGTTCTTCGTATTATGTGAACGCGCTTTTTAGCAAATATACGGCGGGGACTTCTCTGTTCCAAAATGCCGAGCCGACTTCTTGCTCCTTTGCGCCCAACTCACAGAGAAGCGGCTACGGGGCGGGCGCCGGCGCCTTCGCCTCGACCGTTCCGGGCTTATACAATGTCAACAGCCCCCTTTATCAGAGCCCCTTTGCATCCGGCTACGGTCTGGGCGCCGACGCCTACAGCAACCTGCCCTGCGCCTCCTACGACCAAAACATCCCCGGGCTCTGCAGTGACCTCGCCAAAGGCGCCTGCGACAAGGCGGACGAGGGCGTGCTGCACGGCCCAGCCGAAGCCAATTTCCGCATCTACCCCTGGATGCGGTCTTCAGGTAGGCGCAGTCGCTAGGCTGGCTGGGCTGGTGGAGCGGGACCGGGAGCGGGGAGCGCGGCGCTGGTGAGCGCGGAGCCGGGGGCCGGAAGAGCGGAGCCAGGCTGTTGCGAGCCGGCAGCCCCGTGACTCCCGGCGCAGCCTTTCTGGTTTTAATTAGAGCGGAGGCGCCATTGCGTGGAGCCCATAGCATTGTATGTAAATGAGACTCATAAAACTTTTTATGGCCCAATTAATGGGTTCGATCCTCGTAAATTTATTTAACTCCATTTGCCTTGGAATTTTAACATTAAGTTTGTTCGCTATTCTCTCTTTCTCCCTCTTCTGTCACCCTCCCTCCCTTTCTTCTCTTCCTCCTCCTTTTCCTTGCTGCCTGGCTTTTCTTCCTCAAAAGCTGGGAGAGCCAAGCCCTCCAAGGCCTCTCACCCGACCCTGTGCCAGGGGCCATTTCAAGATGGGGGCGAGGGAATGAGGCCAGAGGGTCGGGGTACCCTAGGAAGGTCCTGGGGATTGAGGTCTCAGGCTGCTGGGAAGGGTCGCCCACTTGCCTAGCAAGGTGGGGGAATGGCCGGGCTCATCTTTGAATGGCAAAAGTGCAGCTTTTCCCACTTGCCCACACTCTATATTTACAGTTTTCCTTTGTCAGGGGAAGCAGGACATTGTGGAAGCTTAGCCGGCTGGAAAAGGCGGTTGTAAAGTTGGGATTCTGTGCCTTTGCTGATTACAGAGCTGCCTGCGAGTCTGGCACTGCAGTTGGGGTCTTTCCCTAACACCCCCCCCTCCTCCCCTAGCTCAGTTTGGGGCCTGGGGCAGAGGGGGATGCTCGCCTGGGACTAGGCCAGGAGGAAGGTGTGGGCTCTGGGACAGCAGCCTAACGAGTGCCCTGTCTACTTGTCTGTCCCTGTGTTCCTGTGTCTGCATGTCTGTTCTCAGGACCTGACAGGAAGCGGGGCCGCCAGACCTACACGCGCTACCAGACACTGGAGCTGGAGAAGGAGTTCCACTTCAACCGCTACCTGACGCGGCGCCGCCGCATTGAAATCGCCCACGCGCTCTGCCTCACCGAGCGCCAGATCAAGATCTGGTTCCAGAATCGCCGCATGAAGTGGAAGAAAGAGCATAAGGACGAAGGTCCGGCTGCCGCAGCAGCTCCCGAGGGCGCCGTGCCCTCTGCCGCCGCCACCGCTGCCGCAGACAAGGCTGACGAGGAGGACGATGATGAAGAAGAGGAAGACGAGGAGGAATGAGGGGCCGAGCCGGGCCCTCGCTGCACCAGACAGTCGGAAAAGCGTCTTTAAGAGACTCACTGGTTTTATTTACAAAAATGGGGAAAATAAAAGAAAATGTAAAAAAAAAAAAAAAAGAAAAAAAGAAAAAAAAAAAAACAACGAACAAACAAAACAGTCCCCAACCTGCACTCTACCCAGCCCCCATCACCTACTCCAGCTCCCAACTTTTGTGGATTGAGCGGCCGCAGCGACTGGGTCGCCTTGGATTCCCTCTGCCTCCGAGGACCCCAAAAGACACCCCCAACCCCAGGTCAGCCGGCCCTGCGCTGGCGCGGCCAAAATACTACCTAGCACAGGCCTCTGCTCGAGGCACCCCCAAACTACCTATGTATCCAGCTCAGAGGGCCTCCATTCCCAGGAAGCCCCTATGTATCCCAGCACTGGCAGACACCCAGCACCACCCTCCCAGATCCGCAAGAACGTGAATCTCACTACTACCTACTCCCCTAAAACTACCTATTTTGTGCTGGCTGGCTTGCCTGCTACCTAGTGCCGACTGCTCCCAGACAAGGCCCCTGCTGCTTACAGCCCGCAGGTTTTGGGGTCTCTGAGGCTGCCCTGAGAATGTGCTGAGGTCCAGGATCAGGGTATTGGCATCTATTTAAATTGAAAAATAATATATTTATTCCAAAAAGCATTCTAAGTGCTGCACCCTAGAATCAATCCCTCCTTCTCTGGCTTGGCACCCAAAGTTCAGGCCCATCAACCCCCGCTTCTGGAGGGGAATGTTCCTGAGCTGGCTGCAGATCTCTGGGTTAGCTTCTGCTTAGTAGGACTGTGGAGATGCTCCCAGCTTCGCTGTCCTTTCCTCTGGCTCCTGTATCTTACTGTTCAGCTGTGTTAAATATGTACGCCCTAACATTTCCTATAATAGCAGATACTGTATATTTGAACAAGATTTTTTTGTTTGATCGTTTCTATAGTCTTGGAGTTCATTTGTAAGGCAGTGTCTTGACTTGGAAAGAATGTGTTAATGGGGTGACTTTGTAGCATGGTATGTTGTCTTGAGCTAACTGTAGTGGGTGGGGAGGTCCAATGCCCTCCGCAATGCCCTTCATCTCCTGTGTTGTCCTGTATCCCCCTCAGCTCCATCCTGGGGTTCAGGGAAGACACACTTCCCAGCCCAGCTGTGTTTTATGTAACTGAAAAATAAAGATGCTTGGTGACAAAGAAAAACGTGGACTACCTTATCCAGAGGAGACTGGGAAAGGGGAAGTGAGCATGGCTGGAGGGAAAGGGTCAGTGGGGAAGCAAAAGTGGGGTGGCTGTCCTTGTGATGGTCCAAGTGTTGGATGCTCATGTATTGGTGTCATGTATTTTTTAATGTATTTTTATGTGTGTATTTGTATGAGTATGTGCTTATTTTTGTTTATGTATTTCTGTGTGTGTGTGTTTACCTAATTTCACAATTGTGTATATTTTGGTGTCCATAATTGGGTGCATGTGTTTCTGTGTGTCCATAATTGCATGTCATTCTGTGCCCACAATAGAGTGTATGCCCTTCCCTGTGTGCATAATTGTACATGTGCCTTTATCCGTGTAGAGACGTTTGTCTGGTTTTTGTGTGTGCACTAACATCTTCTAGATCCCTTGAAAACGGAATATCTGGCAGATACGTTATATTCTATGAAGCTCCCTAAAAATCTCCATAAATTCCATGAGGAAATTTCAAATCCACCCTTTCCTCTAAGGCTGCGCAGTGGGCTTGGAAAGGGGCATTATCCAGAGGCTGATTAGGGATTTCGCATGCGCCCTGAACCCAGCCCCAGGCTAGGAAATGGGATTTAAGGCCCCCACCCCACCTGCAGGCGAGGCAAGGGCGCCCCAGGGTCCCGCACTGCTGTAGGCGGCGCGGGGAGGGGCTAGGACCGCAGACCCTCGCTGGGCTGCGCAGCCTGGGCAGGGGCTGGGGCATCTGGGTGCAGCGAAGGGGCGAGGGGCGAAGGGCGAGGGATTGTGCGGGCAGCTCAGAGCATCCTGAGTTCCGCCTGCAAGACCTTGTCTCCAGTCTTCTGCCTGGGTTGGGTCCGCTTCTTATGGCTCTTTTAGTAAAACCGGGCCCAAAAGGGTCTGTAAAACCTGAGGCCCCAAGTCTGGGCGGCCTCGGTGGTAAGATGGCGCCGGTGTAAGAGCTGCCTCCTCTCAGTGACGGGGAAAGGGTCATAAATCCGTTGTTGTTTATGAAAATTTACAACTTTGCAATACAACTTTATGAGTTGTTCGGCCCTTCCATTGGCCGCTGTCGGTCATGTGGATGAGAACCGTGAACATGAACTTTTTTATAATTTCCCTTGCGAGAATAGAGCCGCATTCTTTTGCTCCGCTCCGTCCTGCCTGCTTCGGAGCTCTGCCTTCGAGCCTGGCTCGGCTGCGCTTTGTCCGGAGATGGCGAGCGACGGGAAGCCCCGGCCAGGCCAGGCCTGGCGGCTCCCGCTGGAGATGGGGCGCGCCCCGTTCCTGGCGCCGCGGCGGCAGCTTTGCAACTCGCAACCTGGCTAATTTCCTGCGTCCTCTGGCACCAGGAAGGAGGACAATTCGTCTTTCGGGCTGCCCAAGCGACAGCTGTCACAGGGGCAGGAGCTTCTGGGAGTCGCCGTCTGAAGGTGAGACATGTGGGGAGGAGATAGGAGTAAAGGTGGTGAGGTGACAGCCGGCGGCAGCAGCGGTGGGACAGGGCACCCAGGGAGGCTTTAAGAGGGGCACACTCCCCCTTACCATACTCACCCATTCACACTCGCCCCCATCACACACTACAGCACACACACGTCACACACACAGGCACACACACGCGCGCACACACGCACACACACCACTCCCTTTCTCTCTCCTCCCTGGCTCGCCTTGGCAGTAAGTGCCCGCCTTCCCTCGGCCCTCCGTGGCACAGCGCCCAGGCACAGGGCAGCATCCCTTGGGTCGTCTCTCTCCCCTTCCCCAGCGACCCCGTGAAGCCCAAAAGGAAGTGGCCCGGCACACTGTGTTCCCCGCTATTCCCTTGGGTTTGGATTTTTATGTTTTCATTCATGGCCCTATTTGGTTTTGTTGGATTCCCCAACAACAGGAAACCGTTCTTGACCTGGGAAGGTGGGAAGAGGTGAGGGCAAAGTGCATTAATCCACAGTCATTTTATTAGCATCAGCACAGCACCTTCTACTCCGTGGGAAATGGTTTCAGAGAGAAAGGTAAAAGGGAGAAACAGAGAAAAACTTACTAATTCAGCCAGAGTTCTCCGCTCGTTGACGGCTTCCTTTCGCCCGGTTTTTCGATGAGAGAGGTGTCTGAAGCGCTGGGAGAGGGAATAGGTGCGTGGGTGGAATTCTGTGTTGGAGGAGAGGATGGAGTTAATTGGGTGTTACTTGGTGGGAAGTTTCGGTACAGAGGACGTAATGGTGTTAGCGCGGGTGGCAGGGGCCCGCAGTTAAGGTCGAAGGAAGGACGCAAACCGAGTCTGGGCGATAGGGGGACCCCCCAATCCACCTTGGCGCAACGGACTGGCGACCGCACTCCCCACCTCCCGCGAGCGGGGAGAGGACTGTGGAGCTGCCCGGGAGGAAGCGCGGAGCGTGCTGCTGGCGGTGGCTTTGCGTAGCGCGGTGGCTCGAACTGTAGCTCGGCCTAAGTGCGTATCAGACCAGATTTGCCCCGGGAACTCCCCGGACAGCGACAAGAAAAGAGTCCGAGGTTCTTTTTGTTTATTTTTTGTTTGGGTTGTTGTTTCCCCATCTTGAAACAATATCTTGGTATGGATTCGATAAATAGGAAGGGGCTGTGGATATCTGGGACGTTCGCCCGTGCTCTGGGTGCGCTCGGGGAGGATAAAGCGGCGTATTTGCATCCTAGGGTCGCTGCCTTCCTGCCTGCGGCTGCCGCTGGCGGATTATTTATTGCGACCGTGCTGGCGCTCGCTGCTGCCACGCCGTGGCCGTCGCCGGGACCGGCGCCAGCCGCAGCCCGCCTCTTGCAGCCTGGCGTGACTGCTGTACGGGCCCCTCAGAGATTCCAGAGATTTCCCAGCAAGCAGGGTAGAGGGGGACGAAAGGGGACCTGGGGGGCTATCACCCAGAGCCTATTTGGCCGGGAAATCTCCCCGCCTCGGCTACCCCTGACCTCAGCTGGACGCCGGTATAGACTCGGGTCCTCCCCCCACCCCCACTCCAGCACCATGGAGACTGGTTGCACAGGCCGCCTGGCACGTCATGGCTGCTTCTGCCCAAACTGCACGTCCCAAGGCGTCCTGGGGGCGCACGCTGGTTCGGGGAACACTCTGACTTTGCGATTCTGATATCGGAGAGACTTTGCGATTCTGATATCGGAGAGACTATCTGTAGTCCTGAGGCTTGTAGGCCTGGCGGATCTGAGGAGGATGGGCTATGGCAAAGAAGGACGGCTTTGGCTCCAGGCGAGGGCCTGTGAAGGGCAGAGGCCGCACCTGTGTGCTTTGGGCTCTGGCCTGGGCTAGCGAGCTGACTGGACTGAGGTGGCCTTCAAGGTACCACACCTACATACTCCCAGACCACCCTCCAGGCTGGCGAAGGTGGAGCTGTTCAATGGGCAGCCCAGGGCAAGGGCAGACGGTGGGGCCCAGCTCGCCATCCTGCCCGCCTTGGAGAGAAACTGTAAGGTAAGTCGCTTTCTGCGTGGCTTTGGCAGGGAAGAGAGAGAGCCCTGGGGTGGCCATTCTCACCATCGCAGGAGAGGCTCTCTGGAGGGTCTGGGCTACCTATTCTTGCCGGAATGATCCTCTCTCTGAGAGAGAGAGAGAGAGAGAGAGAGAGAGAGAGGTGTGTGTGTGTGTGTGTGTGTGTGTGGGTGTGTGTATATATCTGGTTGGAGAAATGAATTGGTCAGCTGCCAACTTGATATGCACTAGCCTTGGCTAACATGTAAAGATTCCAATGTAATATATATTTTTCCATCTTAGGGCCTATAGAAGCTAGAAATACAATGTTTTCTGGCTCTTAGCTGAGAAATCAAATTGTCTTGTCAGCTGGAACAATAATTAGATCGAGAATCCTAGTCAAGGCATGACAAATAATAATAACAACAGTAAATTGACACCAACCCCACCACTGTGTGGGACATGGAGGAATAAAAAGGAAATTATAAATGTAAACATTGATTGACATCTCCAAATGGTTATTTTCATCTTAAACAATAACTTGCTTAAAATCACTGTAGTCTGATAATTTCAAGAAAAAAAACCACAAACATGATTTTCTTCAAACAGCTATTTTTAAAAGTCCCTTTTAATTTTTTGACACCAGTTTTCATTTTCACCTATTGAATTCTTTCCCTGAAGTAATGTGTGGGAAATGCCCAATTCTATCCTCTCATTCAAGGTCCTGCTTTATATGCAAAGTAAACCCTTTCTAGGACAGATTGACTGGGGAACAGGCATCCAGTTTCCAGGGGTAGCCCCCATTGCCGGGCTAGTAGCCGCCTTCCAGGAGTGCCTCTTGGGCTCTTTGGAGGTCGACCTTAGGCCAGTCCTTTCCCAATTTTTTCCCTTTGGGGGAGGAGAGCTCAGGAAAAAAATTGGAAAAGCAAGGAAGAGACTAGGTCATTACTAGATTCCTACTGGAACACTGCCAATTGCCACCTCCCCACTAAGTCCGGAACCGGTGAGCCTGCATTGGCCAGGGTTTTACAGATCTGTAAACAGTCTCCAGAAATCCATCCAAATCACGTAAATAGTCTTTCTTCAACCTCCACAGAATTGAGGATTTTAAAGCTAATTCAAGGGGTTTTACAAGCCCAACAAACACAGTTGTAAAAATGCCATTGGGCTGCTATCACATTTTACAAAACGAGATTGATCCATGTGTTGTAAAAGTCAACTATCTCGAAGGCACACCTCTCAGGCAAGAGTGAACAGCCCAGGACAGGCTTCTAATGTCCTGTCTGGGGACCGCCAGGCCTGGAACAGCAGTGAAAACAATTCAGGATTTCTGGAGCCGGTGAGACAACTATTCCCGGTTCCGGAGAGACTGAGGGGCGGCAGCCCTCCGTGCGATCCCAGGAAGGGCAGTAAAGAGGGCGTCCCCAGGACAGTGCCGGTTGTCGGGCGCCCCGGAAACCGAGCCCATCAATTATCCCGCGGCTTTGGGCCCCGCAGAGCTGCCCTCTGTGCCCAGCTTGGCCAGGGCCCCTGCGTCTTCTGTGCCTCTGGAATGTGGACAGAAAGATTCCACATCTGGACTTTTATCCGCCTCAGCTCTGAGCGGTTCTCGCAGCAGATGCCGAGTCCCCAGGCGCTGGGCAGGGGAGCAGGTCCCTCGGCTGGCTTAGGAGCCCAGTCTCACGGCCGCTGCTCTGTCGGTCCTTTCTTGTTAAAACCAGTGGTTTCTGGCCTCTTAATTCCCTGGGTTCAAAGGTGGGATGGGGACGCCCAGCTGGAAGGGGTGCTTTAAGACCAGGCAGGCGCGGGCCATTGAGCCCCTTGGGACTCAAACAGGATGTGTATGTGGGAGGAGGGAATGGGTGGGAAGAACCTACGTTTGACTGAGTCCTGGTCAGCTCGAGGTGATCCTTCAGCTCTGGGCTGCAAGGCCCAGGCCCCTGGTGCGAGTGGAGAAGGAGAGAATAAGGGAGTTCACCGATTGCTAAGGCGCACGAGTGAAGAGCATAGAGTGAAGGCCTGGTTTCTCATGGCCCTTGCTCCAGCTCAAGAACTCGCACCCACTAATAGGGGAGCGCTAGGGGAGGGGCAACTCGGAGCCATGCCTGGAGTGCAGGCCGGCAGGGAGCAAAGCCACCTTTGTCACCGCCCCTCCTGGCGCAGGACCTTCAGGTTTCCTGTTTGGAGGAGGAGGGGTGGGAACCCGCAAAATTTAATAAAGCAAAAAGGGGAGGAGGAAGGAGTGGGCCTGGCGGGGCCTTTGCGGCGGCCCGAGCGTTAGTGTCCCTACTCTGGCCTGATCGGCTCGCCCCTGAACGGGCAGTGCCCGCCGCTGGCGTTCGGGAAGAGAGCCGGGCCGGCTGGCTGTGCGCGCCCATTAATCTGCCGGGCGGGCGGCGGGCGGGCGAGCTGGGGGCTGTTTGTAACTTTGCTGCCTCGGTCGCCGCGGTCCCTGGGGAGCGGGCTCTGGCGCTCGCTGCCATTGGCCGCCGCGGCGTCAGCTGGTGCGATTTGCTGCTGTCGCTTTTGGCGTTCGGCCATCCAGAAACAAACCAGTTCGATGACTACTAATAGTTATAGCCAGATGTACTAATACACAACAAATCACAGTCCTGCAGAGGGGCGCGCAAATGAGTTCCTATTTTGTGAATCCCACTTTCCCCGGGAGCCTGTCCAGCGGCCAGGACTCCTTCTTGGGCCAGCTGCCCCTCTACCAGGCCGGCTATGACGCGCTGAGGCCCTTCCCGGCCTCGTACGGGGCGTCGAGTCTCCCGGACAAGACGTACACCTCACCTTGTTTCTACCAACAGTCCAACTCTGTCCTGGCCTGCAACCGGGCGTCCTACGAGTACGGGGCCTCGTGTTTCTATTCTGATAAGGACCTCAGTGGCGCCTCGCCCTCGGGCAGTGGCAAGCAGAGGGGCCCCGGGGACTACCTGCACTTTTCTCCCGAGCAGCAGTACAAACCCGACAGCAGCAGCGGGCAGGGCAAAGCACTCCATGACGAAGGCGCCGACCGGAAGTACTCGAGTCCCGTTTACCCTTGGATGCAGCGGATGAACTCCTGCGCGGGTAAGGCATATCCCAAGACAGTGGAGGGAGAGGGGAAAGGAGGCAGGAAAAGAAAGAAAGAAGGAGGAAACTGAGTAGAAAAAGGAATAGAGAGAAAGGAGGAAAGAACTAGCAAAGTTTCTTTGACTTTTTAAAAGAGAAGAAAAAATCAGTTCCCAATGGGGCAATCAGGCCATGGCAGAGGAAGGGCAGAGCCCCAGTGTCCATGTAAGGTGACACTTTAGGGGAGGATGGGGGCACTGAGACGTATATGAGACCTGTGACAGGGACAGCCTGAAGAGAGAGAGAGGCTGGTGGGGACCCATGCACCCTGGGTACCCTGCTCAGCTTCCCAAGCCAGTGGGCCTTTTGCACTGGTCACTGATAAATACCCTTTGCTTCCCAACCCCCTCTCCTTTCTGCCCTTCAGAAACCCGTACAGAGAGAGGTGGCCATTTGGCCTCTTCTAGTGTCTCCCCAAAGCCTTGGAGGGCCACAGCCCCAGACTCAGGATTTTTTTCTCTCTCTCTTCCCTCACCTCCTCCCCCTTCCACTCAACTGCTCACTCTTAGCCAACTTCTGCCTCCTTCTGAGCCCATGCCTGAGTTCATACACCTGTCTTGGAGGGATCCCCACCACCCTTGGGGATCTTTGGCACAGATCAGACAGCCCAACACAATCCTACATTGCTAGAAATCCTAGACTAACTATAGCTCCATCTCTTAGCCTCTGGTTTCCAAAGACTCCACAGGGAATCCCAAAGACTCCTAGGAATTCCCTAGGACAGAGCCTAATGCGGATTGTTAAAATTATAATGGTTTGCGTTAAAATCCACTTTATCCTTGGGTGAGTTCTGCATTTCTCAGAAGGGTCATATAATATGGGAGAATGTGTAAAGATTCAAGAGGGCTGACCATTTTTAACTCTTCAAAGAATGTGTTGAGTTCTGACATGGCTGGTCACAGTAGCATCCTCAGAGAGACCACTATGAATTCAGAGTGTGTACACTACTTAGATGGTTCCACACCTCCCCCCCGCCCCACACACACACCCTGCATCCCCACAAAAACACGACCTGGGCGTCCCAAATTAAGAATGCCCATTCTGTTATTTTGATTGTAATGATTTTCCTATGAAGCAGATTTTTCAAAAACAATAATGTCCACCCCAAGTCGTTATAGGTGGAAAACATCTCGCTTGGTATGAAATAATCTCCCATTCAGTATGCTTTGGGCCCCAGACATAGTGGGAGAGGCTGGAGTGGAGGCGGGGTGGTTTTCAGTTCATATGCCCCTTGTGGGAGGCACTAGGCTGACTGGGTCAACCATCCAGGTCCTGGCTTACCGGCGCCCGGCTGTTTCTGCTCGCAGGTGCTGTGTACGGGAGCCATGGGCGCCGAGGCCGCCAGACCTACACGCGCTACCAGACACTGGAGCTGGAGAAGGAGTTCCACTTCAACCGCTACCTGACACGGCGCCGCCGCATCGAGATCGCCAACGCGCTCTGCCTCACTGAGCGCCAGATCAAGATCTGGTTCCAGAACCGCCGCATGAAGTGGAAAAAGGAAAACAAGCTCATCAATTCCACGCAGCCCAGCGGGGAGGACTCAGAGGCAAAGGCGGACGAGTAGACGCCTGGGCAGGGACCAGGCCAGCGCTGCAACCTCCTTCGGCTTTGCCCCCTTGCCCTCGCCTGCTCCCCAACTTTTCTCCCCGCCTGCTCCCATCGGGGGCTTCCGCAACTTCAGGGGAGCCCGGAGCTTTGCAAGCGTCTGTGCATTTATTTCTTAAAAAACAAAACAAAACAAAACTTCACACACAGCCAATACCAGCGGTGGAGCGGGGCGCATTGCACACACCCAGTCCCGCTCCACAAGGCTGCCCAAACCGGCTCCCGAGTTCTGGGGTGCGCCCTGAATGCGTCCGGGGCTGCTGTGCTAGTGCCTCTGAGCTCCCCGACCTCGGAACGCCGAGCTGCTAGGGAGGAAAGAGCCCTGGGCGGAGCCCCGTTTCGCGTCTGGGAGTCTGTGCCTAGGTCCCTCGCCAGTAGGTCCCGAAGGGCATCATCAAATTATCTCTGACCAGTGGAAAGAGGGGTTCTAAGTGCTGGAGCCCGGCCTTGTCGCGGCCTCCCAAGCGGCCTCCCAGAACAGGAAGCTCAAGGAACAAAGGGGGCCCCAACAGAGCCCAGTCTCTCGGTCCCGCGTGTGCAACCGTCAGTGGAAAAGAAGCAGCCTCAGCCGAGGCAAGCTAACCGGGGCGCGGGTGGAACATTACAGCCCGGGGAGCCCCTGGGATCCCTCAGGCCCCCGGCTCCAGAATCCCGCTCCCTGCCTCCGATAGCGCCCGCGTCGCCGCCACAGCAGCGTTCAGGACCCAACGAGGGGCCCAGGGCCATGGAAGCCGCCAGAGTCCTGGCTTCCAGACGTGCCAGGGGCGCCTGCAACGCGGGGCCTCCAGCGGGGAGACTCCACTTGCCTCTCAGCTATATTTGTGATTTACTTGAGTCTTTCGGAGCCGTGGAAAATAACTACAGAGATACTACGCACTGCCACGAAATGCTTCCATTATCGCCCTCATTTTACTCCTGGAGGTCTAAGCAAGACCCCAGTAACCGGCCCCACGGATCCCC
>NW_012101209.1:5815712-5827907 GCF_000951045.1 Mandrillus leucophaeus
CAGCAGCGAGCAGGCGAGTGCGCAGAGCGAGCCGAGCCCGGCGCCGCCCGCCCAACCCCAGATCTACCCCTGGATGCGCAAGCTGCACATAAGTCATGGTAAAGCCAGCCTTTTTCTAAATCCACGCGACCGCGAGGACGCGGCTCTCGGTCCCCCCTCTCTCCTCTGCCGCCCTCTCTCAGTCTCTCTCCTGGTCTCATTTCTCCCAGCCCTGCCGGAGCCTCTCCTTGCCGTTCTCCCTCCTCTGCCTTCCTCCTTCCTCCTCTTCTTTGCAAGCACCCCGCGCTCACAAATAGTGGGGGAAATAGGCGTTCGCTGGGCCAGTTTAGACGTTGAAAGGGGCAGGAAGCAAAAAACCCCTCTGGAACCCCACGCCTTGGAACGCTCTCCCGGGTCAGGCCAGCTGAGCAAGACGCAGAGAGGTAGAGGATGGCAGTAGGAGTCGTGAATCGGGCTTGTCAGGGCGGATAATTTATGAGGAGGGCTACGCTGGGGAAGCAGCGTTACTAATTAGTGCCCCCGAAAAAGGGCTTGGGGGGAAGAATCGGGCGAGAGCCGGCAGGATTCTGAATTTTGGGGGCAGGAGGGAGAGAGAAGGAAAGGGAAGGGAAGAAAAAGAAAGCAGGCGCCCCAACCCTGCAGGCTGGAAACTGGAGGCGGCTCTCGGGGCTGGAACTTTGAGGCAGGGTGACCCAAAGGCCACTTGGGCGCTCAGGAAAGGGCCTTGCTTCCTGGGTTTCTGTGCGGTGGGCAGCCTGGGAGGGCTGTGCCTCCCGATCGGGGCGCCCGGGGTAGGGCGCAGAGGGCAGGAGAGGAGCCAGGGAACGCCGGAGTCCTCCGGGACACGGCCCCAGCCTCAGATGGGCAGATTGTTCCCAGGATCCAAATCGTATTGTTTTCTCTCTAGAAAGGAAGAGGGAAGGAAATTCGGGAGGGGTGTGCGGGCTGGTAGGGAGAACTTGTTGAGCTTTTCGCCTGGGTTCCCTGCTCAGGACCCAAGCTTGTCCCCCTGGAGGACTTTGGAAGACAGGAGTTGGTGGCTAAACCGCTGACTTTTCTATTGCAGACAACATAGGCGGCCCGGAAGGCAAAAGGGCCCGGACGGCCTACACGCGCTACCAGACCCTGGAGCTGGAGAAGGAGTTCCACTTCAACCGTTACCTGACACGCCGAAGAAGGATTGAAATAGCACATGCTCTTTGCCTCTCCGAGAGACAAATTAAAATCTGGTTCCAAAACCGGAGAATGAAGTGGAAAAAAGATAATAAGCTGAAAAGCATGAGCATGGCCGCGGCAGGAGGGGCCTTCCGTCCCTGAGTATCTGAGCGTTTAAAGTACTGAGCAGTATTAGCGGATCCCGCGTAGTGTCAGTACTAAGGTGACTTTCTGAAACTCCCTTGTGTTCCTTCTGTGAAGAAGCCCTGTTCTCTTTGCCCTAATTCATCTTTTAATCATGAGCCTGTTTATTGCCATTATAGCGCCTGTATAAGTAGATCTGCTTTCTGTTCATCTCTTTGTCCTGAATGGCTTTGTCTTGAAAAAAAAAAAAAAATAGATGTTTTAACTTATTTATATGAAGCAAGCTGTGTTACTTGAAGTAACTATAACAAAAAAAGAGAAAAACACACACAAAAAGTCCCCCTTCAATCTCGTTTAGTGCCAATGTTGTGTGTTGCACTCAAGTTGTTTAACTGTGCATGTGCGTGGAAGTGTTCCTGTCTCAATAGCTCCAAGCTGTTAAAGATATTTTTATTCAAACTACCTATATTCCTTGTGTAATTAATGCTGTTGTAGAGGTGACTTGATGAGACACAACTTGTTCGACGTGTAGTGAATAGTGACTCTGTGATGAAAACTGTGACTCCAAGCGGTGTGTCCCTGCGTGCCTTTGTAGGACCCTTTGCACGAACTCTGGAAGTGGCTCTTATAAGCGCAGCTTCAGTGATGTATGTTTTTGTGAACAAAGTTACAAATATTGTCCAAGTCTGTCTGTTTTAAGCAAACTGTGATCAGCTTTTTTTTTTTTTTTTTTTTTGTATTTGTTTTTAAGGAAAAAATACTGACTGGAACAAAAAATAAACTTTCTATTGTAAGTTCATTTGGTCTGGTTTGTGCCAAATAGTGAGTGGCTCTGTCTGCTTTTCTGTCTGTCTGTCCAGTCCTGGAAACCGTTGGGTCTGAGGCTACCTGAGCAGATGACCTGTGCAGGGAGACCTCATACCAAGACTGGCCCATCGCTTCCCTAACTCTGACCCATCACAAAGTTCAGGGCAGAAGGTGGAAAAAGCTGTAGGCGGTTCCAAAGCTCCAGGCCACCATGCCCATCTCTGAGGAAACCAAGTTAACTTGCTGGGTACAAAAAAAAGAGAGAAAGAGCAAGAAAAAAGGAGAAAAAGCCCAGGGCTTTGTTAGCCACCCTCAGGCCACACAGATCCTGCCTCTTTCCTAAGGCTGTCCTAGGCCTCCACTTGCTGAAGACACTGCTCTGTCTGGCTGTGGACCCCAAACCCTCTGCCCTTAACCCATCCCAGCACCCCTTCCCCACTCTTCATCCTGGACCCAGTTGGCTTCTTTTGCTACTATTAATTTGCTACAAATGGAAGGTACTTACCCCATCCTAGCTCGATTGGGAAACTCCTCAGAGCAGCTAAAGCGCAACTAGAGATTTGCACATTTACCGACTGCTTACACTGATGCCGTCTTTCCTTTTAAAAGTTATAAAACAGTAAACTTTATAAGCCCCAGTTCCGGCTATATGACATTTGGGTGCCAAATGAATAGGGTTTTGTCTATGAATTAGATCGTAAAATCATCCATAGCACAGACAGATCGGCTCACTGGCTATAAAACGTCACGTGGGGCCATTAAAGTAAGTTTTATGGTTTTGGGGAGTTGACATCCAACATTATATACCACATAACATATAATCTCACTAACGCTGGACTCCATTTGACTCTTTTGCAGGCTACGTGTGCCGCCTGGCCATTCAAACTGTCAATTTTAGGTCCAGAAGTGTCCAAACCACAAGTTCTCAAAACTCTGAAAAATGGCTCCCTCCGAGTTAAGGTAAGCTCGCCTCCTGAGCGCTTTCAAGTTTATTTGTACTTTGGAAACTTTCTCTCTCCCTCTGTCTCTCTCTCTCTCTGGTTCAATAGCTCTGAGGCTGCCTCTGAATTCGAAAAGGCAGAGCAAACTTTCCCTCTGCCCAAAAGAGCAGCGCCAGGAACCAGCTCTGCGGAGGCAGCAGGGTGAGCAGCGCCTGTGGCCGCGCCGCATCCCCAGGCCTAACTTTAATTGCTGCACAACCGCGGATGTTAATGACTTCCGCTGCTCCTGCCGGCGTGCAAAAAGATGATTTTTTGTGTGCGAATGGGCCTGTGTGTGGGAACCTGGCAAGGCCGCATCCCCAGTCTCCCGCGCAATTGCTGGGCCGGCCGGGGCCGGCTCCTGGGGGTCGCGGAGCCCTGGGGTGGGGGCTGGGAGACAGGGGGGCGCCGGCCGCGGGCGCCGAGGCCGCGCTGCGCTCAGGAGTTTGAAAGAAAGGCCCGGGCAGGGCCGAGGCGGACTCTGGCGGGATTCCTTACGGGGCTGTGGCAATATGTCTTCGCGGGCCGGGGTCATCTGGCAGGGCTGAATTGAGGCAGCGGCCTTCGGGGCTGGGTTTCAGGCTAGCTCGCGAGAGCAGGAGGGTGGCAGAGGCCGGCGAGGCGGGGGCTGCACCTCCAGCCTGGGCTCCCGGGTTGCAAGGTGGATCCTGGGCTGCTAGCGCCCACTGGACCCTGAGGACCAAGGGTCCCCACCCTGGTGTGTGAGGGTGTTCAGCACCCCCTCCCCCGCACCCGGGACCAGGCCCTGAACCCTGTTAGCCTGCACGTTCTTTTTATTTCGGTGGGACTGTTCTCACCCGCCTGTGAGTCTGAAGCAATAAACTTTATGGCCGGATTTAACTTTAGTCTTTGAATCCCCAGGCTAATTGAAAGGGGTTAAAGCGCTTTCTTTTCTTCCGCTTTGCCTTTCTTCTCCCTCTCTTCTTTCCTTTTCCTCTCCTTCTTTGTAGAATTAAAAACATCTAGGCACAGGACCCTCAGAAGGCACCTTAGGCGGCCCCCTAGATAACATTAAGATTGGAGAAATTCACTCCCCCTCAACATGCAGGCGAATTCTCTGTTCCAAACTGTGCTCTAAAGTTTTGGGGGGAAATTGAGGTGTCTTCAATGCCCAACTTAAAAGTCCCCAGAGCCATTAGCTTGTTTTTCCTGACACATCATAAACGGTAGTTTAGGGAAGAAATTGGTCCTTTGTCAGTAGGAGATTTCCGCCTTTCTTTTGTTAGCTGGTCTTTCTGTTTGATCCCAGGAAATTTACATAATCTATGATTTCCAGAACAATCTCCAAAATTGCACCAATGGGTGAAGTAAGGTGAAATACGTTTATCCTGGGTACAATTCCATATTGGCCCCAGTCACCCCTTCTGGCCCCAACCCCCCATATTCTTCAATGGCAAAACCCAAGCCCAGTGCCTGGGGACTGTGGCCTGTCCCGGGATCTTTTTCTGGATGGGTACCCACAAGGGACCCAGTAGATTTCCCTCAATCCTGTTTTAGGAATTAAGCCAAATTCTCCTACTGCATTCAGAAATGAAACAAAAAATAGGATCTGCTTTTCTCCTTAGGAGCTGGGCAGTTTTCAGCAAGTATTAATTGGCAAAGATACCTATTAAGTGCTTAAAGTGAAAAAACTGAAAGTATAGATTTGGAATTTCAATAAACTTTATTGTGCAGAGGCCACCTACACTCAACATAAGTCCAACAGATGTCCCCAAAGTCAGAGGTCCAGAAAGCAAAACCTAGAAAGTTTTTTTTTGAAAAATAAAAACCCTCCCACAAGTGCTACTTCTCATGAATAGTGGCAAGGTGAAGAATCCTGAAGTAATTGTATGCAACCTATTAAAGTAAACATTGGTACTTCAGCAATCGAGAAGATGTGTCCACATCTTAGTGGGAACAAGGATATAAACTCTATATGGGTATGGGTTCTCTTTTATGATGTTATGTGTCTGTGAGAATACTGGATTCCTTTTTTTTGCTGCTCTGAATTGTGGGCTCCTTATTGAAAATATTGGGTTAGGGTTCCATTTTAGTTACTCATTTGGTGATCTTGCTTGAGTGATTTCTTGGTGATTGAAATTAGAAAAAAAAAAAAGTGACAGGGATTCTGCCAGTTTAGTTTGAGTAACTTACACAGAAAATATCCACACTACTTCATGGCCATATTCCACCTTGGGGTGTGGGAATGAGCAGAAAGCCTGTTGAAGTTATATCCAGCACCACAGAACATAGAGAATCTTTCCAAGGAATGAGAAAAATTACAGGCTGTAAATATTGTCAGCTTGCTTATTTCTGTCTGTTTTAATCTTCACAAAACTTAAGTAGAATTTAAGAGAGCAGGCAAACCCACATGGCCACATGGAATTAAATGACTTTAAAAATACATCATGCAGTCAGACCTATACGTTATTGGAGGATTTTTTTTCTTTCTTCCTATTTTCATAGAAAGCATAATAAAGAGGATGGCTGGTTTTCTGCTCATTCTGTAGATAAGTTATTTCTTTTGTGGATTCTTTTGGGTTGTTCTTGCAGAGGAACTTTCTAAGAAAAAATATGTCTGTCACTGAGGGCTTTATGAAGACATCCAGCCTCAGCCGGTGGCAGAAGTGCGTGTGTGTGCTCCTCCTCAGCGGCAATGTGCGGGGGCTCGTTTGTTCCCACAAGCTGAAGAGACAATATTTCTGAACTATAAATACAACAGGAAGCTTCTGGTCACACTTACTTAGGGGTTTGTTAGGGTTTCCATGGTCTAATTTCACAACATTATGCCAAGATTCCTTTTCTCCTGCTCTTTCCCCTGCTTCATTGTTGGCGGCTCTGGGAGAGCAAGGCAGAATTTCCTACCAAAAATAGAGTCCTGTTCATTTGCTGAGATTCTGAGAGGACTATATTGAAATAATTAGTGAGTGGAAAGCAAATCACATCTTAAAAGATGGGCAATTAAGGAGGAAAACAATCTTTTTAGCTTAAAAGATGCCCTTCTCAGCCTCTCCCCTGACTTGGCTGGGGGTCTGTCCATGGCTTGCCCACCATGGAGAGTGCAGAGCATTGTGGGCTCCATCCCTTTGGTTTCTAAAGAGGAATTTCCTTCTAGTCAATGGCAAAACTATAAACGGGGCTCCCAGGCAGGGCTGAGGGGGTCAGCCTAAGCTCCCACCCACATAGGGGAGGGGATCCACAGCCCCAGCCATTCTAAGCCCCAGAACTTGAAGGTCTGCCCAGGTTTGTTTTGTTTGGTGTTGTTCACAATAAATTTGTTCTTCTCCCACCAGATCCCCTCCCCACAAGCCAGTCTTTTCAATAATAATATTTGTTATGAAGGTTATTAGATAATTATTGCGATTTTGTGAAGCAGCCCTTGCTGGAGGTGAAGTCTGTCATCGCCTAACAAATGACGCCCGCGCAGTTCACTGCCGGGTTAAGTAAATGCAGAGAAGATAAATCTGCACACCCTAGGAATCGCCAGCAGAGCACGCTTTAGTACAAGTTCACAGTCAACTCACCCGCCTGGGCCAGCTCTCCCAACAATTAGGGCTGCGTCTTTAGTTTTAAATAAAGGGAAAAAGTGTCTCCACCTCCCAGTGCTTGCTTTCCCCCATCTTCTCTTTTCTTTCACTTTTTGCAAGGTTCTCCCATTCTGCTCCAAATTTTCCTTGTAAAATAGAATCACGAGTGATTTCAAGTTAATCTAGTACCTAGTTGCTGACAAAGGGGTCGTAGGCTGATTTAACAAAAAGTCCAGTCACAAACACTGAGGAAAAATATCCATTTCACCCTCCAATTTCAAATGGCAGTGGCAGAAGCAGGGTGTCCTGAGATGCTAGGGGGGCCCCTTCCCCCTGAAAGAAGAGGCTCAGCTTTGTGTATCTTTGTGGTTAGTGCGTTACAACTGCAGGTCAAAAAGTTGAGGGTCAAAAGTTTACATTGTGCAGTGCTCTTAGTCATCTGCCCAGACAGAGTTTGATGTCAATGTTAGAGCTGTGATCTTGACTATCAGCACAAAAGATAAAATGGCTCGGAGTGACGCGTGTATCACGGTATGGACTCCAGGTGAACCCTAGTGGTTGAATGACCTCAATTACGGAGGAAAGGATAGAAAATTCCTCTTTTCAAGAGTAATACATGCTGTATTTCATCTTGAATTATCGCTCCTGTTCTGAGGGAATAGCAGCAGGTAAATAGGCGTAGATTACTGAAACACCAACACCTTAGGTATTGGAGAACCAGGAGTCTGTGGGTTTGTCACAAAATAAAAATGCTAAAAACTCATCTATGGAGCTTTAAAAACTAATGTCGCAAGTTTCCAATATTTCATTATGCCTTCAAAGGCAACAGAATGGTGCAGGAAACCTCCTTTATTTGAAAAGAGGGATTTTGATTGGCCAGTTTTTTGTCTTTTTAGTACATATCATGACCCCTAAAGTGTGTAAGAACAAATGCAAACACAGGCACTTCTTGCAAAATGTAATCTTTGCAGTTTTCAAACATAGAATATGCTTTTTGTGAAACTACAGTCCGCTGAATGCAAAGCATTCTGAGATCTGAGAAGGGGAAGGAAGGAAGTGGACACCCTCCTGAAAGACACAGAATTCTCCCTTCACCCCTTCCACCAGCACTACCAGTGACAAAATGCTTATTGGTGCCATGAAAATGTTCCTGTTTGGAAATTTTTGTTGTTTATTATTAAACCACAATTGAATGTAAGAGAAGTACTACAAGCTATAAGTGAATAACTAGACTGTAGGGAATGCAGAAAGGTGAAATCCACAAATACCAGGCCACTGTGTAAGACAACCAGGGCAGAATAGAATATTTTCTATTCTTCAGAATGTACTTTTTAATAATACACGTGGAATTGAAGAAAAAGTCAAGGAGAAGAGAAAGCAACCTAAGCAGAAGGGTAGGAGAGCAGAAAAGAAAGGGAATAGTGTATTAAGGAAGCCGACTGGAACCATGCCTCATGTGTGAGTTGCAACTGAAGAGCTAAACAATATTTTATTTTTCATCCATCTAGAATGGCTTTAAGTGTTGGTGCTATAATAATCTATTTTCCAGAGGACATATTTCTCTTTTGTATGAATTGACCTTCAAGGGATCAGTATAGGAAAACAGAGAAGAGAAAGGTGAAATATTTTCCCTAGGTTTTTCTTTTTTAACTTTGGAGATAATTCAACTACTCAGAATGTAGACTCTTGAAGGAATGTTTAAGATCATCCTAATATATCTTGGTTGATTGGATTTAACAGTGCCAGGTATGTTCAGTTTTTAAATAAATATTTCCCAAACACTGCCTTCATGGAAGTAATCAGGGTGCTTCTGTGCAACGTGTAAAGTTTTCACTCTGGCCAAGAGCTTGAAGCCAAATGGGGGTTTGCCAGATGAAACAGAAGAAAGGAAACAACTGTGGTGATTGCTGTTGCAGCAGTGAACATTTCACCACATTTGGGCTAGTGAAATGAAGAAAACTGAAACCCCTCGATGAGTCAACAAGACAATTATGTGTCTCTTTGGGAAAAACCTTTTTATTGTGTTTTTTGTTAAAAACGTGACACACCTTAGAAACATGTCAACTTCAAAAACCATAGATATCTCTTAGTTAGACTTCAAAGTAAAAGAAAAGGGTACTCGCAGAAGTTATTGCTTTTAGAGTGCTTGCTTCTTTATTTGGAGGATTTTGAACCTCAGGCCTCTCAAACAATCCAAGTTAAAATTCATGTGTAATCCCAATATGAATATCAGTCCTCATCCCTGGGTTGTGTGCATTATTTTAAACTACTACAAGAAAATTACCCCCAAACTATTAATTGGTCAAATGGCTGGTAAAGTGTTGTTCCTCTCAAATCTTGTGTCTAGTGTAGGTGTGGGGGGAAGCCTTCAAATGCCACCATCAGGCATTTTGAAATTCTGCCACTCCACTGTTCAGCTCCAGAAACACGCATCAGAGAGAGAACAGTCTGGGGACTCTCGCTCTAAAGAACAAAGGACAAATACAGTCAATACATTCCATAACGTTTACATTTCCTTTGGCTTTTCCCCTTGGTTTTTCCTGAGAAGGAGTGACCTGGGCAAAGCACCCTGCTCGCTAAAAGACACTGTATAGACCTTTTACAAGCGCAAAGTCCAAGGCCGAGGTGAACTTCAGGTCAGTGCGTCTAACAAATATGAAAATGTCGGCTGGTGAAGGGCGCGCCTTGTGATTTAACAAAGACTGTCAATGTGTAAGATTAATAAGAAACAAAATGCACACGGTGTCACTGTTCGGTCACTTTGAAACTTGGGACAGGATTGCATTCAAGAGAGAAGGCTGTTACAAATATATTCAAAATGATTCAAATCAGATTCAAACCAAGCTGCAAAACATTGCCTCCCTCTCAGCCTCCCTCTCCCTCCAACTCCCTTCACTCTTCTCCATCTGGGATTTGAGGACATGACGAAAAGTTATTTCACCTAATGGGATTTTAAGAAAGGTTTTGTTGGGAATATGTTACCCCTGCACGTGGAAATGAGCAAATGTGCTCACCAGTTTCCTAAGGAAAGGATAACGCTTCCACCCCGCTTGGGACTGGAGCCAGTTGGTGTGCGAGGATTTGCATGCTCCCTCTGCTACATTTCAGGGCATCCCATCTTTTCTCAGGCGAGATGCTGCTGGTAAACTTCAGTTTGTTTATTAATTGAGTTAGTTTCTTCCTGGCTTTACTTTGGTGTCTTGGATATTGTGTAAAGGCAAGAGGTATTTTAAAAAATGTTTTTCAAAAGATTATTTGATTCGATGGAATGATGCTACAGTTTGCAAAGGGAGATTGAGGAAGGTTCAGAAAAGGTACTGCGATTGTTTATTACAGCCATAAATCTTGCAGTAAAATGTCAAAATGTCGGTGTGTGAGATAACACTTGGTGGTCCTGGCTCCGTTTGTGTTTATGATACGAACCACAAAGACAAGTTACAGGCCTTGAGGGATTCTGTGTAAGGCCATCTTCCTAAAGTAATAGAACCACACAAAACACAGGCACAGCTAACTCGTTTGGGTTAACCAT
Source organism: Mandrillus leucophaeus (assembly GCF_000951045.1). Lineage (NCBI taxonomy): Eukaryota > Metazoa > Chordata > Mammalia > Primates > Cercopithecidae > Mandrillus > Mandrillus leucophaeus. The sequence goes on from NW_012101209.1 coordinate 5,825,855, forward strand.
ATACAAAACAGTGCTTATGTCTCATTAATACTTAAAAATAGAAACTTGGTACAAGGTTCTGAGGCTAAACAACAGAATTTTTGTGTTTTAGTGTCTGTAAATATTAAACAGATATGGTTAAGACCCTGGTACTCAAGGTTGATGAAATGAGGAGGGAAGATTTCCTTGTCATGCTTTTTGTCCCCCTGAAACTTATAGGGTTCAGATTTGTAATACATATAACTATATATTATTTATATTACATTGTATACAACCTCTGTATATATTATTTTTTCTTGCTAGGGAGAGATATTGGTTCAGGTAGATGTATCACAGGCTGAATTTTTCCTCCAGTCTAGAGAGGATGGCTAAAGATTACACTCAGTGTTGATTTCTGTCTGTGGCTCAGATTTCATTAAAAACAAATTTTCAGGGTGCTTCATGTGAATGGACAGCACTCTTCACACACACATACACCTAATATGGAAAATCTCTTTGTACCACTTCAGGGTGATTCCAGTTAGAAAGCTAATATGATCCCCTTTTTAACCTCTTTTCCTAAATTAGTTTAAAGATTAGTCCCATATAATAGGCTTTATGTGGCTAAGCATTAAATGACTATCCATCAAATGGATATATTCCAGCATTCAGTAACTCCTATGAGTAACCAATATGAATGAAGATAGAATTGACATTCCTTTTGAAGTGTCTCCAGGCTTAGGAAATAATTTTCCTTGTCTGCATTCCAGACTCAGTTGTGAGAAGGTTGTTTATACTGCTCTTTGAAAAATCAACTAAGGTGCACCAGCTGAAAAATCCTTGTTTTTGCATGCCAATATGAAAATATTTTTAGAATGGTGACTATGCTAGTTTGCACTGCTTTAATCTAGGCAGAAAAATAGAGGATCTAGATATGTCTCTTACTCAGAAAAGAAAGGGAGAAAGTACACAGTACAAATAAGGCATAAGTATTTACTTCAAAGATCAACATTAGGTGGAATAAGTAATTTATTTGTTAATAAGGGCGTAATTAGTGTACCCATCAAATTTCAATTACCAAATGGCAGGCAACAGTCTCCTCTCCCTCCTTTCCGGAGCTTCTGATATCGTTAATACGCTAATTTTCAGCAATTAAGAAATTATAGACTGTCCTGTAAATATAACTCTAGTCTCAGATACTGCCCGAGAAAGCAGGATCTAAAAGAGAAAACTTGAAATTCTTAGCTGGAAAAGACCCATCAGCAATCAGACCGGCAAGGCGTTTATTCTAACCTTAGCTTGTTTTTGTTTGGGGATTGTTCTGAAATAGGAAGTTATTGTTTTCAAAGCTCGGTTCTGTGGAGGTATTGCCTCTATCCATTCCCATCCTTGGGCCACCTTCTCTCTCACAATCGCACCTTGCAATCGCGGGCATATTTAGCTCTCACATCGACAACCCCATCAAATTAGATGCTATTACGAAGGTTCCAATTTTTCTTAGGAAAACGCGAAACAGATTGTCTCTGAAAGAAGGAAAAAATGAAAAGCGTCCATCCAGTTATAATGGAATGGCCTCGCTTTACATCCTTGGGTCGATTTCTCTTAGCTGCCCACCCACCCTTTGCAGCTTCTGCCAAGCTTCTCAAAACAAGGGCTCTCAGGCCGACACGCAAGGAGCAGGGTGTGGGGAAGGGGGATCTGCGGTTGGGAGAATGTGTCTGGTGGCCTCTCAGGGGCGTACATAAAAGCCAGGATGCCCCTTGGTCCCAACGCCCTCCTTTCCCCCGTTAGCCTAGAACCCCTGAAGGACGCGAAGCCTGACTGGGTTGCGCCCGAGGTCAGCGCTGAGTCGCGGCTGCCAGACTGCCCGAGGCCTAAGCCAGCAGTAGGGCAAGCAGAGGGCTCCCAAGAGGACCTACAGCCTGACAGGGCCCGAATTCCCAGGGGGAACCAAAGTTGGGGGGCTGGGGTCCAAAGCTCCTGCTCCCTCCCCCAGCCCAGGGACAGGACAGCAGCATCCATCACGCACCCGCGCGTTTCCTGATCCGGGTCCGCGCGCGCGGTGCGCCCATTGGTGGGGGCGCTGCACGTGGGG
>NW_012101209.1:5828587-5844718 GCF_000951045.1 Mandrillus leucophaeus
GGCAGGGGGCAGCGCCCCCGCGTGCCCGCTGCTCTTGGCCGACAAGAGCCCGCTGGGCCTGAAGGGCAAGGAGCCCATAGTGTACCCCTGGATGAAGAAGATCCATGTCAGCGCCGGTACGTGGCGCCGCTGGGGAGGCGCGGGAGGTGGGCCGGGGCTGGGCCTGGGTTCGAGGGTCGGGGTCAGGAGGGAGAAGCTCAGGGGAAGGGGTCCTCGGGAGGGGAGCCCCCATCTGGCCCGGGCTGCGGTGAGATGTGGGTATGTGTGCGCCAGCTAGCCGCCTGATCCCAACGTGAGAACCCTTTTGTACCCAGGGTCCCTTTATCAGGAGATTTACGAGACGCCAAACTGTTAGGGCAGTAATTATAGCCCCCATAAATTTAATTGCCCTGGCAGAGGCTTCGGGCCATGTGTCTTTGAAGCTTTTCTTCAGCCCCAATGCCCAGCACCATTCTTTATGGCTCTCGGGTGTTTCCCGTTGTCAATAGCCTGTGAAACATTTTCTTTGCCGTTTTATGTATCTTGCGTGAACTTGGTGTCAGGTTATTATATAATGATGATGTCCAATTGCTCTTCCCCACCCCACCTTCTCTCTCCTCCTCCTTTCTCTCTCTTCCGCTCCCTCCTCCTTGGCCTTCTCTTTCGGGGTTCTGGGTTTTCAGTCAACCCCAGTTATAACGGAGGGGAGCCTAAGCGCTCTCGAACCGCCTACACCCGGCAGCAGGTTTTGGAGCTGGAGAAGGAGTTCCACTTCAATCGCTACCTGACCCGGCGGCGCCGCATCGAGATCGCCCACACGCTCTGCTTGTCCGAGCGCCAGGTCAAGATCTGGTTTCAGAACCGGAGGATGAAGTGGAAGAAAGACCACAAACTGCCCAACACCAAGATGCGATCCTCCAGTTCGGCCTCGGCCTCTGCCGGCCCACCAGGGAAAGCACAAACTGAGAGCCCGCACCTCCATCCCCACCCCCACCCGAGCACCTCCACACAGGTTCCCTCCTCCATATAATCTTCTAGAGACCTTGACCAGTTTCTATCCCTTACTTGCTTTTCTCTTCTCTTCTCTTGCTCCTTTCCTCATCCACCCCTCCCCATCCGGACCGTAATAGACACCAAAACAAACCCAAATTGGTGAAAAGGATAACCAAAAAGAAGACATTATCCGGGTAAGAGTGTGTACTGGTTGCCACCCAAGAGAGGACAGTTGTCCAGGATGCTGGTTGGTGGAACAACCTGCTGGCCTGAAACAAGGCTGCCAGGTGTGGATACCTGAGAAGGACTGCTTGGTATCAAATACTTTTGAGATGGCTACAGTCAGCTAGCTGGACAGCCCATGCTGACTGGGGACGTATACTTGCATCTTTGTTGAAAGCAGAAGAAAACAGACTCTTTCCCCACCTTCCTTACCTCCTCCTTCCCCATTAAGGCAGCTTATCCAAGCTTGTATTGAACTGAATAAATGAGTAGACACTGTGGACCTCACAAGATTATTTAATTCTTAAGATGTGTAGACCTTGATGGTAGGTGTGACATGTTAGTTTTCCTTACTTGCATTTATTTAAGATACTGTTACAGAGATACTGTTGTCCCCTTCTGGGACACAGTCTTTGGGGAGAGGGGAGTGCATTTAGACTTATGTGGAACTGTACAAATTGTGATGTGGCTATATAGAAAGCCATGTGCTAAGAATAAACTCCATTTAAAAAACATTAAAAACCTAAGATTCATGTGTTTTCTAAGCTTTTCATTAAGAAAACAAAAGTCCTCTGGATTGAGATACTTGACCTTTCATGTAAAAACCTTGTAGATAGCTTGAGCTGTATTCACTTGGATTCTGACGGCTCACATAATTTGTGTGTGAGAGTGTGTGTATGTATGCTCAACTTGAGCTGAACTCTTGTCAAGCTTGGCCTACTGTGGAAAAGTTCCAAAGAGCAGGAAGGCTCTTGAGCTCTGAGAGGGCTCCTCTTCTTCCCAAACTTGGCCAGTCTTTCAGGCTTCAAGTCTCTGTAAGGCATAGAAACGTGTCCTTCCCTGCAATGAAAGTTGAAACCGTGCAGTGCTGTGGGCCCAGGAGTTTCTGCAGCTGTTCTACACACTGAACTCTGAGCACACTTGGAAAGAAGTGGTCTCTTTGGTATTTATTGCACCTTCACACTTAATCTGCCTGTTTCCCTGGAGATAAAAAATAGTTCGTGCAAAGGGTTGAGATTACTTTTTGTTTCTTGGCTGTTCTTAAGGTCCTCTTCACTAACTACAGACTAGGAATTTTTGTTTGTTTGCTTGGTTGTTTCTCTTTTTTGAAGAAGGAGCTTTCAAATAAACTGAATTTTACAAGGACACTCTCCAAAGTTTCTCCTGAGGAAAGAAAAAGCATAATATACCTCCAAAGTTCACCCCATGCAAAGTAGACCTGGGAGAGTTTACTGCTGGAAAATAGCAAAACTCTGAATTAGGGTCACTTTCCTCAAATGCTTTGTGATTTTTCTGCTTGATTCCAGAGATCTAGATCCAAAAGGCTGAAAATCAAAACCCACCTCTCAATCTCTATAACCCTAGTATTTGTTTACTGATTTAGATTTGGTGCTTACTGCAGGGAGTCCCCTACAATAAGACAGCAAAAACCAGTGTGCACTAGCCCCAGAATATTAGAACTGTCACCTGGCCTTGATAACGTGCAGCTTTGAGGTTATGTAGTAATTTTAGCATAGATGGGAGTAGGTGCTCACCTGCCTCTGCAACATCAGAGAATTTTTAAACACATTTTTTTTTCATTAGTGGCAAAACCCTTTAGCCACTGTCAGAGCTGTTACCCCTTTCACCCCTGCTGCCCTGTGTGTGATACAAACAAGGGTGATCAGTTCTATACCCACAAATCAGATTTGAGAGGAAAGTGATAGATACCAGTCTCTGAGGAGCCAAGAAAATTCGGGAGCAAACAAATACACACTTACCTTCCCAAATCAGGAGAAACCTGGCATAAAGTGCATTTTATAAGGTGTGAATGGGTGCCAGGAATTTCTGGAGGCAATGTAACTGCTGCTGAAACTTATTAACCCTCCCCCTACTAGACACACTTGTAAAACAAAATTAAATCACGCTGAAAATAGCAATTTTCCCAGGAATCATTAATCACCTCAAACAATAAATACTTCTTTGTAATTCAACAGCAATTCTGAAAGGCATTCTCTGGGAAAAGTCTGTGGAAGAGAGAGGGATCTTCTTGCAAATAATGTGGTCTCAGGCAAGGACACAGCATCTTGGCTGTCTGCTAAAAAAAAAAAATGCCTAGACTCTCAGTGGAAATTGAGTGTCAAGCTGCAAAATCTCAAATGGCAGACTATCATCATTTAAGGTAAATTCTTACATTTCTCCTTTGTGGGAAAAGAGGGGTATGGGAACATTCATTAGCTTCATGCTGGAGGCAGTTGTATGAGGATGAAGGGGGTGACTTTCTTTCACTTGCACTTATAAGTCTACCCAGAAAGGGAAGATAGAGAATTGAGATCATTTTTTCTGATATTACAGGACAAGATGGCTTTTTTGTCCCAACTGTATTGACTATTAAGGTATTGGTGAGTTTTACAAAACCAAGATTATAGAAAATGATCCAAATGATTGTCATTTCTTTAGTGTTGTTTTGCCTGCTTCAAATTGTCCTTTAAGGGCGTTTGTTATAAGAGATTGGAAAATCCTACTTTGTACTTCAAAATCATGCATTGTCTGCCCTTTGCTGGGGCAACCTTAAGAGTTCACTGAGAGGACAAATTTTCTATCTCATTAATTGTTTTTTGTTTTGTTTTGTTTTGTTTTAAGCAAACCCTACTGGCCCCTCAAACCCTTGACCTTTAAAGACAGTATTTTGTGTAAGCTCTATAATTTTACCAAAATAAGCCTTACATATGCTCTCCTCTTCTCTCTTTCTCCCTCCCTCCAATACACACTCATCTGCTTTAGTCACAGAGCCAAGTTGGGCATAACTCTGGAGATAAAAGTTTTGTCAACATCTGAAATCAACCTAAATCGGATAGGAGACACTTTAATGGTCACAGTTTGAATTAAGTACTTAACACTCTCCCCCTTGAAGAAAAATGGCACTTTGCAGGCTTCCTTCCCTAGTTCTGTTGAAATCTACGATATACCCGGTGTTTTATTACAGCAGGAATTCAACTGTGACAGGCATAGTAGAGTACTTAATACCCAGGATGGAGCTCATGGGAAGATTACCTAGATGGATAGGGGAGGAGGGAAGTCCCTTTGCATAGCATCTCCGACTTCATACCCAGTTGTCCCAGGGGGTCCCATTCCCCTACATCTCAGCCTCCTCCCTGTGGGGTGGGGCAGGGTGGATATCCCTATCTTTCCTCTGTCCCCCTGTTCCCCTAAGCTTCCAAACTCTGCTTCTCTCCTCACTGTTGCCTTCCCTCTAGCAGTTCCCGCATAGAAACAGATCAATGACTCTTTAGAATGAAAGAGAAGAAAAACCCAAAGAATCAATGTAGCAAAAAGGCCTGGGGCTTCCCATCTGAATGAGTGGGTTCTGTGCAGGCAGTAGGCTTTCCTTGGCACTCCCTTGGTTTCTGCATCCCTAGACACAGTCTTGTGTAGAAGAACATAGGCTCACCTCTCTCAACTGCTGCTCTGTTGCCCCTTCTCTATATTATACACTGTCCCAAGAATAATTCTGCTTTGTGTTTCAAAGAAACACATGGGCTGGAAACAATAGGAGGAAGAGACTTGTGTTCTGTTCCCTTGGTGGTATGAGGGAGGCTGCTGTGGCTGTCTTGAAACCCTCTAGTCTTCAATTTACAGAACTGGTACCTCTTCTGAAGACTCCAAATTCATGGGGAAACCCCCTCCCTTTCAAGCCAGCCCCACTTTCTCTGGGATTGATTCCTGGAATTGAAAGAGATTCCCAGATTGAAAGACTGTCCAAAGTGAAGGAGACCTGGAGGCCATTTTGCACAGATGAGAAAACTGAGGCAGCTGAATGATCCTCCCTCCACCATTCCTTATGTTAATGAGTATGGGGTGGAATGCAACCTTTAGTCTCACTCTAGAGAGCAGTAAGGGCACAGACATCTTTCCTCTTAGGAAGGTATTCTGCCAGGAATGGAGGTATGCATCTAAGCTTACACTTGACCTGGGTGGTCACAGGTGTGTACATCCAGAGAAGAAGGATGGGTTCTTGCCTCGTGGGCCATCAAAGCTGTTGGGGAGATTTTGTAACCAAGCCACCCTAGTCATGAAGCTCAGACAGGTGGACTGGCCACTGGGCTCAGGAGGAGACAGATGTCAGGGCGCCTAGGAGAGCAGAGGACTCCCCACTATCCACAACGGTCATAATCCCAGGATGACTAATTCTGTCAGGCTTGCCCTGCTATTTCGATGGTGGTGGCTTGCCTCGGACCAGGGCAAGGATGAATGTGCCCCGGAGGCCTGCAGAGCCAAAGGACCCTGGTTGCAGCTGATAAAGGTGTAGCGTCTGTTCGAGGGAGATATTGAAATTGTAATCTTTGAGGTCACGTGACTCATTAAATAATTAATGCAGATCGTCAGGAATGGATCGGAGTCGTCAGGGCCTCACTAGGAATGAATCTCTCAGAAGTGAGACTCCAACTTACCATTTGATTTTTAAAAACACACACCCTCAGATTTATCTCCAAAAGCTTTTAACTCCTTCAGGAAGGCAGGAGACAGCCCTTCGGCAGGGAGGACGGAGCTGGCGGGCCCTCGCCAGGTCTTGGGGCTTTTTCCGCAGTGTTTCTGCGAGTCCGGGGAGCGCGCCGCGTCCGGGGAATCGTGAGTTCGGGCTTGGGTTTTCTGCGGTCACATCCTGGCTTTGGTGATGAAGTGGGACGGATGCGCAGACAGTTGGTAATGTTCTGATTCACGCTGGGGAAGGCTGCAGAGATACCACAGGACGGGCGCGCGGCTTTGTTCAATTTTCCCGGCGTTCATAAATCACCCGCGCCGGGCGAGCGAGGGAGCAAGCGAGCGCCAAAAACTCGGAGAGCGAGGCCACGGCGGCGGTGGCGGCCATTGCAGAGTGAGAGACCTGTGCAGCATCTCTCTGTGACTCATTAGTCTGAACGATTTATGGGGGACAGCAGCCATGAATATTAGACTTGGGGATAAGGAAACAGCAAAAATAATAATAGCCATAATAATTACATACTCCTAAGTGTCACGCAGGGGAGTGCTGGATGGAGGCATAGCGGATCTTTATCGGGTGAAATTGAGAGGCAAAGTGCGGGATGGCTGAGTCCACCTTGCTCACGGTCATGCCAGGATCCCCAAGACCAGTGGGCACTGCCTTTGGGGACACAGAAAGCAAGTTTGAACAAGAGAAAGGGGGCGCAGCGTGGATCTTAAGTCCTTTTCCTTTGCTTTGTGGGGGCTGCGGGTCGAATGGTGGCAGAGCGCAGCTGCTGATGTGCGGCCACTTGTTCAACGTGCTCGGGGGGGGGCTCCGAAGCCAGGGGTCAGGAGACTCCTCGGCTATTTGATAGCCCCTCTTAGTACTATCTACAGAATTGCATGAAGGCAGACACACAGCGGAGGGCTGGTTTGGGGCAGGCTGGGGTAAGAGGTTACCTGGGTCTGAGTGAAGGGGTAGTGGGGGCAGGGATAGGTCTGTAGACGCAAAGGGCCCGCAGAGTCCCAGCGGAGCGCAGAACTTCTCCAAGCCAGGGTCCGGCGAGTGGACGATTCTTTGCCCCTTTCCCAGCGTCTCCCACTCCCAGAAAGCTGACTGCTGGCTCGGTGACCATTTGTTGGTTAGAGGGCAAGAGAGGGTTGCAAACATTGTGAGGGACGAGATTTGAGCAGAATCAAGGCATCAAATCGGCCTGTGGCCGCTGCGCAAGGCCAGGCAGGAGCAGGGCCCCTGAGCAGGTATTGTACCAGCCGGCGTCCCTCCCAGTTTCCAGCAGTCTTAGCTGGCCTGCTCTGAGGGACTAGGTGCTGCGGTAGCCCCGCCAGCCCACTAGGACCTAGAAGGAACGCACCTAGAGTTGAATAAACCAGAAGACAAAACCTCCCAAGACTGCCTCTGGCCAGTGGACTGAGTTCGGATCTGATTTCGCGCCAACAGAAATGAACACTGTTAGTGAGGTTTCAGGAGAGTCCGTGATTGAATGCTCCCAGACAAGGCTTCCTTTTGTTAGGAAAGGAAAATCAAGCGAGCATTCACATTCTCCAAGTTGGGGTGCCTGAGGAGAGAGCTCTCTGAGAGCAGTCCACACCACCGGCAAAGCCACTTCCACCCTCTCAGCTTCCTCTACTTCATTTTCTTTCCTTCCCCATTCCACCCCCCGCACCCCCCTCCCCCCAAAAAAAGAAAGAAAAAGGAGAAAGTATGGGTGTGGAAATGGAGTATGTATTTATTTTACAAAAATAAATCACCATCTTCGGGCCATTTGTAGACTGGAACATTTCGAGCAATGAGTGCGCCGCATGGACGAGTGCCCTGGCGACTCCTTGGTGTTCGCGTCACCTCCAGGGCCACCTTGGCGCCCACAGGAGCCGCGCTTCCCACTCCCGGCCTCCAACTCCCTTCCCTCACAGCCGCCATTCACCTTCTGCTGTTTATTTGTCTGCAGAGCGCCTGGACACCGGAAAAGGCGATTCCCTGAGCGCCTGGAGTTGGAGACAATTTGTGGTTCAGATTTAAACATCTTTCTAGGTAAGCGCTGCTCCAAAACTCTTTGCCCCGTGGGACTTTGCACCAGGGCGGTTGGGAGGAGTTGGCCCTCCACGGTTCCTGGCAACCGCGGCCTGTTGAAAGAGTTTCTGGTCAATATTTAACTTCAGAGCAGTTTGGAATTGGATTCCTTTAAGCTTCTTGCCCTGCGAATGCGGGGCGTCAGGCAGACAAAGAGCCTACCCCAAAGCCAGCGATGGTCAGGAGAAGCGGTTGCGGAAGGCAAAGATGGGTTGTGGAGAGTCAGAGGGGGTGTGCTTATTTCTTCCTGCAAGCCCCAAACCACCACACTGAACTTCAGGGCAAAAGCAAGTAAAGGCCACGGGCACGGGCGCGGCGGCCGCTGCGTGGGCTGCTTTCCTTGTCGACCGAGGCGACTGAGGAGGCTGTGAGTTAAGAAATTGTCGACAGTCCCAGTCCCGCTGTTAAGGAAAACTTGTATCACTGCCTTGCAGTTCCTTAGATCCTTTTGCCTTTCCTTCGGCATGAGAAAGATTGCTGTATTTCTAACCTTTAGGACTTCGCAGACAGCGAAGGGTCTTCTCCCCTCTTTCATCGGGGCTCATCATGGGTTCTTCCTACGGGAAGAGCATGGTTTTCTGTCTTGGCATTTTCTTTTCCTATTCGAAACAAGGGAAAACTCTTTTAAGTTATTTTCAAGTTCTGACTTAATTTGTCGTCTTAGTTTGGGATGCAGGGAGGCAATTACTGTGGTTTATTACCTTGTAAAAGATCCATAAATTACTTGCCTGTTTGGGGGAGGGGCTGCTGGAATAGCTTTCAAAAGCGTGGTATGAAGGAATGGGTTTGCTTTGTTCTTTCAGTAATTACTTCTTTTTAAAAAGTTTTGAGATTTTGTATTCTATTCCCTGGCCTCAGTCTTCCCTTAAATTTGCTCCCAAATAGATATCAGGTTGTTAATTAATTGCAACATGATATTCAGTGGCGCTTTAAGGCTGATATGGTGTTCTGGATACAATTATTTTTTCCAATAGAAGGTAAACAGAGCAATAGTCAACCTGGGTTACTTTCTCAGCTACTGTATGTCTGTTTATATCAAATATAGATGGAACGTTTCAGGAATTTGTAACTCTGTGTATATGATTTCCATCTCAGCAAACAACAGAACAATTGCATGTATAAATAGTTGCAGGAGTTTGGGGCCTTATGTAAACACAATATACACATCCACACGTGTCCAGAGAACTTGGCCCATTTGTACTACCCTTGCACCCATAGGAAAAATCTCATGTTAAATAAGAATCTATCATGCACACACACACACACACACACACACACACACACACACACACACACACACAGTGGGCTAAGAGAGCCTTACCTGATGCTGAGTAGAAAATCCACTAGATTTAAGTAATGGGACAAAAATGTTAAGTGTACTTTTGACAGAGAAATCAGATTACAGTGTTTGAGTACAGATATATCTAATCTGCCAACAGCCTTGCAAATATTGACTAACGGTCTGTATCCTTGGTTGCCTGCTTTTTCCAAGCCAACTTTCCCCCTATTTTGGCTCTGGTGACCAGGACCACAGCATGAGTCCCAGCTCAGGCCAAGTTGGAGGCCGGTGAAGTGAGTGAAGAGGGGCTGGCAGCTGGGTTTTTAAAAGGCCTGTAGCTTTGCTCCAGGAAAGTGGATTGCAGAGTGGCAAAGGAGAACTCTCAGCTGCTGGTTCCCCAGATAGGCTGCCCAGGCCAAGATCTGTCATAGAGAAGCTGCTTTTTTTTTTTTTTTTTTTTTTTTTTTTTTTAACCTCAAAAGCTAAATGTCTTTTGACTTCGCAGATTTTTTCCCTTCTCATCCCACCAAATCACCCCATCCCACCCTAAGTCGTTAATGTTAATTGTTAAACAGCAGTTGGAGCATTAACTGGGATGTTAGCAGCCCTGTGGAGGCCCCAGGCTGGAGCTGAGATGCCTCTGAGCTTTGCTGGCGTTAAGGCATTTCTCTGAAGCAGTACCAATGACTTCTCTCATTGATTTATGGCTTTGCTTTTTTTTTTTTTTTTTTTTTGACAGAGTCTCGCTCTGTCCCAGGCTGGAGTGCAGTGGTGTGATCTCAGCTCACTGCCACCTCCGTCTTCTGGTTTCAAGTGATTTTCCTGCCTCATCCTCCCGGCTAGCTGGGATTACAGGCATGTACCACCATGCCTGGCTAATTTTCGTATTTTTAGTACAGACGGGGGTTGCACCATGTTCAGGCTGGTCTCAAACTCCTGACCTCGTGATCCACCTACCTCGGTCTCCCAAAGTGCTGGGATTACAGGCATGAGCTACCGTACCCAGCCAATTTATGGCTTTAAGAGTTTTCATTTGCTTGACTGTTCTGAGAGTTTTTAAGGGGGCCCCTTCTCATCTTTGAGTTGATGCCTCCTCAGAAACTTGGGGGTGGGGAGGAATTTGCCAGTAATACCTCCAGGTCCCTTTCTAGGGTATCTGGAGAGCTCAATGTGAATGATTGGTGAGGGGTATGAGGGAGGCAGCAGTAAGAAAGAGAGGAGTGAGTTTTTGGGGGACAGGAGAATGCTTTTTGGAAACCAGCTCTTAGTCCTGTCCTCTATCCCCCAAACCTGAGAGAGGCAGGTTTTCACTTGGAGTTCTTACTTTCCAGCTTGTAACTTAGATAAGAGCTGGAAAAGTTCACATGGAGGTTCTCTTCCAGCTATACCACAGATTGAACCTTACTGAAATACTGTCACCAGCTTAGGCCAGGACTTGCTTCCAAGGGATTAGGTCTCTTCTTTTATTGCCCTTCTGATTTGGACAACCCATGACCAGGTTCTCTTATTAAGGACCTTGCATTTTCATCAGACCCCTTCTGTTCCTCTGCAGGGGAGGAGTGAAGGGGAGGAATCACATCATGCACAGCCTCCTGCAGCTGCTGTAAGTGAGTCCTCACACTTAGGCACAGCCAGCTGAAGACCCATTCTCCAGGAACAAAAGAATATGGCCTGAGGATCTCACTAGCCTCAGAGCATTCTCAGAAATTCAGAAACTAAGACCAGAAAAGAGAAGATTTTTAGACGGCTCATGAAAGGGTACAGTGTTGAAATTAGTGAGCAATGTCACCAGGCAGAAGGCAGGAGTAGGGGTGGAATCAGGGGTGGGAGCAGCTTATTTGTTTCAGTTAGGTTCTTCCTGAGCACAGTTGGTTCTCTACTGGTTTTCTGCTCAAGATTATTTTGAGAGTTCTGAAGGGGGCTCTTTCTTATCTTTGAGTTTATGTCTCTATAGGAACTTGTGTGGGGATGGGGGTAGAATTTGCTGGTGGACACAGAATTGTCTTGGAAAAGTGGGTGGACAGACCTGCCTGTGGAGAGGTCCCAGATTGCCTTGCCTTGTTAACTTAAGGCACTCCAGTGAAGGTTGATTCTTTCTTTTCCTTTTATTTTCTTTTTTTTGGGGGGTGGAGGGAGGGTCTCTTGCAGAGCAATTAGATCATTTCCTCTGATATTTTTCATATTTAGAAACCTATAATTCCATGTATCACTCAGCTGTGTACTGAAGAAATGCTTAAGTGCAAGTTTGGTCAGGGCACTAGGTTTCTCTAGATTTTGCAAAACCCAGACCCACCACTCTATAGCCAAGCACATCTTTCCTAGTGGGCTCCCACTGAACAAAACCAACTGGACTTAGAGGAGATGCTTTAACCTTTTGTCAGGTAATTATGGTCCTTTTTGGTTTCTCTAGTGGCTGTGGTGTATGGTGTGTGTGTTAGCAAATTCCATACAATGGCAGGCTGTGAGGAAGTCCGCTGTCTAGGTCAGTTATTTCTGGGCCTGCCCCTTGCCTTTTGATATACTGGCCTGCCGGCCAGAGGAGACTGGGGTGCATGGGTGTGCAGGATCCAGCTTGTCCGTGGGTGGGAGGCTGTAAGGAAAGTTAAAAGGATTTTAAAAATGTGAATAGCATTGCTGTACCCTTGTATTTGGAATGTGTGTAAAGAAATGTAAGTGGAGATAAGCTTGTATGTCTTGCATGGCATTCATGGGGAGATGGCTCCCAGCATCCTATTGCTTAGACAGAACTCTTAAACTCAAAACTGCTGGTCAAGGTTCCCCACCTACCCTCCCCCAAAGCTAAATATTCTGTTTGGCAACCTAGTTCCTTCAGTGGTTCCATATTTCAAATAAAAGGATTTAAGTTGACGTATGACCACGTGAGCACATAATGCAGCGCATTATTGTGGCATTTGGAGCGGAGACCCAGGCAGGCTTCGCCTGTGATTACGTTTTCTAGATTCTCTACAGAGCCAGAGCTTTCCCCCAACCCCCACGAACCCACCTCCTCCTTCTTCTTTCCCTTCTCCGGAGAGCGGAGAGCGCTCTCTGAGCCGATTGCAGTTTTCAGCACTCATGGAGCGGTTCTGGGCGAGTTAGCCGATGGAAGTCGAGGCCATACCAGGAGGATGGAATTTATTTTAAGGTATTTCCGCTGATTGTTCATATCTAGAGTGAGTTATGGCTGTGAGAGACAAAGGTCAGGCGAGGAGACCCTGGCTCATGGACAGGACCCTCAGCCTCTCTCTTCCTTTGTTTCTCTTTTAGAACCGAAACCATATGAAAGATTCCCAGTAGCGCCTCAGACTCTGAGTTTAATTCCCTGGAAAGTGTTGGGGGTGTAAAGGAGGGGGCACTAGGGGGGCACCTAGGTGGGCCCAATGGCCCCCAGTGCAAGGGTGGCTTTGTCCATTGTAGCAGGGCACGGCTGGAGTCTCAGGAGCTGATCCCCAGGCAGAAAGAGGGTACCGAAGCCAGGTGCAGGCTGAGGTGGACCGGCTTGCAGGACTAGACTGCCTGGGAGGCATGGGGGATGGGTGGGTGAGAAGAGGAATCTCTCCCCGATGGTGGTGTTTTCAGGCAGGGGATGGAGGGTTAGGGCTGACCTGAGCAGCCTGAGCAGCTGGAAGAGGGAAATCGATGAGGGAAATGTGCAGATGCGCTGCCATTTTATTGATGATGCTTCCAGGCACTTTGTTTAGTGCCAGATTGCAGAGCATGCTTCCCCACAAGCCGGACCCAAGGATCTGAACTGGAGGGCCCGCCATTGTTTCCCTGAGCACCCTCTGCCCCAGAGGGCTGAAGAAAGACAGCTCAGACCTAGGAGAGCCTTGGGGTGGGGTGAGCATGCTGGATGCCCAGGGGCTCCTTATTCTAACATTCAGGAGACAGAGGAAGGAGGGAGCCAGGATTAGGTTTGGACTTCATCAGTGTGCCTGATCTGGGCATTCCTTGTATACCCCCAGCTGGCTTGGAGAGTTCCAGAACTGGCCAGTGGGGCCTGGGTTGGAGGGAAGTCCAGAGACAAGAATCCTCAGGAAGCAGAGGCAGACATCTCTCCACTTCATAGCCCCCAAAACAGAGCTGTAGCCAGGGTGGAGGCAGATGAAAGTTAAAGTGCATGTTTCCAGATTATTGGGAATACCCCAGCTAATTGAGCTTTGGGGACCCCACACTCCTGGGAAGGGTGGAAACCCCCTGGAAAGTGCAGGAAACTCTACTTTATTCTGCTCCTTGGAGTAGGGAAAGGGATGCTTATAAGGAGTCAGAGGTTGGATTTGCCCCTTTGACTTCTTAAAATACAGATTATTTCTTTCTGTACTTGAAAAAAAAAAAATCAAATCAGGCATCCCCTACTTGAGTGGGATTTACTACCCCAGAACGAAAGGGCCCTTCTGCTCTCCCCAATGCCGGCCTCAGCAGTAACCATGTTTAACTGAGGCCCTTTCAAGTGCTCTAAAACACCCCTTGGAAATAAAATGTAAGCTTTAATTGCTGTTCAATTACTTGTCAGCATTTCATATGATTTATGACCTAGTTCTGGCGCATTTTTGACCCAGTTAAAGACTCATAAATAATATAGTTTTGCTAGAAAGAATGAGAGAATAGAGGTCTGTTAGAGGCATCTTTTTATTGTTGCTTCAGTGCCAGCAAGCTGAATAAATATCTAAGGATGGACTCTGGTTCTATATAAAAGCATGCACAGTGAGAAGCCAAGAGCCACATTTATAGAGCTCAGATTGGTTTTTCCTCCCATGAAAGTGCTAAAGTCAGTCCATTATGTATAAACTATGAGATATAAAAAAAGGCTGGTTCCCTTCTACCTCAAAATGCCAGCTTCACCCTCACAAGCAAGTACATTTCCTCAATAATATTCCTCCCTATTCTGTGATTTTGATGCCTCTTCTTACCCACGATATTCCTCACCTTCCTCCCTGGCTGCACAGCCTTGGAACCGCCAGAGGCCCTCTTAGACGCCTTCAGGAGGACACCCCCTTGAACAGTAGAAAGGCACCACGGGCACCTTTGCTGCTCCAAGTATTCTTCTAGCGCTGAGAAAAATCTTTTCTTCTAGTTCCCCTAGATGAGAGATCGGGAGCCATAGGGATTTGGGGGAATTGGTGGAACCAAGGGGTCTTCTCAGTAAAGAAAAGCTCCGCGGTTTTGGCGGAGCCGGGTGAACTGCTGTGGGATTTGTCTAGAAAGGGCTCAGAGACGGCGGCCGGTAATTTCTGGAGGTGGAAATCAACAACCGGCATTTTCGCTTAAAAAACAAAACAAAACACCAGTAACAAACCGACAAATAAAAACATTCTGCCAGTATAAATTATTATTTTAAAATCCTCTCGCCTACGTTTGCTCCAAAGCCAGTCCTTTGGATTTCAGCAGAGCGGCTTGAGGCTGGGGCACTGACCATCTGCGTGCCAGGACGCCGGACCTTCGTCTTGAGGTCGGAGCCCCACTTCTGCCCGCTGAGGCCCGCGGCTCGCGAGCCACGTATCGGGGCGGATAGAGGCCCTGGCCGGAACGAAGCTCCAGCCTCAGATCTCCCTGGGCTCCCGCGGCTCCTCAGGTCCGGTCCCCGCGTTTTGCCCGGCAGGGTCTTGGCGCCAGTGGAAAGGTATGCATTCCGGGCGCCCCAGCCCTAGCTCGGGCGCCCTCGGTCCCTATGGCCCGGAGAATCCCTTCTCCCGGCAGGTTCTCACGGAGAGCTGGCCTTCCCGGCAGCTGGCTTAGCTGAGAAGGCGGTGAGAGTCGCGTCAGCAGTTTGGAGGAGAAAGTGCGGGTTGATTATTGACCCACGCCTTCTTTCTTCAAATGCCACATCCGACCGGGCGGGTTTGAAGAGAAAATGCCGCCGAACGGATTTTTGCGGCTGGCTCTCACCTCCTACGCGGCCGGCTCCCCCTTTCAAGTTGCTCTGCAATATGCCATAAGGAGCAAGTGTTTGCTGTTTTGTGCTCTGTTTACAGCTTTGGGGCGCCGAGTCATAAATCTTGCCCAGCCATAAATGACAAAAACCATTGGTATGCATGAGGCCACCCTGGCCCGGAGTGCTTTTTGATTTCTCCCTTTTCCCCTGGCTTTGTTTTTGCTCTAAGGTGACACTTTGGCTCCTTGACAGTTTAAACATACTACTTATATTTTTAACACCTTCCTTTGAGAAGGACCCGCCGTTGACGCCTTGGGATTGCAGGAAATCTCCATTTCTCTCTTTTTGCCACACTCATAACCCTTGCAGAGTTTGCTTCTGAAGCTGGGGAGCAAAGGAGGCTTTAGGAGGAAAATCATCCTCTTTCAAGTTGTGGCAATATTACCAGGCAAATTCGAACCTTTCTTTTGCCCAGCTCAGCGTTACTCCATCCCACTAATGAGGAAAATATGTATATGTGTGTGTATGAAAAACCACATATTCCTCTGCCCTGCGCGTGTGTGTGTGTTTATATATATATATGATATCCGTTTCTGTTGGGGTCAGAGCTTTCTCTGTCTTCCCTGTGGGTGAGCTGCGTGTCTGCACTGTGAAATGGGCACACGAGCCCTGGAGATCCGCATTTCTAAACACCCTTGTGTGTACCTGAGCCTGGAGCATCCCATTTCACTGCTGGAACAAGTGCATGTCTCTCCCAGGACACTTCCCTCCTGGCTGCTAAGATGTCAGCAATTTCTGCCTAAAAATATAACCAAAGAGAGCCCAGTTGGCTCTTTGGGGTCCCTAGAGAAAAGCCTTATCCCAGCTCTCCACACCCCCACCTAAAGATCTGTTTGGGGGTTGCAGGTGAAATAAACTGGGAAAAGTCTGGGAAACTCACTTTTCTTGGTTCTTTTTCCCCTCACCCCACAATTGGAAGTGTCCAGGGCAGAGGAATACGTGGTTCTATTCTATTCTCAAACGAATTCCTAAGAAATAGAGCCCAGCAAGATAGCCCCTTTGTGAGAACCGTTTGTCCTCATTAGCATAATTTTCCTGGACTTTAGTGACGCCTGGGAGCAGGAGAGGGAGGGCGTTGGGGGGTGGGGGCAGGCTGCCCTCCTCCCTCCACAGCCGAGCTCCCCTTCTCCCTCCGGTCCCTCCCCTCGCCTCAGCCCCATCCCCCACACCGGCCCGCGCTTCCCCAGCCGCCTT
>NW_012101209.1:5845150-5889713 GCF_000951045.1 Mandrillus leucophaeus
TGTCTGAGCCTGAGCCCGAGCCTGCGCTTGCGGCGCTCGTCAGAAGTTAAGGTAAGCAGGGCCGCAACCGGCCGCTCCCGGCGCTGAATGGCGGAGTTTACGTCTCGGTGATTTATGGCTGCAGACTTAAATCTCGGTTCAAGAAGAGTTCACAAGCCGGAGCTTCCTTCCCGGCAGTGACTGATACCCTTACACTTCGAGTTCAGGCCGCTTTCCCATCCCCGCCCCCACCTCTTGTCTCTCCCCTAGCCCAGCCTTAACTTTTCTGGGTTGCAGAGAGGAGGAGAGGTGAGCAGGGGACTCGGGGCTCCTATCCGACGAACCCGCTCAGATTTGGGGTGAGGGAAGGCTAAGGAAGAGGAGGGAACGGGAAGAGGGAGCGATGTTTGTAGGACGGAGGGTGAATTTGGACACATCTTCCAGAGAAGCAATAGGGCTTGCTTCTTGCACTCAATTTAGCCTCTTCAACTCTTTTTCGGCTCTTGCACCTGGAGAGTATTGTCCAGAAACAGATCTTTGTGGAGGAATCTCCCCTCATCCCCAGCCTTTGCTTGGCAGTGCAAAGCAAAGTTTCCTGGCTGGCAAATCTCCAACTTCTTTACTAGGTTGCAAACTTTGGGGGCTGGGTTGGGGTGTGGGGATGTATGAGCTCCAAGGTAGTGGTCTGCTGACCTCAAACAATGGGAAGGATTTTGGTGGGATCCCAGAATCGAATTCATATTTTAAGTTTATGGGGGCTGTTGTATGCTCTTTGATTTTCAAAGATATTTTTGTTATTTTGCAAAACAATGCACAACTTGATAAAAAGACTTAAGTAAGTAGTAGGCTGGTATAACCTGTGATAATGGATTAGCAAGTCACTAGAAATATTGCATGTGCAAAATCAACTTAATTTTGTTTTATCTAATATCTTGCTGTTCGAGTGTCTAATTTTCTTAACCTGACATTTTATTTTACACAAGCCTGGTATCTAAAAAATTTATAATGGCCGACATTAACTCTGCCAAATGTAATAGGAACTGTTTTCAGTGAAAGAAAAGGAAATTGATACATTAAATTGCTATTCAGTTTTATTTTATCCTTTATTTACTTTCAACCATGGTATGTGTAGCTTTCTATTTCCAAAAGAGGAACAATGCTCCAGGGCTCATGATCACTGACAATAACTCTGGATAAGGGATGCTGTAATTTTTAATTGAGGTTCTGGAAAATTAATTGTGCCTGTTTTGCAGATGTTGGTCAGATTGTTGGCTTAATAATGAAATCTAAAGGAGTCCATTATTAGCAATGGAATTATAATCATCTACTGGTAGATGCAATACATTATCTTTTTTTTCTAGTTAACAAAGCATCTAATATTCCTGGAAAATGTGAATAATTCTGGGACTCAATATATATAGTTGGACTGAATGTTAACCATTTTCTTTTGAATTTGTTATAATTTTCTTAAGTGGTCAGAGGGACTAACATTCCGAGTGTGTGTGTGTGTGGGGGGGGGGGTGAATATTTGAAACTCACAAGGAACTTTTCTGTGCTGAGAACTAGAGGTTGACCATGCAATGGTTGAAAACAAAAAGAAAACAGATTGAACTTTTGCAAACTGCTTTCTAAATGAAAGAGGGTTGAGGGGGTTTTCAACTGCTTTTTAGATTTTCAGGGTTATCCTTTACTTGGAATTTCTGAAGCAGGTAAATAGGCCAAGTAACAAATATCAACAACAACAGTACACAAAGATCAGGAAACTCTGGCAGGATTTTATGGCTTGTGCTTCCATCCCTCGTCCGGAGCCAAATGACCCCCATACATCAAATTACATAGCAGTTTCTAAGACAGAACCTATTATCGTTAAGTTGGAAGGAGAGTTCAAGCCGTGGTCATGGAGATGAACGCTGGTTTTTCAGGTTCCTGGAGGGTTTTTTTTTTCTCTCTAATCCATCATGTTTTAACAGGTAGAATTTGATAGTTGCCCCGAATAACAGCACCTCAGAAAGTCCAAGATAGGAGGTTCTGGGAACCTCCTGTAACCAGGGGGAGGAAGTAAAGAAGTGGGGGTGGCTTGCTGGGAAGTGCCTAAGAAACAGGGAGAGGAAAGGAGTAAAGAACTCTCCAGGATTTTAGTTGTGACTTGCTGGGTGGGGTGTTACTGTTGGTCCCTCCTGCAAACACACACACACACACACACACACACACACAGACACACACGCGAAATGTGTTCCAACCAAAGTTTTCCCTCCCCCCTTCTTGGCCACAAGGGGTTCATTTGGAGGAGGTGAGTCATATCCCCAACAAGGTGGATTAACTGCCTAACAAGCTCAGCTTCTGAAATCCAGCATGGTTGGATGGGGCAAATTGCCTGAAAATTTTTTGTGCAAACCTCTTTTGGGAGCAGGAAGGTCCAAGAAGGAGCTGGGTGGGAAGTTACTCCATGTCAGGGCTCTTTTGGCAAACATCAGTCCTAAAGCCGAGAAAACACTGGCGACCCAAGCTCCCCTTTGCCTCCTGGTTCCCTTCCCAAGATTCCCAGAGTGGAGGAGTCTTGGGCCCTCTGGAGGAGGCCAAGGAGCAGAAACTAAGCGACACCCCAAGTTTCTTCTTCCCTGGAAAAGAAAGCTCCCAGCCTTGTTCCTTTCTAGCCTATCAAGCCTTTTTCCTTTTGGACCCCGGCTCCTGAGAGTCGGCTTCCAGCCCTCACTCGTTCTCCTTCTCTCTCCCCGGAAAATCCCCCAACTCCAGACGCAAGTTAAGCAAATATTTGTAGCTGCCAGTAAATTCCAGCGGTTTTTTATAGCGCGGCTCCCTGCGCCCGGGGCCAAGTCGTGCTGCTAAATATTGCTGACCACTTTTTCTTTTATGGCTTTCATGTCACTTAGCTATTGAGAGTAAGATGGATTTGCGCGGAGCCCTCACCGCGCTGCGCTTCTCGCCCCCCTAGGTCTGCGCGGGGCGGCCATTGGCGGCGGAGTGTCACGTGACCGCGGGGGCGTGCCAATGTGCGCCCTCACGAGTGTCAAACCCCTGTCAGAGTGTGCGATCAAGATCGTGAAACAACGCGATGCAAAAAGCGACCTACTACGACAGCTCGGCGATCTACGGTGGCTACCCCTACCAGGCAGCCAACGGGTTCGCTTATAATGCCAATCAGCAGCCGTACCCGGCGTCCGTCGCTTTGGGTGCCGACGGCGAGTACCATCGACCCGCCTGCTCCCTCCAGTCTCCCTCCAGCGCCGGAGACCACCCCAAGGCACACGAACTGAGTGACGCGTGCCTGCGCAGCCTGAGCGCCCCACCTAGCCAGCCTCCAAGCCTGGGCGAGCCGCCCCTGCACCCGCCGCCGACCCAGGCCGCGCCCCCTGCCCCACAGCCGCCTCAGCCCCCACCTCAGCCCCCTGCACCTACCCCTGCCGCGCCCCCGCCTCCCTCTTCTGTCTCCCCACCTCAGAATGCCAGCAGCAACCCCACCCCCGCCAACGCGGCCAAGAGCCCCCTGCTCAACTCACCCACAGTGGCCAAACAAATCTTCCCCTGGATGAAAGAGTCTCGACAAAACACAAAGCAGAAAACCAGCAGCTCTAGCTCAGGTAAAGGAGTGCCTTCTGGAAGAGGGTCCTCTGGCCTGGCTCCCGTCCCGGAGCTACTGCCCACGACATCTAGCACAACCTAGGAGTGATGGAGCATATCTGGAATTCACTGCTCCCACACCACTGCCCACCAAAAAGGTTTTCAGAGTCTTTGCAACTTAGGGAGGTGATAGGCCTC
Source organism: Mandrillus leucophaeus (assembly GCF_000951045.1). Taxonomy (NCBI): domain Eukaryota; kingdom Metazoa; phylum Chordata; class Mammalia; order Primates; family Cercopithecidae; genus Mandrillus; species Mandrillus leucophaeus. The sequence continues at coordinate 5,848,907 of NW_012101209.1, forward strand.
TGTAGGCTGGAAAACCCCAGAGACTTGCTGGGAGTCCCTCTGGACTTCTCCAAGGGCAAGTAGGGTCTAGTGCAGTTGGAATCCCTTCTTGCTCCACTCTTGGAGTTAGGACCTCTGTGCAGAAACAACCTGAGCTCCACTGTCTATCTTTTTAGCATAGCTCTTCTAATAAAACAGTGACATCCTCCCCATACTACAATGTGGCAGAATAAAAACAGGCCTAATCACCCTCCAAGACAGAATCAATGCTTTGCCTATAATCAGAGCCAATTTTTGCTCCAGCAGATGGAGTGGCTGCCTTACCTCTGGGAAGACCCTACTCAGACTTAGTACAATGAAAGCAGCCAAAGATCTCCTGGAGGAGGGGGATGCAGACTTGTCATCCTAATGGGAACCACATGGGCCTCCTGGAAGCAGGCTCCAGTAGAGGAAAGGCCCCAGGCCTTAGGCTTCCTAGCATTTTGGTTACCTTTGCCCCTGCCTTCTCCAGTTGCCAGTGCCCTGCTCTGAGTCTGAGCATCTGGGACCTCCATAGCTAGGATTTGGGGGGCCAGGGAGGACAGAAGGGTACAAGATTAGTGGACAAAAGCCGGGGCAGGCTGCTTGATGACATAGGGAACCCTAAAGAATAGGACACGGCATGAAGGGCCTAGGCCTCCCCACCAGAAATACCTTCAATGGGATCTCTTCTTTGGGCCTTCTCTGCCCAAAGTTTGAGGTTTCCAGTCTGCCCATCTCCTCTGGGTAGAGAGAAAAAAGTGGCCAGTTGAAGCTGCTGCCTAATTATTGTCGGACAGTGTGGGAGGGGAATGAGTGTGTACATTAGGTTTCCCACATTTCAGTTACTGTGAAGGGAATGGAGATGCTGAGACTGGCCCACAGGGAGGCTGTTGTCCGATAGGCCAAAGGGACCAGTAAATGAGTCAGAAAGTTAATAGCTCTAAAAAGAAAATCCAGACCAGGAAGGCAAACCGGGAGTTCTACTTCTCTGTCCTTTCCCCCTTGAGAAGCCTGTGATTTGCTCCTTGGCTGAATGGGGGAGTACCGCTGTTTTACCCACCAGGAGAAGAGAAGAGCACCTAGTTCCTTCTTCTCTCTGGGACCTGACAGATTCAGGAACCTTTGGGGCCTGGTGGAAGGAGGGGCCGGGCTGGGTCAGGGGCTGGGCGGGGCCGCGGCAGCCCCTGACGCCGCTCTTCCTCTCTCTGTCCTCGCAGGCGAGAGCTGCGCTGGCGACAAGAGCCCGCCGGGGCAGGCTTCGTCCAAGCGCGCGCGCACGGCCTACACGAGTGCGCAGCTGGTGGAGCTGGAAAAAGAGTTCCACTTCAACCGCTACCTGTGCCGGCCGCGCCGGGTGGAGATGGCCAATCTGCTGAACCTCACTGAGCGCCAGATCAAGATCTGGTTCCAGAATCGCCGCATGAAGTACAAAAAGGATCAGAAGGGCAAGGGCATGCTAACCTCATCGGGGGGCCAGTCTCCAAGTCGCAGTCCCGTGCCCCCCGGCGCCGGTGGCTATCTGAACTCTATGCATTCGTTGGTCAACAGCGTCCCGTACGAGCCCCAGTCGCCCCCGCCCTTCTCCAAGCCCCCCCAGGGTACCTACGGGCTGCCCCCCACCTCCTACCCTGCATCCCTGCCCAGCTGTGCACCCCCACCACCCCCACAGAAGCGCTACACGGCGGCAGGGGCGGGCGCAGGGGGCACCCCCGACTATGACCCGCACGCTCATGGCCTGCAGGGCAACGGCAGCTATGGGACCCCACACATACAGGGAAGCCCCGTCTTCGTGGGGGGCAGCTACGTGGAGCCCATGAGCAACTCTGGGCCAGCCCTCTTTGGTCTAACTCACCTCCCCCACGCTGCCTCGGGCGCCATGGACTATGGGGGCGCCGGGCCGCTGGGCAGCGGCCACCACCACGGGCCCGGGCCTGGGGAGCCGCACCCCACCTACACGGACCTTACTGCCCACCATCCTTCTCAGGGAAGAATTCAGGAAGCACCCAAGCTCACCCACCTGTGATGGTGGGCTGGTGCTATGCGCCAGGAGAGTCTCCCCCCACCCACCTTTTTTCTTTGGTTGCTTTTTTTTTTTTTTTTTTTTTTTTTAGGTTCTTCCTGCCCTTTCCTTCCTTCCTTCCTTTTCTCTCTTCTCCGCCCCCGCACTCCTTTCCCGGTTTCCCCCCTCGTTGGGAAGGCGTTTTTATAGTTTATGTGACGTAGCAATCTTGGTTGCTGGAATGGCTGTATCAGTAGCGATATTTATCTCTTCCTGCTCCTCGATAGGCCACTGGCCCTGCACCCTTTACCTTCTCCACTCTTTGATCAGAAACAGGGTATATGAACAAATTTTCTAGTCGAGTTTTCAATGTGAATTTGTTCGTACATTATGGCTCCCGAGGGGAAGCGATTACTTTTTTTAATTTTAATTTTTTTTAATTGCACTTCTTATAAAGAATGAGAAAAAAAAAATCAAAGGCGCTTTGAAACAGGGGCTCCCTGTGCAAGGATGACTAAGTGTACGTCTTTCCGTGTGTGTATGCTGGTGAACAGTCAGATTTATTTATATTTTTTTGCAAGCATTGAATAATCTAAGTTTTAAATATTATTTATCCCCATCCGTTCGTATTTATATTAAAGAAATTCTGTACCCTGATGGTTCAGAGGGTTCTTGGGCCTTTTGTTCAATTGTGTATTGGCGTACTTAGAATTTTTTTTTTATTTCAAAGGGAAGTATAATTCCTTTAAACGGTAATGATGCAATAAAACCAGAGAAGATCCAGCTTTTGAAAACAGTGATTTAGGTTTGTAACATCCGGCAAAACTGAAAAAAAAAAAAATCTGTAAACGCGAAAAATACTAGATTTGTTTTGAGAATTCTACATTCCTTGCTGCTCACATTCTGAGAAACAAAAAGAAATAAAGTTTTTATTCTGAATAATATACGTGTTAAGAAGGGGTTCCTTGGCCGAAGACGTGGGTCTGCGTGGAATTCAGGCCGAGGCGAGCCGGCAGAGCAGGCCGGGCTCAGCAGCCCTTCGGCTCCAGTATGGGGCCTGGCCAGGCTATTCGCCTGGAAGCTCGGCGAATTCTCAGGATGGCGGCTGGGGCTCCAGGCGGCTGCGGCAGCTCTGGTAACGCCGTGCGGCCGGCCCGCTGGGCTGCCCGGTTCCCAGCTGCTGCGGAGGTAGGTCGAGGGCGCAGGGGCTGCCGAGTGCTGTGCTCTAAAGAAACAAAGGCAGCCCGGCCCAAGGCGCAGCGGGAGCGCACAGGTGCCCCGCGGCCGAGCAAGGGGATAACGCAGGGCGGTCTTCTGCTCCACGCTCTTGCTCGGGTCAAAGCGGACCAACTAACGTCTAAACCTCGGGATTAGCCAGCCGCGCAGAGGATGCCGAGCACTTTCCGGGAGCAATCGGACTCCTGGTCTCCTCTGGGATGCTTTGCAGTCTATTACAGTGTCAGAAGGAAAGAATGGTTCCTAAAATCTGCACGAGGAGCGAAACAGTTTGAAAGGGACTGAGGCTCACCCGGGTCTCCAGCAAACGGAGGACCGAACTGGGGAGAGTCACCTGAGCCAGTCCCTTCCCTGGACTGCCTGAATCCCAGCATCAGCTTCCTACTGAATGTAGTATTTGGCATTCTCTGAATTTATTTCCTCTCCTTCCCTCCTAGCTTTCTTTTTATGGCCCCAGGGGGAGGGGGAGAGAGCAAGGAGATCGGTATCTTTGTAATAAAAATGCAATTTTATAAGTACTTTTTTGATTTGATGTTACAGGAGCTAAATATTACATTTCCACTCCTGGATTTAAGATAGGGCTGCTTACTGACTGGCTGGTAGAGGCAAAAGAAGGCACAGTAAAGGGAAATATTTTCATCTTCAGATTTAAGGATTCCTCGAGAAAGGAACCAAATTCAGAAAATGCAAACCTCAGACCTGCATCCCATCATCACCCGCTTCAGAGCTGGAAGTGAGGAACTGCTTTCGTCTGGGGATTAAGAGCATCGGATGTGAGAAATAAATCCCTATTCTCCCTGGATTGTATCTTTCAGAGGCAGAAGAGGAAAATGTCGCCATTTTGTTTGCAATCCAAAATATCCATCATCATGGCCGTTATCTTCCCCCTGTGAAGCTCCCTCAGATTATTCTTAGAAGCAGGCACTGGAGCCATTTCTGGGTACTGCTGGGTACCAACGAGCTGCTTTTAGAGAAACTCCTCAGTTTAAGGAAAAGACTCGGAGGATGCCAAGCCAGGCTGCTGCGGAGAGCTCAGTGTTTCTCTCACACCCAGAGGTGCTTTCCCCATATCTGTCCTAAGGCTGTTGAAATATATATATATATATATAATATTATATATATCCTTTTTAAAGAGTTTGGGCTATGGGAGAAATAGATTTGCTCTCCGCACCTCAACCTCTGTGCCAAAATATGGCGCACCTCAGAAATGCAGAGGCTGCAAAACCAGGCTTTGTGAGGACTAGGGCTTCCACCTTTTGGTCACGCTGAGCAGATACAGGAGTCTTCTTTTAAGTAATCAATTTAGAGACACGTGTAAAATTACCTGGAAAAATAAGGAACAGCTAGTAAAATTACCTAGAAAAATAAAGATCTTCATCTAAGGATGAAGATCTTTCAGGGATGTCACTATTTGAACCCACTTCTGAAATCTACTCTTTAGCTGAGGGAGGGATAGTTTGGAGGCTTCCTCCTTCCCCCAGGGCTAAGATTTTAAAATGAGATTCTAATGTAATTTCCCATATCTTACCAGTCAAGACATTCATTTTGGCTTTCAAAGAAAAAAGTATTGACTTCACCCCCCAGTTTCCTAGATATTAAAAAGAAATCCTTATTAAAATATCTCATGAGTTAAAGTAATAGACTTGGGGAAGATTTCAGTGTTGAGTGGTCAAAGAAAAGGGTTTTCTTCCAGATGGTATTTGAATTAAGGCGGCTGAGGCGGCAGAAAGCTCTCACCCACGCAGCCCCTGACAAAGCCTCAGAGATATGGGGGCAGCGCTGCTCCCTCTCTGCACCCCCCTTCCCTTAAGCCTATACTATTTTCTGGTAAAAACAAATGCCAAAAGCCGCCATCCCAGAGTCCGCAAAGCACCCTTCCTAAAAGGAGCCCTAATCCTTTTCACTGCCAAAATATATATTTTTAAAGACTAGTTTTCCTTATTTACTTGCATTTCCTGCTCTCCTCTTTGCTCGGTCACATTTTATCTTGGAAGGAGCTGGAAGCTGAAATGTGTTCTTAAGGGCTAGAAGCTGTCAAGGCTTTTGGTGAGCAAGATTGATCGCGCCCAGACTTCCTTCGGAGCTTTGTTTGGAATAAAAGCAAGAAAACTAAAAAACCTCACATTTTCCGAAATAGCATCTCCATCTGCAAGGCAGTGCTCTGGGCTGGTCAATGATATAGGCCACTTATATCTGATTTCCACCCCAAACCCTCTTTGATGCCGGCCTCAGAGATGGGGTCCTGCCTTTGCTCCTTGGTTGGCCTTTCTTGTTTTCTACGTAGATTTTTCTCCCCCTCCAACCTCTCTCTCCCTGGCCATCAGAATGATTTATTTTCCTGCCATTGATGCCTGCCGGCCTGGGGGACTCTGATCACTTCGTCTATATCAAAGGAAGCAAAAGCGAATCACCATCCTCAGGGTTTGGGGGGGAAAAGAGGTACCTCCAGATCTACCTCTCAGCCTCCTTACCTCTTTCTGGCTTGGTGGATTTTTAAAAAATTATTTTTTGGTACCTAAAGGTGTTATCTTTTGAACCCTCTAGCACCGTCCAAGATGCGCTCAGTCTCAAGTCTCCGAATTGGAAAAAGAGAATGAAGGAGAACGAGAATCTTTATAATTCCTCCTTGGGTCGCCTCCTCTCCCCCGCAGTGCTGTTTCCCACAACAGAACCCGGAAGCAAACATCCCCGGTGCCCAAGGATCAGGAAGGTGTGGGAGGCAGTTCAGGCTGCCAGGGAGCACTCGCTGTATCTAAACCAACCAGCCCCCAGCCAGAGCGTCAAGGACAAGAAGAAGGGTAGAAAAAAAGAGAGAGGGAGGGAGAGAGAGGAACAAGCATCTTCTCTTTCCTTGCTGGTAACTTCCAACAGACTTTCTGGAAATCGGAAATACTCACCGCACCCGAGCCCTACGGGTATGAAACCCAGAATGCCAGGAGCCGCACGCGCCTGCTCGGGGCGGCATTTCTTTGGCTGGCCGCCGCCCTGGCTACGGGGATTTGGACACATGGACCTGGGGTTGTTGTCTCGCTTGGCACATGCATCTTTCTCCAGCCACTCCTGAGAAGTTGATGGCGCAGGAAGGTCGGGAAGCTTTGAGAGCCGCCTCCCGTTTTCCGCTTCCCGCCGGAGCCAGATGCAAAGCTGCCGTGGAATAGCCTGCTAACAATGGGCCGGGGGCACAGACTCTGGGCTGCACACTGGGAGGGGGGCGAGAGACTGCGGGAAGAAGGGGAGGCGGACATAAGAGAGAGGGAGGGAGAAAGGGGGAGAAGAGGAAAAAGAGGGAAAAAGACAGGCAGGAAGCAAAACAGACCGAGAGAGATCAGTTTTGAGATCCAGGAACTGGTTTCAGGAAAAGTGAAGGAGGAAAAGGGAACGAAAAGGAGGACCCCCTCCCAACCAAAATCTTTCTTTTCTTCTCTCTTTTCTGTCTTCTCTTTCTCCATCTCTCCATCTCTCTCTTCTTCCCTCTGTCTTTATTCTCCCTCTCGCATCTCCTCTCTCCCTCTGCTCCTTCCTCCTGCTTTAACAGAACTTATGTGGCTGGGATGCAGGGCCCTCGGGTGTCAAAACTTTGAAGATTAATGGATTACTTTGTTAATGACTGCAGGCGTCAGACTGAGGTGCTTAAATGATTTGTGAGGTGCGAGGCGTCTTCCCGACAGTCCCAAACAATGCGCGGAGTGTGCGGGGGAGGCAGAGGGCAGCCGCCGGCGGGACCGTCAGCAGGGCTTACACTCGCACACATTCACACACACATACTCCCAGGCGCACATACCAGATCCTTGCAGATCAGGAGGCGCTCAGGCACCCTCGCCCCCACGTACTCCGGGACATCCCCACCCACACCAACATATATGTATTTTTGCCCTGAAAAAAGTGTAAATAAAGCCTCGCTGGCCCCCAATGAGGCGTTCCTTCCCGACTTTTTTGGATCAATCAAACAGACAGTGGCTTCTTTTGATTAAAGCCCAAATTGTCATTGGGCAGAAGCAATCATGTGACAGCCAATTCGGTCCAATTTCAACCTTGTCTCCATGAATTCAATAGTTTAATAGTAGCGCGGTCCCCATACGGCTGTAATCAGTGAATTAGAAAAAAAACACCCTAGCAGCGATATTCTATGATAGATTTTTTTTTTCCTCTGCGCTCGCCTTTTTCCTGGGCCTTGCCCCCCCAAAGCCCCTCCAAAAGAGGGAACTTTTTCTCTGAGGGGGCTCCAAGGAGAAGGCCATGAATTACGAATTTGAGCGAGAGATTGGTTTTATCAATAGCCAGCCGTCGCTCGCTGAGTGCCTGACATCTTTTCCCCCTGTCGCTGATACATTTCAAAGTTCATCAATCAAGACCTCGACGCTTTCACACTCGACACTGATTCCTCCTCCTTTTGAGCAGACCATTCCCAGCCTGAACCCCGGCAATCACCCTCGCCACGGCGCTGGCGGCCGCCCCAAGCCGAGCCCTGCGGGCAGCCGCGGCAGCCCGGTGCCCGCCGGCGCCCTGCAGCCGCCTGAGTACCCCTGGATGAAGGAGAAGAAGGCGGCCAAGAAAACCGCACTTCCGCCGGCCGCCGCCGCCGCCGCCGCCGCAGCCACCGGCCCTGCTTGCCTCAGCCACAAAGGTCAGTCCAAAGACTTGGCCCCAGGTCTCCGGGACCCTCTTCCTTCTCCGGGCTGCCCCGAGAGTGGCTGTTGGGGGAGGGGAGAGTGGGCTGGGAGAGAAGGAGGAGAGGGAGAGATGCTTGGTTGCCTTGTCCTTGCCCCTGTGGGCTCAGGAGTGGGTTTGATGGAGAGGAAAGGGGATCCTGTGCTCTACAATGAGACATATATATTTTTAGGAAGTGGGGGGAAACTTTCCCGAACTTGTGTAATGTGGGATGATTTATTTGAGTTGGAACTGACCTCCTCCTGTCTAGTTGTCCTAGAGTTTGGCTTTTTGACAGTAATGAAGAGTGATAGATCGCTCTTGCTCAGCTAAGCAGCTGATGCATTAATTATAAATTGTGTTGTGACTAATATAAAGTTTGCTCCCGGATGAAGAGGTTGAGGGGAGTCATAGGCATGAATTCAGTAGACGAGGAGGAGACCGGGTCTCCCCAGGCTGGGCTCCCAGGAAAGGCAGCACAATAGCTCTACTGCATCCAGGGGCGGCCATTTTGTTGCAGTTGATCTTTTCTGCTGTATTTATTCTCCAGTGGAATAACCCCGCTCGGACCCCTCCACCTCCAACTGTGCGTGTGTCTCTTGTTGGTTTCCCTTTCCGCAGAATCCCTGGAAATCGCCGATGGCAGCGGCGGGGGATCGCGGCGCCTGAGAACTGCTTACACCAACACACAGCTTCTAGAGCTGGAAAAAGAATTTCATTTCAACAAGTACCTTTGCAGACCCCGAAGGGTGGAGATTGCAGCGCTACTGGATTTGACTGAGAGACAAGTGAAAGTGTGGTTTCAGAACCGGAGGATGAAGCACAAGAGGCAGACCCAGTGCAAGGAAAACCAAAACAGCGAAGGGAAATGTAAAAGCCTTGAGGACTCCGAGAAAGTAGAGGAGGACGAGGAAGAGAAGACGCTCTTTGAGCAAGCCCTTAGCGTCTCTGGGGCCCTTCTGGAGAGGGAAGGCTACACTTTTCAGCAAAATGCCCTCTCTCAGCAGCAGGCTCCCAATGGACACAATGGCGACTCCCAAAGTTTCCCAGTCTCGCCTTTAACCAGCAATGAGAAAAATCTGAAACATTTTCAGCACCAGTCACCCACTGTTCCTAACTGCTTGTCAACAATGGGCCAGAACTGTGGAGCTGGCCTAAACAATGACAGTCCTGAGGCCCTCGAGGTCCCCTCTTTGCAGGACTTTAACGTTTTCTCCACAGATTCCTGCCTGCAGCTTTCAGACACAGTTTCACCCAGTTTGCCAGGTTCCCTCGACAGTCCCGTAGATATTTCAGCTGACAGCTTTGACTTTTTTACAGACACACTCACCACAATCGACTTGCAGCATCTGAATTACTAAAAACATTAAAGCAAAACAAAGCATCACAAAACAAAAACCCCTTTGACCAGGTGGTTTTGCCTTCTTTTATTCTGGAGTTTATTTTTATTTTCTTCTTGACCTACCCTTCCCTCCTTTAAATGTTGAGGATTTTCTGTTTAGTGATTCCCTGACCCAGTTCCAAACAGAGCCATCTTTTACAGATTATTTTGGAGTTTTAGTTGTTTTAAACCTAACTCAACCACCCTTTATGTGATTTCCTGAGAGCAATATGAGACCTGCAAGAAAGTGATCATCTAATTGTATCTTCACTTTCTTTTTATTTTTGTATTACATTAGGATGCATTGTCATGCATATTTTTTGTAGAATAAATTCTCCTTTACTATAAATAGCTTTCTTATTTTTCTCCCCCTTTTCAAGGCTCATAACAGTTTCTTTTTCTTCTTTTAGTCTAACTTGGTAAATAAAATTCTAGTCACAATTTATCCTCTTTTTCAATTTTAATACATTTATTAAGGCGGCATGTTCAAAGTCTTCAATGGACAGCAACAAAACAGAAAGCCAAAAAATGACTAGGGCTTCTAATAAGTGTTTTTTTGTTGTTGTTGTTGTTTGTTTGTTTTTGCTTTTTTGCTTCTTCTCCTCCTTCTTTTTAAAGGGAATAGATTTGATTTTCAGTGCACAGGTTCAAGCCATAGATTTAAATTGGTAATAGAGACAGAATTGGGCAGTCTAAGATTTGGGCCAAGCCCAAGCTCTTGAAAGTGGAGAAATAAAGTGCCTACAGAAACCTCCAACTCCAGGAATGAGTAACATGGAGTTTCTTTAATAAGCTACCAGTCTCCAGGTCAATAACTAAGTTATCAACAATTCATTTATTTATACACTTTTGTTTCAAACATCCACATTTCAACCCTCTCCCCCATAAATCTCTCCACATTTTCAGTGTGGTTGATTAATCTCCCAGCTCTTGATGGGTTCAGGCAAAACAGACCTAAAAGACAGAGAAAAACAAAAATAAAACAAAACAGTGATTACTATCTGGAAAATGCACCCCAGAAAATGTTCTTTCCAATCCTCTGGTTCAGTCACTCTAGGATTCTTTTTTTTTTTTTCAGGGTCAGAAAAATCAATATTTCATTCTTAAATCTGTTTACATTGCTAATAATGGATCATTAATGCTTCGAAGTCAGGTTAGCAAGTTGAGATTTAAAATGGTGTGTTTCTACACCCTAGGTTATAAATTAACCCAGGTTCTAGAGAGAGAGAAAAGCACTTTAAATGAAATATCAATAAAATGTGATCTAGGGTGTGTCACTGGGTTGTTGCTTTTTTCCCCCTCCCTTGTTAGGTCTCTTCACGTTTATTTTTCCCTTTCTGAGCTCTCTTCTGATGCCTACTTACTTACCGTGAGAAAACGCAGCATGTAAGCAACATGTGTGTGGGACGGGTTGATTTAAGAACCTGGCTCTTAACAGCAAAGGCTTGGAAGTTCCAATGACAACGCGATGTTTCTTCATAGGTTTGCTCCCTACCTTCCCTCGCCCCTTCCTCTGCTAAATCCCAGCTGCCGCGGCGGAGTGTGGGGACTATGGCTGGTTTCTGGCCCCAAGCTCATCGCGGAGCAGGGCGTCCCCGTCGCGGCCAGGGCTGCGCAGCTCCTGGATGCGATTCGTCCTACGCTCATAAATCAAACGCTTTCTATGAATGAAAATGTCATCAAAGAGATCAACTGCAGGAACACATGCACAAATAAAAATCCTCTTACGTATTTGCCGGGGATCCCCGTCTGAAAGCATTAAGTTAGAAGGCGTTTAGTCATAATTCATTTTTATTGCTCTTTTAAAACAACAGCTTGGCTGAGCCGCGTATGCCATGAACAGTTCAGGGCCTCGGCGGCGTTTTGTCTCCTCCTCATTCCTTTCCTTTCTAGTATAAGAGCCCTGAAAGAGGCGTTTTGAGCCAAGAGAACCGCTTGTAGGCGATCATTTTAAGCGTAACCAAGCTCGCCTTTCACCCAGTCTCCCAAGGCGTTGAAAGAGTCTTGGGGCGCTGACCTACTTGCCTAGAGGGCCAAGGATCTCCTACTCGGTGGAACAGCCCCCAGCATTTCTTGGGGGAGGGGTGTGGGGAAAGAACCGAGCTACAGAAGCCTAAGGGCTCGAGGCCAGGGGAGGCTGCCTTTGTGTGCCGTTCCCGGAGAGCGGCGCTCTGGGCTGCCAGCCGAGGCATAGCCAGCCCGGCTGCGAGCGCCCGGCCTGCGGGGAGCCGGGAACAGTAAACGGAGGAGGGCGGCCGCGGGCCTGTGTGTCTGCGGGCCTGTGTGCGAGAGCAAGCTCGTGATCCCAAGAAAAACACTCCACCCAGGATACCCCCGAAAAGAGGCCAGGAGAGAAGAGAGGCTGAGGGAGAGCAGCGCCGAAGCAGCGAACTAGCAGAGGGAGAGTGGCTCCTGCCCGGGTCGGCTTTGTGGCAGGCGCCCTGCAGCCGAGGGGGTCCTGCAAACCTAGGCTGAGGAGGGCAACCAAGGTACAGGAATGAGGCAGCGGGGGAAAATGTACTGACTTGCTCAGGCTTGGAGGAAGGATTGCTCTCATAGCCAGCACCGACCTCCTCACATCCTGCCCACTCCCCCACAGGAGCTCTTTCTCTCCCTGCCGCTGGAAGCTGGCGCTCCCAAGGAAGCCACCTCCAGGAGGACCGCCTTGCCTTTCCCCTTCTCCAGTAGGAGGATTCCCAGGAGCCGAAACTGGGGCAGGGGTGGCTGCCCAACCCCAGGAAGCGGCTCTTTCCTGCCCCTGCTCCCTCTTAACCATGCTTGGAATGGATCAAAGTCACAGAGAAATACCAACCTGAAAGGAAATGTTTGGGGAGAATGTTTCATTGTTACTGAGGGAGTCCAGAGTCAGCATGGGTTTTCCCTCTTGAGGGGACAGGTTTGGGGGAGCTTCGGTAGGTGGAGAACAGAATACAGAAGACTGAAAGGGTGACTAACATATTTGAAATGTGCCTGCCTTGAAAAAAAAACCTTCCTTGTTCTAACAGGGGAGGAAAGGCTGAAGGGGAGTGGAAACCCCAAACCCACATACATTCCTCACTATAAATTTCATCTGATTCCAACATTGTACACATGGTTGGAGTAAAATTTATACAGCATTGGCTGCAAAGCTTCCTGGACGAGCTCTCGATTTCTCCTACCCAAGACTGCATCAATTATTGGTCTCCGTTTGGCTTTTTCCTCTCTACAAGCCCAGGGTTGACGGGAAACCTAATAGTAAACAACAATTAACGACCTCAGCAGCGTCAGGGTAGAAGGAGGGTGATGGGGAACAGGACCCTTGGCCTGGGATGACGCTCAGATTTTCACGTGTCTCTCTAAGGAAAGACTTGAAGGTTCTCATAAGCAACTACCCAGCCATTTGGAAAGGGGAGGAGGTGTCGTTGGGGTAAAGTGTTCTGTCCACCATCAGCCATCTGTCCACCGCTCCTCCCACCTGCCAGTCCCCACACCCACTCTAGACGCGCAGCAGAATGAGGAAGGTTACAAAAGGAAGCTCTCTCTCTCTTCTAACATTCCCCTCCAGAAAAAGAGGAACGCAACGAAGGGAGTTCAGCTACTTTGTTGGAGCTGTGGACCGGCCCTGCGAGGCCCACGCGGGAGCGGAGGCTCCTGGGTCTCGGGCGCCGGCAGATGGCCTGCAGCGCACGGCCCGGCCCCCACGCTGGCCACGTCCGCCAGCGTCATCTCTCTCCCCCGCCTCCTACCCCTAAAAATCCGGCGGTCGAGTAGCTCCGCATCCCGGAGGGCTCCCGGTGCAAAACTGAGTGGGAAAGAAACGGCGGAGAGCGAGGAGAGAGGGAGGGTGGGGAAGAAGAGCCCGGCCGCCCCCGGCCTTTTCCGGCGATCCCTGTTTCCAGGGCTCTTCCGCACCCCCCCTTCCCCGGTCGAATTACAGAAACTCCTCATTGCCATGCTAATGAAGAGCGGGGGCTGTGGGGAGAGGGTTTCGGAGACTCTCCTGGAAGAAGGGAAGTTTCTTTTCTTGCCCTCGTCTCCTTCACCCCGACCCGAGTTCCTCCCAGCCAGCCCTCTGCGCTCTTCCCTCTCCATTCCGCGCTTGGAGAGCCGGTGGCCCAGCCTCGCCCTCTGCCACGGTTCTGTGCGCTCCTCACAGCCCCATGGTCTCCCAGCCCAGCCTCAGAGCAGAGAAGGCGGCCTGGGAACCCGGGGCTCGGTGTCAGCCGGATTCCCCGCCTTCCGGTTGGGCGCGCTCCGAGCTGGGCCCGCGAACCTGCGGCCACCCGGCGAACTCCGGCCCACTAACTCGCGCCCCGAGAGAGCCGGGAGCCCTCTTCCCTTCTCACCTCTCGCCAGTTCATCTTTCAGTGCACAGTGGGGAGGGGGCGGGAGCGGGGGACGCCTCTCAGCTCCCACCTCCCGGAGGCCTGGCGGGGCGGGCAGCGGAGTCGGGCGCGCGCAGAAGGCAGCCTTTGCTCTTCTTCGCTCCAGCACTCCAAATCGGCCGTTGCAGTCGCCGCAGCAGCTGCCGCCGCCTGGGCTGCCTGGGGGGGCGACTGCGCGTCACCTAGACGGCGGAGCGCCGGGGATTTAAATGCCACTGAAACGGTGATCCATCACCGCGGAAGCCGGCAAACTTTTGCAGGAGGCTCAGCCATTGGCTGACACCGTCACGTGCCCCTCCCCTAGCGTCCTCCGCCCTCCCGCCCCCCCCCTCTTGCGCACTGTACATTCATATCATTTTTCTTCTCAGGCCCCATGGAGGAAGTGAGAAAGTTGGCACGGTCACCCAGGGCTTCGCAGGACCAGGTCACTCAGTGACAGATGGACAATGCAAGAATGAACTCCTTCCTGGAATACCCCATCCTTAGCAGTGGCGACTCGGGGACCTGCTCAGCCCGAGCCTACCCCTCGGACCATGGGATTACAACTTTCCAGTCGTGCGCGGTCAGTACCAACAGCTGCGGCGGCGACGACCGCTTCCTAGTGGGCAGGGGGGTGCAGATCGGTTCGCCTCACCAACACCACCACCACCACCATCACCACCCCCAGCCGGCTACCTACCAGACTTCTGGGAACCTGGGGGTGTCCTACTCTCACTCAAGTTGTGGTCCAAGCTATGGCTCACAGAACTTCAGTGCGCCTTACAGCCCCTACGCGTTAAATCAGGAAGCAGACGTAAGTGGTGGGTACCCCCAGTGCGCTCCCGCTGTTTACTCTGGAAATCTCTCATCTCCCATGGTCCAGCATCACCACCACCACCAGGGTTATGCCGGGGGCGCGGTGGGCTCGCCTCAGTACATTCACCACTCATATGGACAAGAGCACCAAAGCCTGGCCCTGGCTACGTATAATAACTCCTTGTCCCCTCTCCACGCCAGCCACCAAGAAGCCTGTCGCTCCCCTGCATCGGAGACATCTTCTCCAGCGCAGACTTTTGACTGGATGAAAGTCAAAAGAAACCCTCCCAAAACAGGTCAGTCCTGCTGGTTGGTGGATGCTCCTTGATTAATCTGGAAGGAGCTGGTATGCTTAATTTCCAAGGAAAATTAATAATTATCTTTTTTTAAAAAAAGGCTTTAAGACTAGTGTTGTAGTGCATGGAGAGGGTACCCAGAGGTGTTGGGGCAAAGAAGCCTCAGGGATTGGCGTGTTCTCAAGGATTTTATACATTTGGGAAGTAGGAAGTGTGTGGGGGTGGTTATTGTGACGGTAGTGTTCTGTTAATATCTTAAGGCTCCATTAATCACCGATCTGACCACGCTAATGGTTGACTTCAGGTTAACACTTTACACCTCATCACTCACCCTCCACAGCCCGATTTGTGTTGAGTTCTTGATCTTTTCTTTACCTGAGTGTTGCCATGAGGTGTGCAGGTAATCTCAAGTCGGTTTAAAAATTTTTACCTTTCCATCTCATGGCTTCCCACTTTTGCCCCAGGGAAAGTTGGAGAGTATGGCTACCTGGGTCAACCCAACGCGGTGCGCACCAACTTCACTACGAAGCAGCTCACGGAGCTGGAGAAGGAGTTCCACTTCAACAAGTACCTGACGCGCGCCCGCAGGGTGGAGATCGCTGCATCCCTGCAGCTTAACGAGACCCAAGTGAAGATCTGGTTCCAGAACCGCCGAATGAAGCAAAAGAAACGTGAGAAGGAGGGTCTCTTGCCCATCTCTCCAGCCACCCCGCCAGGAAACGACGAGAAGGCCGAGGAATCCTCAGAGAAGTCCAGCGCTTCGCCCTGCGTTCCTTCCCCGGGGTCTTCTACCTCAGACACTCTGACTACCTCCCACTAAGGCGGCTCCAGTCCCAGACCACAGCCCAGGCATCTCCTTGGGCTGGGACTTCTTACCCAAAGCACATGCTTAGCTTATCTTTCTTTCCATTTACAGTCTCTTCCTTTCTGATCCTATCTGAGGAGCTCCTGGCCAGGATAATATGTTTGCAGATAATTCTGGACCAGAGACTTGGTGCCGGGTTAACACCTTAATCCAGATTGGGTGCCAGCATACATTTTCTGGTGGGCCTTAACATCCCTCCTGATTTTAGGAGAATTCACAGAACCTACTCTTCCTTTCAGATGACTTTTTGGAAAATAGTTCCCTTTACCAACAGAAACATGCCAGAAGGAATCTTCTCATCTTTTATCTAACTATATGTACAGCTCTCTCCTCCCTTGTCCTTGAAAGTAGGATATAGTGAAAGGAGAGTCCAGGAGCTCACGAAGAAGAGATACACTGTGTATTTACACAATTAATTCCTCCCTTAATTTAAGTCATTTTCATGTGTGAGTGTGTGCTGGTTGTGAATACTTTGTCCTAAGAGATTTATCTTTATACAGATTTTCTAGAAATGTTTAGGTTACTAAAACAGGGTGGGCAAACTCTCAAAACTGGTACAATTTTGTAAGTGAAAGAACAAATTTCCTCATTTAAATCCAATCAGATGCCTCAGAGGGTAGCCTCGATTTGTTCTTACAGTTAAGAAGCCCTGCAGAGCACAAAGTTCAGAAATCCAGCTTCCTGTGCTAAGTCTTTCCCAATCCCCACTCCTTTCTTCTTGGGCCACCCTCTGTTTAAAATTTGTGCTGGGTTATTCAGAACCTAAAAGTATTATTCAAACCAGCTTCTTCCTTCCACAGTTATCTTAGTTGGATATAATGTATTTTCAGGTCAATTGTTAATGTGATGGATGGCACAATGAATGTATATTTTGTGTGATTCGTGAATAGTCTTTTGCATGTCGCACAATGTTTGATGTCCCCGAAGTACCACACTGAGTTCTATCAGTTATCCTTTGTGAGCCTATGATATTCCCCATTTCCTGTACAATCATGAACAGCTCTGAGATCCTGGAGAGATATGATCCAGAGCAGAGTTTACGGGTCTTAGGATGTCTGTAATAAATAAATATACTCAAGTTTCAGGTATGCTTAAGCATCCATGTATTTGGCTGGGCTACAATTTGTTAATTCCTACGAAGTTGGCATATTTCATGAGGGGAAAGGGAGAAGGGTGGTAAATATTTTCAAAGAGATGGGCCTTTTCTTGAATAAAAGTTAGTAACAGCTCCTTTATTATAATCAAAGCTCATAATGGAAAAAAAAAGACTGATGAAGAAATTTATGAAGCAGATTTATTTTTGAAACAAACATGGATACTTCCTGGGTCAAGTGCTAACCTTTTCACCTCCAACTGGATGTTGACATATATATACACAAAACTCCCTTCAAAAGCCAAAACTGTCTTCAGTCAGTCTTTCCTCACATCAGTGAACCAAGAGCTAAGAGATTCACATTTAATTAGCTCCAGTATAAAGTTGTTGTGAGGATGGGGCCCTCATTCCACTCCTCTTCCTTCTTTTTGGATTGTCACGCAGAGTTCTAATATATTCCACCCTTCAAATGGAGTGTTTTTAGTAAACCCTTGCATCCCTTCCCCCATTCTTCCTGTCAACATCCATCCCTTCCTGTGGCTCTTCCCTCCTTCTTCCCCATCTCTGGGTTGCATATCTCATTCCCTTCAGACTCAGCTTTGATTTCATAGCCACCGTGGCTGTAATGGATCCATAGTTCTAATTCCATGCCACATAACCCAGGAAAAAAAAAGTCATTTTCTTCTCTGGGCTCAACAGGTACTTCCCAGGTGAACTTGTGGAAGCTACCCTGAAGCCTTTCAATATCCAAGTTGTTTCTGACCAAGGTACATATCTGCTCTCAAAAGAGGAAACCAGCAAATGATAGAGTTCAAAGTGGCTCTCCTCCCAGACCTCTTTATTGCTTTCCTTTACTTTCACACATTTTTGGAGGCATTTTATTTAGACCAACAGTAGAGCAGAAAATTTACGACACTGAAAACAAACACAGACATATGACTTCCTTCCTCCCCAAAGGGTGTTTTACAAAGGGTGGGCTGGAGGAGAAAAACCCTACAAAAACTTGGAATTTGCAGGCCGTCTAGAGCCCTCGTGAGAATTCCTGCACTTCCCTGTCAAAGAAGAGAAGGCTGAACTTTGCGGTGCAGTTGCTGCGGCCATATCAAGGGCACCCGGTGCCCTCCCCTCAGCTGCTGGGTTCTGAGGTTGCCTGTAAAAGACTCAAGTGGATGGAGAAGAACTTCAAAGACGGTCAACCCTTTCTTTCATTTCCTGCCTGGCCTTATACTGTATCTTTTGTTTATTAGTGTAAGGTCACACAGCAAAACAGATGGCTGGCTTCCAAATACTTTAATGTGTTAAAGTGTCTTTAGCATGCCATTGACTCTATTTCAATATCTAAAAGCAGGGCCTGATCCGCTGGAATCCGGGAGATTCCAGTCTTTAAGGTGCTGGTTTTAATGTAGCAGAGAGAGAGAACAATAAATTATGGCTAACCATCTCTAGCTTTCTCTAGGTCATGGAATAAATCAGTTAACAAGCAATGCATTTAGGAAACATTAATACACCTTTCAACAAGGAAAACATTTGTATCTTTTTAGCCCTCCCAATCGATTAAATCAAAGGCGCTTAACACATCCTATTTCAAGGTCTCTCTCTTTCTGCTTTGGTCTCTAAGGAGCACAGTTAGCTACTTGAAAAATAACAGCAATGGTAACTGAAACAACATAGAGTGGGAAAACTGAAAATAACATTTTATTGATACATTTAAAAAGGAAACAAGGGTCTCAATTAGACACCTGAGATAATTGAGATATAAAATTCTAGTTTTCTACTTTTTTTTTCCTTACTTCCTCTATGTTTATCCAAAGTACTCCCCAAATACAGTGTTCCCAAACTAGGCTGAGTTGAGGTCTTGCTTTGGCTCTGAAGTCTGCTCTGGGTTTCACCTTTTAAAGTTTACTTTTGGAGGCTATTCAAATGCGGTGGTGTTTTCCTCTGGGACAATCAGATTCAAACCGATCAATATTTACTCAGTCTGAAAGGGTTGTTGAAAAGGCTGCTAACAACAAACTGCTTAGCTGCTCACCCCTGTTTAATCTCAGGTTCACCGAAAGTTCAAGAAGAGATGAATGCAGTGATGGGTCACTTTAGAATGAGTCCCAGCAGTTTATCTGAGCTCTCAGCTAAAGGCAACAATTACAGTTTCATCCCTCTTTGGGAAAGGGGCAACTTTCCTATTATTCTTTTGCTAAACAATGTTTACCAGAAACTTAAAACACTTTCCTCTCCCCTCCTGGTTCTTTTCTTTTCTTCCTTTTTTTCTTTTCTCTTTTTTTTTTTGGAAGCTTCCAGCTGCCCTTCTCCTGCCTCCTCCTCTAGTTTTCTGCCAATCCATTAGGTTTGACTTTAAATAAATTACATCAAATATTTTTAAAATGTTAAATTAGTCTCACAGAAGAGATCTGATTTATTTCAGATGCCACGAGCTATGAAATGAAGCTCTTTGGGCCATTAGAGTTTATCTTTGTGAAAGTACAGGGCAAGATTGAATTGAAATCCATTTGTGTTTGAGTAATATTGACAATCAGAGCCCCAATATCCATCTGAGATGGCTGTTGAGTGGGAAAGACGGGAGGGAGAATTGGCTTGCGCAGAAGCAAATACCTCAGGTGGAAAGTCAACTTTTAAATTTTACGATTTCTTAATGCATGAAGTATTGAGGTATGAAAAAGAAAGACACAAGGAAGCCAGTGGGGAATGGTGAGTAGAAGATGCTAGACACTGAAGCTAATTGCTACAGCTCTTCAGAGGTCAAAGTTCATGTAATCACTGCATAAATGCATACTAAATAGGGATTTATTAAGCTTTCCTGATGGCTGAGCACGTCTGTAAAAAATGGTCACTGCTGTTTGTTTCCTCCTTAAGAATAATCATTCTTAAAGTAGAAGCTCTAGGCGTTTCAGGCTTTAATTTATTTTGAGAGGCAACTCCTCTGCTTAAAAATTTTGAAATTAGAGCATGAACAACATCTTTCTTTATATTGGATGGGGCTGTAAAAGAAACGCTATAGCTTTTTCAGTACATACAAGAACACACTTTAGCATGCCACTATTGGATAAACTAGTCACTGGTCAATTTTGGTGATCCTCTGCCTTAGATAAGTCCCCTTTGTGCCTGCATTTCTGAGAACACACAAAAATTCTGTCTTAGGACTCCTTGTGCCTAAATGATCAGAATTGAATGGGACCCACATCCCTAATCTCTCACCCTACGGATCAGAAAAAGGCACCCAGAGGTGGATTGTTTTGACTGAGAGCTGTCAGTATTCATACTCTCACTTCCTAAATAAAAAACAGGGCACCTTAGAAGCTGAGTCCAGTGCACTTTTAAATTCTAAAATCCTCATTCGATTTTGTCCCTCCCTGACTTATTCCATGCAATTTGTTTCAGGCTAGATATGATTTATTTTTTCCATTTCTGTTTTACTGGCCACCCACTCAGTCAAGTCCTTGACTTTGAGGCCATTAGGAACACCGAATCTTTGAAACAACCTGAGTTGAATGCTTCTGCCACCTTGTTTGAATAATAAAATGTGCTACTTACCTTTAAAAACATATGTTTTTAAAATATAAAAATAACAGTCTTAGAGGGCAAGTAAAATTCAACACACACACATATATTTCTGTTTTGTTTTTAAACTTAGATGGGAAAGAATAAATGAAAGAGGAGTTGCCTACACACAAATTCGACGTCTGTTAAATTGTCAAGAAGTATCATCTAGAAAGGGCTTCAAGATACAAGGGACATTCCAGGAGGGGTTCTAACTCTGAACCTTTTAAAAATGTGTTTGCTTTTTCTGGCTAGTTTGTGGCACAGCATACCTTCTAAATTGTTCTGACTCATATATCTTAATTTTTTCCAAGACTCACTCATGTACCTAATACACACACACACACACATCTGCAAGCCCAAACTATTAACATAAAGTCTCTTTGCAATACAACTTTCCACATTCTCCTTCATCTCATCCCCGTGGGGTCCTACTGATCTCAGCAGAACCTGATGCCCAAAGGGACATCAATGGTTGTCAGTGTTTGAAGGAGCGAGCTGGAATCCTCAGCGTTTTAGTGCCTTATTTTTAATAATACCAGCTATCAAATACAGCTAGCTGACCTTCCATAGCAGAACTACAAACAAAATATCAATTAAACAGGTATGTTCAATAGGCGCTGGCCTCTAAACACCTTTGCTTTTTTTTTTCCCTTAGGCAACTCTAAACCCTCATCATGTCCTGCAAAACATGCTTACATGACTGCATTTTGAGTTTACTGGAAATAAATGAAAAGACCAATGTCGCTTTTTGCAACATGTTCAAACACAAAACACATGTTTCCATTTTTTAATCAGCTCATTACATTTTACTCTTGTATTAAAAACGTGTTGGTAAAACGTCTAGTCACAAGGCTAATCTATAGAAATCAGTTTTGCATTTTCATTTAGGCTTGTGTGGTTAATCGGTTGGGAAAAAATACACAAATGATTGCAACAGAAAATAAAAGAAAAATTATTGAGCGACTTTTCTTTTCAAACTGGGACACTTTTCAGCCGCGTTGGACATTTTTACGATTTACGACCCACTTTGTTTTAAGTCGCCACAGAACCATAACAAGGAGGCAGAAAGCCACGATTTAAAATGGTACCCCCAACCCCCGAAATATCAGCAACACAGTTCTGGCAAAGTATGCACGGGAATTTTCCCATTCTGAGGAACAAATGGGGTCTTTCCTTTAGGGTGCGCAGGGGTCAGCTGTCCAAGGCTTGGGAAGAGGTCGGCTCGGGCGATCGAGTCGCTCGGGCAGCGGCGGTCGCGGGAACTCCGGCTCTGCCTAGGCCGCGAGGAGCGGGCAGGGGGTACCAGCGCCTGCCCGCGGCCGACTGGGCAAGGGCAACTGCGAAAGGAGATGCCGCAGGACCTTCGCGGCCCTGCGAGGTTGCAGGGGAGCCCAGACGCCGAGGTCAGGGCGGCTTTCCTTTCTTGGCTTCCCAGCCTTCACCCTCTGAGTTCTTGACCCAACGCCGCCGCTCCGTTTCTCCTGTTTCCTGGGCCCCAGGCAGAGCAAGGGAGCAGCATCCGGGCCCTTCCCTGGCCTGCAGGCGTCGCGCCTCTGGATGGACCAGGGCCGGCCCGGGGCGGGAAAGGAGCAGCATCCGGGCTCTTCCCTGGTTCGCGCTGAGGGCCCAGCTTGGGGCCTGTGCGTTTCCCGGCCCGCGCCGGTAGATGGTTTCGGAGGGAAAGGAAAGTGACTCCGGGCACGTCCCCGAGGCTGCGAATAGCCCCGCTTTGTCTCTGGGGACAAGAAGGCCTCGCGTTTCTTTCTGTCAGCGTCGCCCGGCTTTGAGCGCTCCTGAGGCGCGGTCTGAGCTGCCTCGGGCCGCCACCTGACTCTCCCGGCGAGGGCCTCGGGACCCAACACTTCCTCAGAGGAGGAAACCCAGGTCAGAGGCCTCACCCATCGTCTGTCTCTCCAAGATTTGAAAGGGGAAAGGAGATTTGATTCCCTGTCCGCCCCTTGCCCCAGATATCTTCAGAATGTACTTAATTGAGTAACATATTCATTCTCCTCCTAGTTCAATTGAGTTTTTTTAAACAGTAGCGGTGCGGGTTTCTGAACATTGGATGTTCAGGGACGCATCCTTGCCTTGCTTCTCAGATCAGATGCCTTCTGCTCCTCCAGTTGCTGGGTCAAATGCCTTAACGCCTTGCCTCGTCTCACTTCTTTCTAGAAAGTTTCCAAGTACTGCTTCCCACTCTTTCTGCTTTCCCCTCCTAACAATAGCACCAGTTTTTTTTTTTTTTTGAGATGGAGTCTAGCTCTGTTGCCCAGGCAGGAGTGCAGTGGTGCATTCTCAGCTCACTGCAACCTCTGTCTCCTGGGTTCTAGTGACTCTCCTGCCTCAGTCTTCCGAGTAGTTGGGATTACAGGCACGTGCCACCATGCCCGGCTAATTTTTGTACTTTTAGTAGAGACGGGGTTTCTCCATATTGGCCAGGCTGGTCTCAAACTCCTGACCTCAAGTGATCCGCCCGCCTTGGCCTCCCAAAGTGCTGGGGCCACTGCACCCAGTCTCCCTTTTTGTTTGTTCGTTTTTTTTTTTTTTAACTTGCATAAGTGAACAAGGACTTGGTGTAATTATCGACATTAGAAATAACTGACATTGGCCGGGCGCAGTGGTTCATACCTCTAATCCCAGTACTTTGGGAGGCCGAGACGGGCAGATCTCCTGAGGTCAGAAGTTCGAGACCAGCTTGGCCAACATAGTGAATCCTTGTCTCTACTAAAAATACAAAAATTAGCTGGACATGGTGGCAGATGCCTGTAATCCCAGCTTCTTGGGAGGCTGAGGCAGGAGAATCGCTTGAACCTGGGAGGCAGAGGTTGCAGTGAGCCTAGACTGTGCCATTGCACTCCCGCCTGGGCAACAAGAGCAAAACTACGTCTCAAAAAAAAAAAAGAAAGAAAAAGAAATTACTGACATTAATTATATCTACAATCACAGAATCAAATAAGACACTTTTAAAATAATCTAATCTGGCTTCTCCATCGCACAGGTGAAGAAACTGAGGCCCAGAAGGGTGTTAGCAGCAATCATGGTAAGAAAAAAAATTAGTTATATCTTTAATATGTACTTTAAGTATGTATTTAATAAAACAGGCAAAAATTAATTCCAG
The DNA here is from genome assembly GCF_000951045.1 of Mandrillus leucophaeus. Lineage (NCBI taxonomy): Eukaryota > Metazoa > Chordata > Mammalia > Primates > Cercopithecidae > Mandrillus > Mandrillus leucophaeus. Next base: position 5,872,256 of record NW_012101209.1, read on the forward strand.
ACTAGATATATTAATAACATTAATTATTAATTACTATATTAAGCATACTAATTATAGTTATCATTAAATATTGAAGAACTTAAAGCTATTAAAAATAAGCAGTTTTGAATAAACAGATATTTGGCCAGAGGGTTTTTTCCTTCCTGTTTACTTTCATGAACCCTATAGGAAGGGTAACAGCTTAGATCTCTCCTGCCCAATGGATAAAGAGAAACTGGTTGATCTATTTTATGCCTTCCATTTCACAAATTCCTTACATGATTTGCCAGATGAGACAGAGAAAAAAATCAAGAGAGCAAGCTTTATAATTGCCCTGCCCAAGCTGCTCAGATGGCATGTTAACTCCGTAGTCAACTGTTTGATTCAAGAACCTTGGAAATTGAGGGCATTCTGGCTTCATGGATGAACCATAAAGACTTTACTTGCAGTTCATTATCTTACATAAAATATACTCTTTCCTCTTGGGGCCACAGTGGCTCATGCCTATAATCGCAGCACTTTGGGAGGCTAAGGCAGGAGGATCACTTGACCTCAGGAGTTCTAGACCAGTTTGGGCAGCATGGAGAAACCCTGTCTCTACAAAAAGTATGAAAAATTAGCTGGATGTGGTGATACATGCCTGTAGTCCCAGCTACCCAGGAGGCTTAGGTGGGAGAATCACCTGAACTTGAGCCTAGTGATCAAGGCTGCAGCGAACTGTGATTGTGCCACTTCACTGTCCAGCCTGGGCAACAGAGACCCTGTCTCGAAAAAACAAAAAAGAAAAAAAAAGTACTCTTTCTATGAGAGAAATCTAGACTTCAGAAAATTGTGACAACTTATATTTTTATGTTAACATTTATTGAAGACTGTTTCGGCACTAGATGCTGAGCTAAAGGTTTTTTATGTATGATCTTGTTTTTCCTCACAGCAACCTTATGATATGCATTTTTTTATTCCCATGTACACATGGAGAAACTGAGACTTAGGGAAGTTCTGTAAGTGTCTCACCATTACACAGTGAGTGATTAGCAAAGTTGGAATTTGCAGCCCATGCATTTCATTCAGTTATCACATGTTGAAATCTCATATTTTAGGACTGCAAAAGTAGAAATGTAATTAAAACTAATCTTAAATTTAACTTCATATTTAAAATACGTTTATATGTTAGAAACCTGGTGTTAGGCTATTAAAATCTATACAGATGGAGCATCCCTAATCCAAAAATCCAAACTCTGAAATACTCCCAGATCTTGAATTTTTGTGTCAACATGGCACCACAAGTGGAAAATTCCACATGTAAGTACTTAACAAAAAAATTTGTTTCATGCAAAAGTTATTAAAAATATTGCATGCCGGGCGTGGTGGCTCAAGCCTATAATCCCAGCACTTTGGGAGGCCAAGGTGGGTGGATCACCTGAGGTTAGGAGTTTGAGACCAGCCTGGCCAACATGGTGAAACCCTGTCTCTACTAAAAATACAAAAATTAGCCAGGCGTGGTAGCAGGCGCCTGTAATCTCAGCTACTCAGGAGGCTAAGGCAAGAGAATCACTTGAACTCAGGAGGCAGAGGTTGTGGTAAGCCAAGATCGTGCCATTGCACTCCAGCCTGGGGGACCAGAGTGAGACTCCGTCTCAAAAAAAAAAAAAAAAAAAATTGCATAAAATTACCTTCAGGCTTATGTGTATAATAGGTATATGAAACGTAAATGAATTTTGTGTTTAGACTTGGGTTCCATCCCCAAGTTATCTCGTTAGGCATATGCAAATGTTCCAAAATCCAAAAAAATCCAAAATCTGAAACACTTTTTGTCCCAAGCATCTCAGACAGGTAATACTCAACCTGTATATACAATATGATCTTAGTTTTGTACAATAAAACGTAGATGACTATATACACATATAGAATAAAGTTCATTTTTATTTTTTTGAGATGGAGTTTCTTGCCACCCAGGCTGGAGTGCAATGGCATGATCTCGGCTTACTGCAACCTCTGCTGCCTCGGTTCAAGTGATTCTCCTGTCTCAGCCTCTTGAGTAGCTGGGATTACAGAAGTCCACCACCACGCCTGGCTAATATTTGTATTTTTAGGAGAGATGGGGTTTCACCATGTTGGCCAGGCTGGTCTTGAACTCCTGACTTCAGGCAATCCACTCGCCTCAGCCTCCCAAAGTGCCAAGATTACCAGCGTGAGCCATCGTGCCAGCTTCTTTTTCCTTTTTTGATGGGGCTGGCTACCGTCTGAACCCTTTATGTTTAGAGAATTTTTCATTATAAGTCTGAGAAGGCCATATCCTCGCTTTCTCAGCAGGGTCATCTATTTCTAGCACAGCCATGATAAAGGTGCTAAAGATGACATCCAATAGTGACCAGGTCTAGTGGCTTGACAGTGCAGGTGGTAGCATAAGGTTTGGGGCAGAAGAAGTTGTCTGCTCACCAGACTGACTTTGTGGTGACAGTTAGCCCTGGATCTGACTGCCAAGCTTTTCATTTTTCAAGCTTGCTTTCCAGTCTTTCTAGCAATGTTCTGAGCTACCCGTCTGTTCCTGTTCCAATTAAAATACCAATAGTCAGTTGCTGTTGCTTACAACTAAGAAACCTGATACATGTACCATATAATATACCAAATAATTGAGCTTTGATATTTTTGGGGGCCTGTGGACTGTGGTCTGGAATTGTGGGAGGAAAATTGGACTATATGATTTAGTAAGTATCTATAGAAGGTGGACCAGAAGCCAGCTTCTTCATATTCCATTTTTTCTCTTTGCCTAACTTTGGTTTATTTTATTTTATTTTTTATTTTTTTTAAAACAAGCAACTTTATTTCCTCACTTTTACTTAAAACTTGATTTTATAAAACACAGACACACACACAAAAAAACATTTTTAAGAGTTCTGTGTCACAGAACATTAAAGAGTACAAATATCCATTGCTTCATAGGTTGAAGTTACATAAATTAAAGTCAAATAATTGGAAACTGATTCATTAGGGAAAACTATACATGAAATGAAGGTCAAAAGGAGCTAATACAGCAATATTTCATTGTTTATAGATTATTAGTTACTTTCAGGACCTTAACAAAGATTCTGAATATTTAGACTTCTTTTGCTGTATTTTGTATCCCTACCTATACTGAGTCGAGCTACTTGACCAAAACATCTGATTTAGGAAAGCATTTAGCTTTATAGCACAAGTTTTTCCATCTACAGTTACTATCTTCAAAGGAATATACATCACAACGTTGACAAAAAAAATTCCTGGTTCCTTTTGAACAATGTGCAATAAATTCATGATGTTAACTCCATGATAAGTCAAATAGGTACCAAAAAATAAAAGGAACAATTACAGTTCAGTAAGTATCATTTTGGTTTTCTCCATGTAAAAATTAACCAATGAAATAAAACATATTAACTATAGATGACTTGATTTCAGGAAAACCAAATTTCAAAATTACAATTACATTATTTTCCTCATAGTCATCCTCAGTCATTGACAGGAATTTTGTGGGCCACCATGCTATTTACTTTGTGGATTGTAGTAGTAAATGAACGAAGGCAGATTTCCTCAGAATTGGTAATAAACTGTGGTACCAACTCTTCCCATTTTTCAGGTACAACCAAATCTTTGTCTGTATAAATCAGCAGATCAAATGAACAAGAAACTTCCAACAGTGGCAGAAATGTCACTGTAGCTGTGATCTGTCTGATCACTGAACGGATTTCATCCTGGATAGCTTTCTGAGATTTTTCTCTGGGTGCACTGTCATCTTTTGCAGTCTTGTCACACTCAATATCAAACTGCCGTCTTTCCAGGACCTCACCACTTTCAATATTTGAGATAACTACAACCAGTTTCTGAACTGAACACTTGTATAACCAATCTTTTAGTTGTTCCACCACGTTATTTAGATATTTTATGAGCTCAAGATCAGTAGTTACAAGCAAGGTGAGTCCGTATTTCTGCACTCTAGTAAAAGTTTCAGATGGATATATGCCACGCTGATATAAAATGCTGTTGATGATGAATGAGAAGAACTCGGCCACAATTTTGGCGCTCCTGTGAAGGGTGATTCCCTGCTCCCGGGACAGCTGCAGCGCCATGGCCAGGGACACTAACAAAGGCACGCACTTCCACTCCGCGGACAGCAACCACAGTGGCTCCCACAGCCGCTTTGATTTATTTTAATGCACACTCTCTTGCCTTGTTAAACCTATACAAATATATAAAAAGGGTGAATGATGGCCCTTTTCTTTACCCACCAAGAAAACACAAATTTATCTAATTGAGTTGGAGAGCATAATTTATTTTCTATTTTATTTTACAGCCTTCCTATCATATCCGCTTGAGTATTTATTCTTCTGAGGCTCCTATATGTATAGCAGTAGTTGACACTTGTTGATCCCTTACATTGTGCTGGGCACTGTGCTAAGTACTTCACATGGATTGATTCATTTAAATCCTCTTCACAACCTTGTGAGATGTAGGTGCCATTATAACCCACATTTTACAGAAGAGGAAACCGAAGATGAGAGGTTGCCCAGCTGTGAAATGGCAAAGTCCACTTTTAAACTCAGCTGCCTGACTCCCAAGCGCTCATTCTTAATGACGCTCTCTACTTTTTCCCTAACTTGTTTGACTGACTAGATATTTCTTTTTTTTTCTTACCTTTCCTCTCCCTTCCCTTCCCTTCCCTTCCCTTCCCTTCCCTTCCCTTCTCTCCCCTCCCCTCCCCTCCTCTCGCCTTCCATTAGGTTCCCTCCTTCTTCTTCTTTCTCTCTTTTCTTTCTTTTCTTTTCTTTTCTTTCTTTTTTTGAGCATGTCATGAAGGCATCTGTGGAGACCCTGATTGAGCATCTATAATTGTGTAAGGTGAGTGGTTGAGCTTGATTCAAAGAGCCAAGCTCTTTCTTGCCTTAGGTCTCTGCATGCTAGAATGGACTCCCTCTCCCCATTTCTTTCTATGACCTTGAGGCCTTAGCTAAATGATGCTTCCTCAGGGAGGCCTTAGTGGACTATTCCACTCAGAATGTATCGCTCTCTGTTATATTCTACTTCAGCATTCTCTTTGTTTCCTTTACATACTTAGCACAGTTTGAAAATTTAGTTTTACATTTTTTGTTAGTATCACTTTCTAGAGCAAGCTTGTCCAATCCATGGCCTATGGGCGCGTGTGGCATAGGATGGCTTTGAATGTGGCCCAACACAAATTTGTAAACTTTCTTAAAGCATTATGAGATTTTTTTGGTGATATATATTTTTAGCTCATCAGGTATCATTAGTGTTAGTGTATTTTATGTGTGGCCCAAGACAATTCTTCCAATGTGGCCCCGGGAAGCTAAAAGATCGGACACCCCTGTTCTAGACTATAAGCAACCTGTGTCCTGGGAGCTTTTCTGCTTATTCGCCACTTTATGTTTACCCAGAAGACAGTTCTTGTCACATAGTAAATGCTCAAAAGACATTGAATAAATGTTTATATTAACTAGGGTCGAGGCCGGGCACGGTGGCTCAAGCCTGTAATCCCAGCACTTTGGGAGGCCGAGACGGGTGGATCATGAGGTCAGGAGATCGAGACCATCCTGGCTAACATGGTGAAACCCCGTCTCTACTAAAAAATACCAAAAAAAAAAAAAAAAAAAAAAAACCACAAAAAACTAGCCAGGCATGGTGGCGGGCACCTGTAGTCCCAGCTACCTGGGAGGCTGAGGCAGGAGAATGGTGTGAACCCGGGAGGTGGAGCTTGCAGTGAGCTGAGATCCAGCCACTGCACTCCAGCCTGGGCGACAGAGCGAGACTCCATCTGAAAAAAAAACAAAAAACAAAAAACTAGGGTCCAGCTAAGCTACTGTAACAAAGAAACCAAAAAATTAAGTGACTTAAATATGGCTGAAGTTTAATTCTCTTGCATGTAACATGTTAGAGGAATGTAAGCGTCCACACTGGTGGGGTACCTCAGCATGTGAAGTCATTCAGAATCTGTTTCTTTCACTGTGCTGCTCTGATATTCCCTAGTCTTGTCTACATGGTTGAAGCTGTGTCAGCTCCACATCCCTATTTCAGTTTTTAGGAAGAAGAGTAGAGCAAAAATGTAGAGCAAGCAATTTCCTGTGAAGTAAATGACTTGTATGTTGTACACATTACTTCCATTTACTTTCTATTCTTTTTCATGTTTCTAGAATCATAAAATTTATTTCTGATCCAAAATATATAGTACGGATGAAACATTAGTCAAGATAAAAAGCTAGATCAACAAACATTTATTAACATAATACTGGATGGGTACTGTTGGAAATAAAATATATGTAAAGACAGGGTTTCTGATCACCAGGAATTTACAATATATTTGGAGATTTCACTCACATTCCATTCTGATAAATGTAGTCATGTGTGATAAATGTAGTCACACCTAGGATACTAGGAAATACCATCTTTGGGTGGGTGGCCATGAGCCCAGCTAAAATGGAAGAAGGAGACAATGGGCATTGAGGGGATAACTAACCCGTTGCCTCACTGTTGGATAAATGCTGTTGAAAGAATGAATATATTTTTTAAAAGAATAAAGAATGGATATTCATTGTTACATTAGCAGAGTTTGGAATAATGTAGGGGTTTGAGGGCTATTTTGTTTTTGTTTTTTGTGACGGAGTTTCACTTTTGTTGCCCAGGCTGGAATGCAGTGGTATGATCTTGGCTCACTGCGACCTCCGCCTCCTGGGTTCAAGTGATTCTCCTGCCTCAGCCTCCCGAGTAGCTGGGATTACAGGCGTGTGCCACCACTCCTGGCTAATTTTTGTATTTTTAGTAGAGAGGGGGTTTTGCCATGTTGGCCAGGCTGGTCTTGAACTCCTGACCTCAGGTGATCCACCCACCTTGGTGTCCCAAAGTGCTAGGATTACAGGAATGAGCCACGGTACCCAACCTTGAGAGCTATATTTTAGAACTCTAAGAAAAACGGGTGTGATACAAAAATATTAGACACTGACTAAAATAACATCAAATATGCTTTATGACAACCTATTCATCTGCACATTTTGGGGCAAGGGAGGGTTAAAGACCTAAGAAAGTTGCTTAGGCCAAGAAATTGTGCAAAAGAGGTCAGCACTGGATTTTGTAGAGACACACCTGGCTTTGCTGGAATTTAGAGAGGATGGAATAGGAGCTTGTCTGCCTTCAGCAAGTTCCCAGGAATAAGCCCTTATCTGCTATAGCTAGGCAAGACCCCCTCTAATACTTCCCTGGCTAGAAGGAAGCTATTTTGAGGCAAGGACGTTGTTTGATTACAAACCTTTGTTATCCTAACACCAACAAAGGCTTTGAAATTCTTAGGCCAAAAACAGGGCAAAACCAAATTGTAATAACTATTTTAAAGGATGTGGATAAAATTTATGTTCCAATGATATATCCTGATACAAACATAACTTTTAAAGAGTGTAGGCTGAGCATGGAGTTATATGAAAATGTTTGCACCTGTCCTCCCCTAAAGTGGCTAAGGGCATCTTGGCAAGGCTTGTCATCAACTGTCTTCTCTGTGTGACTGCAGATAAGAGGAAAGGGCCCAGCTGCTGCCACAGCCCTTTGTCTTTGTGGCTGCGGTAGACACTGGGCTTGCCATTATCTTCTCTGGCCTTAAATTCCCTCTGCGCAAAGAAAGGTAACCCATTCCCCTCATCCTGTCTCCTTTCATATTTGGCTGAAAGTTTGGGAAACCCATTTCAATCCTTTCTTTGCCTTTCAACATGTCACATTCCTTCAAGCTGAGCTCACAGATCTGTCCTTATGAAACCTGTTCTGACTCCCCAGGCGGAGTGAATCCCATCTCTCCTGTTCTTTTTCAGTGTTTTCTACTTGTCAGAGCACTTCTCACTTTTGGGCTTTAAATATTTTTAATATGTTTGTGACTCCTCCTTGCAAAATACTTCAGGATAGAGACCATATCTTATTAATCATCGATTCTCTCTGCCTTGTACAATACCTGGCACATGGTAGACCCTTGGTAAATGTTTACTGAATGCATGAATGAGTGATTAAATGAACAAATAATCCTTTGGGTTCTCTCTTTATAGCCTCTCAGCTATTTTTTTTTTTTTTTTTTAGACAGAGTCTTTCTCTGTCGCCTAGGCTGGAATGCAGTGATGGGATCTTGACTCACCACAACCGCTGCCTCCCGGGTTCAAGAAATTCTCCTGCCTCAGCCTCCTGAGTAGCTGGGACCACTGGCACATGCCACCACGCCTGGCTAATTTTTTGTATTTTTAGTAGAGATGGGGTTTTACCGTGTTAGCCAGGATGGTCTCGATCTCCTGACCTCATGATCCACCTGCCTCAGCCTCCCAAAGTGCTGGGATTACAGGCATGAGCTACGGTGCCCAGCTCCTCTCAGCTATTCTAATGTTGTTCATGACTCCCCAAGACTAGGAATACAAAGTGTGGTTGCAAATTCTTCCTTGTTTCCAAAATATTTTCTCACTTGCTTACTGAAGTTAAATTGAAGGTCAGAATTATTTAATGGAGAAGCAATTGGCCTTTCATTATGCAATAAGGGATAAAATGACTTAAAGTGTAAATATTACTTGAATTAACATACTGCTAAAACTTACTAGAACTAAAGTGGGCCAGGTATGGTGGCTCATGCCTGTAATCCTAGCACTTTGGGAAGTTGAAGGGGAAGGATTACTTGAGCACAGGAGTTGGAGAACAGCCTGGGCAACAGAATGATACCTCATCTCTACTATAAAATAAAATAAAAATTAGCAGAGTGTGGTGGTACACACCTGTTGACCCAGCTACTTGGGAGGCTGAGACAAGAGGATTCCTTGAGCCTGGGAAGTCAAGGTTGCAGTGAGCAGTCACTGAACCACTGCACTCCAGCCTGGGTGATAGAGTGAAACTCTATCTCAACAACAACAACAACAACAACAACAACAACAACATCAAAGGAACTAAAGTGTAATTAGTCAGTCAATCAAAAAGTGTAAATAACATACTAGTTTCTTTTCTGTTTTGCAGGGGGTGGAAGTCAGAGAGAAGTTAGTGTTTGGGTTTTAGTGAGGGATGGGAGGGAAAGGGGGGTCAAAAGGTCATTTAGATAACTACAGAGCATAGAAAGAGAAACTAGGGATCTCTGATTTAGCAATTCCTTAATGTTTCAATTTTCAAGAGAAGTATGGCATAACTGCTCTTGTTTGCAATTTTATGAGAATATTGTTGGGAACTGTATAGCACGATGAACACCATCTTATATTATAGAATTTGATAAGATCTGGGGTGTTTGTGAATGTGTGGACTTAAAAATGTTGACTTTGCTTCAGAGGAACTAAATTTTCAGAAGAGTTAATAAAGGAGTCATATAATCTAGATTGTACCTAAAATGCCTCTCCTAGTAGTAGAGCAGTTTGGGTACTTTGCATGACTAAGAGATACTGGAGATGGCCCCAGACAGGAAGGGGTAGATGGTATGGCAAGATTTAGTTTTGAGTTGGAGCTTCCTAAATGGAGGCTATAATAATGTACATTTTGGGGTAAATTGCTATTATCAAAGGATCACTGATAACTCATATATATAATAATATATTTTTTTTTCTTAGAGACAGTATTTTACTCTCTCACTCAGGCTGAAGTAGTACAGTGGCATCTTTGGAAGTGGAAAGCAAATGTAGTCATATGTTGCTTAATGACAGGACTATGTTCTGATAAATGTGTTGTTAGATTATTTCATCTTTGTGCAAACATCATAGAGTGTATTTACACTAATATAGATGGTATATAACCTACTATACACTTAGGCTCTATGGTATAGCTCTTCCTAGGCTACAGACTTGCACAACTTATTACTATACTGAATACCGTGGGCAATTGTAATGCAGTGGTAAGTGTTTGTGTATCTAAATGTTGAAAAGACACAATAAAAATATAGTATAAAAGATAAAAATGGTACGGCTGTATAGGACACTTACCATGAATGGAGCTTGTAGGACTGGAAGTTGCTCTGGATGAGTCAGGGAGTGAGTGGTTGGTGAATGAGAAGGCCCAGGTCATTATTATCCACTGTTGTAAACTTAATAAACACTGTACACTGTACAGGCACAGTGGCTCATGGCTGTAATCCCAGCACTTTGGGAGGCCAGGGTGGGTGGATCACCTGAGGTCAGGAATTCGAGATCAGGTTGGCCAACATGGTGAAACCCCATCTCTTATAAAAATACAAAAATTAGCCAGCTATAGTGGCAGGTACCTGTAATTCCAGCTACTTAGGAGGCTGAGGCAGCAGAATCACTTGAGCCCAGGAGGCGGAGGTTGCAGTGAGCCAAGATCTGCCACTGCACTCCAGAGCAAAACTCCATCTCAAAACAAAACAAAACAAAACAAACAAACGAAAAAACGAAACAAACCAAAAAAGGCCACTGTACTCTTAGTCTACACTAAATTTATTTATTTTTAAATTTTTATTTATTTTTTCGAGACGGAGTTTCACTCTTGTTGCTCAGGCTGGAGTGCAATGGCGCAATCTCGGCTCACTGCAACCTCCACCACCCAGGTTCAAATGATTTTCCTACCTCAGCCTCCCGAGTAGCTGGGATTACAGGTGAGTGCCAACACGCCTGGCTAATTTTTGTATTTTTAGTAGAGACGGGGTTTCGCCATGTTTTTGAGATAGAGTCTCACTCTGTAGCCCAAGCTGGAGTACAGTGATGTGATCTTGGCTCTCTGCAACCTCTGCCTCCCAGGGTCAAGTGTTTGTCGTGCCTCTGCCTCCTGAGTAGCTGGGATTACAGGCATGTGCCATTATGTCCAGCTCATTTTTTGTATTTTAGTAGAGATGGGGTTTTGCCATGTTGCCCAGGGTGGTCTCGAACTCCTGAGCTCAGGCAATCCACCCTGCTCAGCCTCCCAAATTTCTGGGATTACAGGCCTGAGCCACTGCGCCCGGCCCACTAAATTTATTTTTGTTAAATTAATTTCATTATATTCTGACAGCTATGACATCACTGGGTGATAGTAATTTTTCAGCCCCATTATAATCTTATAGGACCACCATTGTATATGAGGTCTATTGTTGACCAAAACATCTTTTTTTTTTTTTTTTTTTGAGACAAAGTCTCGCTCTTATCCCCCGGGCTGTAGTGCGATGGCGCCATCTCGGCTCACCGAAACCTCTGCCTCCTGGGTTCAAGCGATTCTCCTGCCTCGGTCCCCCGAGTAGCTGGGATTACAGGTGCCTGCCACCACGCCTGGCTAATTTTTGTATTTTTAGTGGAGATGGGGTTTCATCATGTTGGCCAGGCTGGTCGAGAACCTCTGACCTCAGGTGATCCACCCGCCTCGGCCTCCCAAAGTGTTGGGATTACAGTCGTGAGCCACCGTGCCCGACCATTGTTGACCAAAACATCTTATGTGGCACATGACTGTATGTGCAAACAGGGGCCCAGTATTACACAATTCATTGAAAATTTGCTACTTTGTAGTGTCAAATGATTAGTTTGACTTTTTAAAAATCTCACTTGAACTGGAATCGAACTAGAGTCTGAGAGTCAGTTGTCCTAGGTTTTCACTTCTGCCTCCACAACTGACTAGCTGTGTGATATTTCAGAGATCATTTCTCCTCTGTAGATCAAAGTGAGATTATGTGAGTTTCAGGGCCCGTTCCAGGCCTAACACTTTCTGTATTTTTATTCAGTAGCAGCAATTAAAGCATTTCACATAACACAGCAGTAGCAAAGTCTGGACTGGAATGCATGCCTTACAACCCACTTAACCTCTTTTTTTTTTTTTTCTTTACCTTTCAAACTTTTTAAAAGTAAAGTATAATATACACACAGTATAGGAAGTACATAGAGTATACTAATCTTTTCTTTTTTTTTTTTTGAGACAGAATTTCACTCATGTTGCCCAGACCAAGTGCAGTGGCGCCATCTTGGAACACTGCAACATCCACCTCCCGGGTTCAAGGGATTCTCCTGCCTCAGCCTCCCAAGTAGCTGGGATTACGGGCATATGCCACCATGCCCAGCTGATTTTTGTATTTTTAGTAGAGATGGGGTTTCTCCATTGGTCAGGCTGGTCTGGAACTCCCCACCTCAGGTCATCTGCCTGTCTCTGCTTCCCAAAGTGCTGGGATTACTCTGCTTCCCAAAGTGCTGGGATTGCAGGCGTAAGCCATGACGCCCAGCCGAAGTATACTAATCTTAAGTGTTTAGATTGTTGAATGTTTTCAAAGTAGGCAATGAATTATAATTGAGCTTTAAGATTCATCCTTTTAAATGTATAGTTTGATGAATGTTGATAACTGTGTAGAGTCAGATAACCACAACCACAGTCAAGATATGGACTGTTTCTATCATCCCCAAAAGTTTGCTTGTAACCCTTTGCAGTTAGTTCCCTCCTTTTACCCAAATCTTCTGGTAACCACTGACCTATTGTCTGTCCCTACAGTTTTGCCCTTTCCAAAATGAAATCATACTACATATAGACTTTTGTGTCTCTTTTCTATAATGCTTTTAAGATTCATCACATACCTTTATTTGATGTGTATCTTGATCATACCTGATGTGATGTGTATCTTGATTACTTAGATCAAGATATAGAACTTTTCTAGCACCCCAGAAGATTCTTTTGTGTCCTTTTCCAATCAGTTCCCACCTCTCACACCTCACCCCCACTATTCTGACTTTTATTGCTGGATTACTTTTCCTATTTTTGTATTCCATGTAAATGGATTCATATGGTAGAGACTGTGTGTCTGTTTTCTTAATACAGTATCTATAGGACTTATTCATGTTATAGCTAGTAATAATAGTTTGTCCTTTAAAAAAAAATCACAGTGTAATATTCCATTGTATGAATATACCATGTTTCATTTATCTCTTCTACTGTGGTGACATTTTGGTTGTTTCGAATTTTTGGCTGTTTTGAGTAAATCTTTTCTTTTTCTTTTTAGAAATGGAGTCTCACTTTGTTGCCCAGGTTGGCCTTGATCTCCTGGGCTCAAGTAATCATTCCACCTCGGCCTCCTGAGTAGCTGGGACTGCAGACACATGCCACCACACCTGGCTTTGAGTAAGTCTTTTGTGAACACTCTTGTTAATGTCTTTTGGTGAGAATATGTATCCATATCTCTTGGCTATGTTCCTAAGAGTGGAATTGTTAGATCATAGGCTAGGTATGTGTTTAGCTTTCATAGAGGCTGCCAAACAGTTTTCTAAAGTGGTTGTACCAATTTATTTATTTATTTACTTATTTATTATTATTTTTTTGAGATGGAGTCTTGCTCTGTCACCCAGGCTAGAGTGCAGTGGCATGATCTCAGCTCACTGCAAGCTCCGCCTCCCAGGTTTAAGCAATTCTCCTGTCTCAGCCTCCCAAGTAGCTGGGACTATAGGTGCCCACCACCACGCCCAGCCAATTTTTGTATTATTTTTTAGTAGAGATGGGGTTTCACCATATTAGTCAGGCTGGTCTTGAACTCCTGACCTCAGGTGATCTGTCTGCCTTGGTCTCCCAAAGTGCTGGGATTACAGGCATGAGTCACCACACCCAGCCAGTTGTATCAATTTAATACTCTCACCATCAATGTATGAGAGTTCCAGTTACTCCACATCCTTGCCAACGCTTGGTATTGCCAGTCTTATTAATTTTAGCTTTTTGGATAATGTACTGTAACCACTGCTTTTGGATTGAAATTGCATCTACACCACCAATAGTGTCATTCAGAGATGTAGAGAGTCAGGAGAGATCAGTCAGGTTCCTTATGTTTCTGCGCAGAGACTTAACAAGGCAAGCAGTAGGGATGAACAGTGGTAGAGCTACCTTATATTGCCAAGAAGACCTGAGTCCTTATTTACCATTCCACCATAGTGATGGTACTGGGGAGCCTTCCCTCCCTAATTCTATAACCCTAATCCTGTCCTTTAATATTTATTTAATAGCAGTTACCCTGGAAGAAAAGATATGGGGGATTGGTTGGTGAGGACTGCCCTTGTTCAACCTTCTTAAACGAAATCAGTGAGCTTATTCCTCCTTCATTTGAGATGGCCTTTGGAAACCTGTATCAAATCTCCACTGCAATCAGGGTAATTAATCATCAAGAATGGCAAGATGATTGTAGAGAATCCAGGAATGGAATGTGGATCCATGTGCATGTGTAGAGCAAAAATCTGTTTTTTATTTGCAAAGATAGTAGTCTCCAGGAAACGTAGTGAGGCTAAAGGGTCCATTTAAGATTTGGCTGTTATCCTTGATGTTCATAGTAGCAGTTGGGTTTGAGCTGGTGGGTTTTGGGTGTGCCCTGCAGTGTGGTTATTTAATAATAATATGCCTATGAAAATAAAGCCAAAACTGCCAGATGTGTTTTACTCCAAACTTGATATAGACTGTTTAATGGGATTTTTATGTGTACCTAAGAATCACTATGCTTTTAGAGTGCTTCTGGCCACTCTACAAATACATGAATCAGATTAAAGAACAGTCAATCAGACTTGAATTAAATATATATTCCCATAATGGTGATTATCTTTTTTCTTGACTTGGCATTATTATAGCAAGCTAAAATAATAGGAGATAAGTAGCTGTTATAAATGAACCATTAAAAGCAGCAGTAAGCCAAAGTTATCATTGATCTCTCCCTGTCTCTTACTTTATAAAAACTAATGTGAATTGCTATGGAGTTACCTACTTTAATAATAAATCTGTTGTGTCAGGGTAGTGACCTGAAGTTTTTTTTTTACATATAATTTGTAGTCTATCGATTTAATCCTCTGAATATCTCATCCTGTTGGCATAGCATAAAACCATTTCTGAATTGAAAGACAAAAGTAGCTTGGGAAAAATATTTTTATTGAAGATATCCATTTGATCAATAGTCAAATAAATATGAGCTTATTTTGAATGACAGTTTCAAGTTTAAAAGACCAAAAAGGAAGCTGGGCATGGTGGCTCAGACCTGTAATCTTAGCAATTTGGGAGGCCGAGGCGGGTGGATCATGATGTCAGGAGGTCGAGACCATCCTGGCTAACACAGTGAAACCCCATCTCTACTAAGAACACAAAAAATTATCCGGGTGTGATGGCACATGCCTGCAGTTCCAGCTACTCAGGAGGCTGAGGCAGGAGAATCACTTGAACCCAGGGGTCGGAGGTTGCAGTGAGCTGAGATTGTGCCACTGCACTCCAGCCTGGGCAACAGAGCGAGACTCCCTCTCAAAAAAAAAAAAAAAAAAAAAACCAAAAAGGAGATGCTTTGATTCATTACCTATTTGGGTAATTGATTTATAGGTGTATTTTGAAATTTAGATTTTTTTTCTTCATGAGCAGGGGTGTGAGGCATATGGAGACATTTTATGAAGACACTAGCTTTTTGAAAAGTGAATCATAAACTAGAATGTGGAAAATGAACTCAAGTAGCAGACAGTTTAATGTGACTACATAAAACATTGGTGCCGTGCTGCTAAAACTCTTCCTTCCCTTAATTTGCTTAATTTGTGGAAGAGAAAATCAGTAGTTTATGCTATTCCAGCCAATACCTGGCACCTTTCCATTTGGCTATACATGCCAGGATGCCAAGAACCACACCACTACTTTGTAACTTGAATAGAGCTGCTGGCTTCCTCTTAATGCCAATTTCAAATTTCTGGCAATGACTGACTGTTACCATAGTCCTCTCATCCCTCCTGTTTATCTGTACGTATCTTAAGCTTAGTGTTCAGCTCCTGAACTTTTATTATCTGTCTCAGGCAAAAGTGTAATGAATACCTTTAAATATCATTGAGAAAAAACTGAGAAATAGCACATATGATTAACACATAAATAATTAATTTGGGAGAGTGCTTTCCTCTATTTTTGTCCACTTGCCTACTTATTCATTTGTTGCTTTTCTTTAGATGTCACAGATCTAACCCAGTTAGTCTAAAGAAATGACCATGCATCATTGTCATATCATAAACATAACTCAACTTGGAAGGAAGCAATTTGAGATGGCTATCCTATTATTATGCTTTATTTTTTTCTTCACCTAGTGCAAGTAGCCATAGAGAATATGGAAGAAGATCTTAATACTCACCCTTTGAAGAGAAAGCAGTGATTTTTTTTTTCTTTTTTTTTTTTTTTTTGAGACAGAGTCTCACTCTGTCGCCTAGGCTGGAGGGCAGTGGCGTGATCTCGGCTCACTGCAACCTCCGCCTCCTGAGTTCAAGTGATTCTCCTACCTCAGCCTCCCAAGTAGCTGGGATTACAGGCAGGCACCACCACGTCTGGCTAAGTTTTGTATTTTTTGTAGAGATGGGGTTTCACCATGTTGGCCAGTCTGGTCTCTAACTCCTGACCTCAGGTGATCCACCCACCTTGGCCTCCCAAAGTGCTGGGATTATAGGCGTGAGCCACTGTGCCCAGCCAGAAAGCAGTGATTTTTTTTTATGGTCCTTATTACTCATGCTATCAATTTTATCTGTAATAGGTCCCTGTCAAAATCAGAGTAATTAAGTGGAATGACAATTCTGTTAAATGTGTTCATGCCATTGCATTGGCAATAAAGCATGCACATATTTGCAATTAAGACTTATCTTTTTACTTTGCCATGGAGAATTGTGATGAACATTAAGTTGCACAGGCATGGGGATCCAAAAGGGTATTCATAAAAATAACACCAGGTGTATACGCTCAGGATTATAATATCTTCTTATGCAATTACTTATTTTCACTGCGTATTTTTTGACTGAATAATAATTACCTTAGCACTGAGAAGGAGACAGGATCAGCTAGTTTCAACCTTTTATTATAACCTCCCTTTTAAAAATTTGTAGCACAGCATAGAACCATAACTATTTATTCAAATATATTTGTTCCAGTTCTTAGTTTTTAAAGGGTAGCCGACTTTCACATACAGCACACTGAGCTTTTAATACAGTCATTTTGGTGCTACACAACCGAACATTAAGATGCATACTGATAGGATGGTTACTTTCTTAAGTAACCTACCACTAGGAATCATCAATATAACAGAGATAAAGGAGACTTGAAACCTAGCCCAAGCAGTGAATTGACAGCCGTCTTTAACCACTATGACCTAAGAATGACCCTGAGCTCTGCTGGATTCAGGAGATAGATCTGTTGCAGAGCACAGGAATCAGATATCTCATGGGCCTAGAAACTCCCATTGTGCAACAACTGCAGAATCACTTGCAAAGTCTGATAGACACATAGGTGATAAACAGTGATGCAAATGCCATGCTCTTTTATTATATATTTTGAAATAGAGTTGTGAGTGGTTAATATTTATTTTATTTGCTTCTTCCTTTGTAAAGTTAACATTTATAAAAAAACAGTAAGTTTTAAAATATTATTTAAAATTTTCTTGTAAATTTGTTTGAGTTCTTTGTAGGTTCTGGATATTACCCCTTTGTCAGATGAGTAGATTGCAAAAATTTTCTCCCATTCTGTAGGTTGCCTGTTCACTCTGATGGTAGTTTCTTTTGCTGTGCAGAAGCTCTTT
>NW_012101209.1:5892008-5896037 GCF_000951045.1 Mandrillus leucophaeus
CAAAGTGCTGGGATTACAGGCGTCAGCCACCGCGCCTGGGTGAGACAGTTATTTTAATAAAGCAGAGTTATTAATAAGGGAATAGACATTTAGAGAAACTAAATAATAGGAATGCAGCCTACTTCATTAGCTTTTATTCATTAAAGTAGAGATTTTGGTGGTTGTTTTCTTTTTGGTAACACTTTTTCCTCTAGGGTTCTCACAAATGAAAAGTAGATATACTAAAAAAAGATATAAACAAATTTTTTATACTTTTAGCATATATATAATAACTAAAATGTTTACACGTCATTCAGTGAAAATGCAAATGGATGATTTTGGTACAATCTTCTCCAAGTGTAAAATGTATTTAAAAATTATTCAACTCTGGGAAACAGTGAGATCCCATCTCTACAAAAAATTTAAATATTAGCCAGGCATGGTGGTGTGCGCCTGTGGTCCCAGCTACTTGGGAGACTGAGACTGGAGAATCACTTGAGCCCAGGAGATCAAAGCTGCAGTGAGCTATGATTATGCCACTGCACTTCAGCCTAGATGACAGAGTAGACCCCTATCTTAAAAAAGAAAAGAGAAAAAAAATTATTCACAAGCAATGAATAATCCTCATACTCTGCTCCTCAGGTTTCTCTTTCAGTTTTTCAAAGGCTACTACAGCTTGCAGGTAGACCCTGCATTGGGAATTTGCTGGAGACACTTTGGGAGTTCCATGGGCGGTTCCATGGGAACTGGACTTCCAGGTCTTTTGGGGGTATATGACCCTAAATTAGTGCTAAACACAGGATAGAGCTGGAGCTCCCAGCCTGACTCCACTGGGGGAAGAAAAAGCCCTTGCCTCATACTTGTAGCACTGAAAAGTGATAGAGGTTTTTAATTAAATCCTAACAAATACCAATATTAGTTGAATCACCTTTCCTCTAGGGCCATTAGAGAATGCTAAGTTCAACTTTTGTATTTACCTTCAAGCCCATCCTTTTCCCAGGATAGCATTTTATGGTTTTTTATTCCTTGCTGTGCTTTTTATGAGAGAAACAGGTAGTGATCTGCATATTCTAATTGGTAATGCTTTCTAATAATACTGTAATTATTATAACAGTTCTATAATAGTTATTCTCTGAAAAGTGTGGAGAGATCTGTGGCTAAGGGAAGAGCATTGCCTCCCTTGCTCTGTGACAAATGAGGATTTTAATCTGATTCATAACCTTTCACAAACAGCTACATCTTGACCAGACCACTGTATTTGGTGACCTATTCAATTCATTAATGTTTCACATTGTGCGTAAGTGCCTACAATGGGAAAATGACAAGTGAGTACCAGTGACCTCATTAACTTGGCTAACACTGCTAAACAAATGGCTTGGCATTATGGAAGTTTGCCCCATAGAAACCTGTGTAGCTGAGGACAGTAACACAGTCTTACTATTGGCTGCTTCAGAGATTAATATGCTCTGCCACTTTGCTCACTTGCATATACCCCAATGCTTTTCCCAAGTAATATTTTTTTTGTGTCCAACTGACACCTCCCTATAAATGAGATGCATCTTTGGTTTGACTTGTTTATTATCACATATCTATAATGCTTTAGAAAGTAGAATGCTTCAGCATTTAGTTTCAGGAAACAGAAATCATTCTAGATCTTTTTACGAAGAAAGAGATTTAAATATAGGGAATTAAGTCCTCATAAAATTGGAGTAGTGAGCTCAAGTTTGGGCTTGCAGGAGTGACTCCCAGAATAATACTGATAAACTGACCTGACATTTTAGCTGCTACTTGATCATGAAGATGAGGAATCAGGAGGTTGCCATGGAACTGTAGAATATAAGAACTCACTACAATAGCCTCACAAAGCTAGTGACAGGACACTGGAATTCTGCTGCAGAAAAACCCAGCATCTCTCCTCCCTAACCATACAGAGAAGGCAGCAGGGTGATTGCCATCATATATCTTCCACCTTTCAGATCTCACATGATTGAATCTTATTGGTGGGTCCTAGAACTCTTGCTGCAGGGGAGTGTAGGGAAAATATGAATTTAACATTCTAGTTTCTGCAGTACTGAAAGGCATTTTGGAAGGACGTTGGAATGGTGTGGCTAATTTGCCATTTCCATCTAAAGAAGCAGAAATATGTAACAGTAATATCTGAAGCCAGTGCGGTGGCTCACGCCTGTAATCCCAGCACTTTGGGAGGCTGAAGCGGGCAGATCACCTGAGGTCGGGAGTTCGAGACCAGCCTGACCAACATGGAGAAACCCTGCCTCTACTAAAAATACAAAATTTGCCAGGCATGGTGGCGCATGCCTATAATCCCCGCTACTCGGGAGGCTGAGGCAGGAGAATCGCTTGAACCTGGGAGGCGGAGGTTGCCGTGAGCTGAGATTGCACCATTGCACTCTCTGTCTCTTATACACATCTAGATGTGTATAGGAGACAGTCTTAGGTTCAAGTGATTCTCCTGCCTCAGCCTCCTGAGTAAGCTGGGATTACAGGTGCACGCCACCATGCCTGGCTAATTTTTGTATTTTTAATATAGACAGGGTTTCACCATGTTGGGCAGGCTGGTTTCGAACCCCTGACCTCAGGTGATCTGCCTGCCTCAGTCTCCCAAAGTGTTGGGATTACAGGCGTGAGCCACGACACCCGGCGAACACTTTTTTTTTTAAAAGGAAACAACAAAGCTGAGAGCCAGCGTGCAAACTTTAAGGACATGAGTCTAGAGTTGAACTAAGATACACTAAGATGGAATACACCCTGCAGTTCTCAAGAATGATTCAGGACTCTAGGCCCTGTTTGTCCAGATTTCTGTTTTTAATTTAAAATTGTTATTGCAATAAAGTAACACTCAAAAAGAAAAAATCCAAACATACACAAATGTTAGAGAAGTAGTACAATGAACTCCCATCTACTCACCACACAAATGAAATTACAATCTAGATTTTGTCATTTTCTTCATCTGTCATCTCCTTTTCCCCCTTTGCCTAAGTATTTTAAAGCAAGTCCCAGATACCATGCCATTTTACCCCTACATACCACAGTATCAAAATTTTTTAAAAGAAAAATTGGCCTTGTTTTGTTAGTTATTTAATACAGCTAGAAAGGATTTAGCTATAAATCCAGATAAGCTGGGGTATCGGAAGCTTAAACTCGTTTTTTTCTAAAACCCTAGGAGCCAAATACACCTTTGACCCAGTATCAGACCTAGAGAGCATTCACAATACAACAATATTACAGTATTCCACACAATAAGAAAGGAATTAAAAGAGTAAGTTTGTTCTATGCCTGAATGGACAGAACTTTGACTGGCTTCCTATTGAAGCAGTTTAGACATTTTGAAAACTGCTGCAGCTGCCAATTTTGTGGATCTGATTGTCTAATGGTTGTCTGTTTTTTTGAAAGTAAGGTTTTCTCCCTTGGGATTTCAACATGATTGTGTTCTAGAAACTGAATTCCTTAGAAAACTATTTATAAATTGCATGTGAAGCTCAAAATTTATTTTAATGTTTTAAAATACTATCTTGAGTTTCAACACAGGCAACCCAGTGAGTCTGGTTAGCCTGAGCCAATTTCTTTCTTTTTTTTTTTTTGAAAGGGAGTCTCACTCTGTCCCTCAGGCTAGAGTGCAATGGCGGGATCTTGACTTACCACTACCTCTGCCTCCTGGGTTCAAGCGATTCTCCTGTTTCAACCTCCCTAGTAGCTGAGATTACAGGTGCCTGCCACCACGCCAGGCTAATTTTTGTACTTTTAGTAGAGATGCAGTTTCACCATGTTGATCAGGCTGGTGTCGAACTCCTGAGCTCATGATCTACCTGCCTCAGCCTCCCAAAGTGCTGGGATTATAGGCATGAGCCACAACGCCCAGCCCAGCCTGCACCAATTTCTTATGTATGGATTGATATGCTGGGATAACCAGGTTCCAAAAGAAACTGGTGGTTGGAATTTTTACGCTAAAAATTTCAATTAGGACTGTTGTAAGACAGATTATAAATCAAAGTTTAGACCTGCGACTTAACAGTATCTTTTTTTTTTTTTTTT
>NW_012101209.1:5898052-5900415 GCF_000951045.1 Mandrillus leucophaeus
AAAAAAAAAAAAAAAAAAGAAAAGAAAAAAAGGGAAATCTGTGGGTTCTCTTCCTCTTCCTATGACCTTTGATTTTCATTTAGATGAGTATATTTTTTTCACTAAAGTAGTAAAAATTTAAAAATGGCTCTCCAATATTTTTCTACTGTTTATCTGAAACAGCTTAGCACCTCCATAGCCCTTTCCCAAGTGTTGATTGAAGATGTAGTAACCAGAGTCTCAGAGGTTCTCCGTCTTCTTCCATCTCCTCTTCCAACCAGTTGCTCTTGATTTCTCCATTGACTCCCATTTATTTCTCTCTTACCCTATGTACATTCCCCTCATATTATTGCTTTGGTGGGATTGTGTTGCTTATTCTCAGCTTTCTTTCCAGAAGCTGTCTTTGGGATTGTCATAGTTTCTAGACTTAGCAGCCATAGAGTTTCTTACTCAAATTCTCACACCTGTTCTTAAAAACCTAGCCTGCGTATGTCATTTGGACCCCCAAATATCTAGGAGGGAGTCTGACTAGTAACAGTTACATTACTGAAATGCTCTTAAAATGTTTCCTTATATGCAGGGTGTGGTGGCTCACGCCTGTAATCCCAGCACTTTGGGAAGCCGAGGTGGGCGGATCACAAGGTCAGGAGATTGAGACCATCCTGGCTAACACGGTGAAACCCCATCTCTACTAAGAATACAAAAGTTAGCCAGGCGTAGTAGCAGGTGCCTTTAGTCCCAGCTACTCGGGAGGCTGAGGCAGGAGGATGGCGTGAACCCGGGAGGTGGAGCTTGCTGTGAGCTGAGATTGCACCACTGCACTCCACCCTCGGTGACAGAGCAAGACTCTGTCTCCAAAAAAAAAAAAAAAAAAAAAGTTTCATTATAAAAGTTTCAAAAAGAAGTAGATATGTCAGTTGAGCAAATTAAAACATTTAGGGACTGCATTTATTTTCCATTGCTGAGCTGCCCTTATCTTGCTAGAATCAGCACTTAGCACAGTCACAAAATAGGCATGCAATATACGTTGAATTAATCACAGAATTTAATGACCATGACGCTACAATTCCAGAACTCATTCATGTATTTTGATAAGTAAGAATTATGCTTTAAGTTTATGCATCTTCTTTTGGCGTGCAAACCTTAGAAAGTGCTATATTATCAAGCTATCTGACTATACAGTGTGGCTTAATTATAAGAGGAAGCGATTAAACTACGGATTAGCCAGCACTCCTCAGGTAATTTATTGGCTCACATAACAGAAAGGACAGGGACAGTCTTCAAGGGCAGCTGGTCAGAGCTCACATGACGTCTTTAGAACCTATCTTCTTTTCACATCCGTTGGCTACATTGCTACTTTCTGCTGTATTTAATTAGTTGGCAGGCTATCCATGATGGCTTCAAGCCCTACAAGAACACATTAACCCAATACCAAATCACATGAGAAAGAGAGTACACTTCCTGGCAGCACAAATATAGGTTTAAGTCTGAGACCTGAACCTCCTTTAATTCTTATTGGCCTGACTTAGGTCAGGTGCCCATCTATGAAAAAGTCAGTGGCTGGGAGAATGGGTTGCTCTGATTGACTTACTTTTGATCTTAAACTCCACCCCCAAATCCAAAGGTAGAATTAGCCTCATCGTGGACTGAGAATGGGGCTAGGGTGGATCCCCAAATGGAAATCTAGGGACTTTTTAAATCGCAGGAAACAGTGTAAATCCTGGACAGCAAAAGCAACACATGTCCACCACAAATAGAAAGCAATCTGCCCTTACCAAGAAGATACTGTGTCCCCAGAAACTTAGAGATGAGATATGAAGTCATGAACCATCCTGAAATTTCTGGCTGTGTTTTAGTGCCCTGGACCACAGGCACATCTCACTTTTGAGTTGGACTTCCTGAAAAAACATTTTAAAAATGTATTATTATTATTATTATTATTATTATTATTTTTAGAGATAGAATCTTGCCTGTCACCAGGTTAGAGTGCTGTGGCACAGTCATAGCTCACTGTAGCTTCTGTCCTGGGTCAAGAGATCCTTGTACCTCATCCTCCCTAGTAGCTGGGACTATAGGCACGTGCCATCATGCCTTGCTAAAAAAAACACCTTTTTCTTCCCCGAGATGGAGTCTTGCTCTGTTGTCAAGACTGGAGTGCAGTGGCTTGTTCTCGGCTCACTGCAACCTCCGCCTCTTAGGTTCAAGTGATTCTCCTGCCTCAGCCTCCTGAGTAAGCTGGGATTACAGGTGCACGCCACCATGCCTGGCTAATTTTTGTATTTTTAATATAGACAGGGTTTCACCATGTTGGGCAGGCTGGTTTCGAACCCCTGACCTCAGGTGATCTGCCTGCCTCAGTCTCCCAAAGTGTTGGGATTACAGGC
>NW_012101209.1:5901785-5916289 GCF_000951045.1 Mandrillus leucophaeus
TTTTTTTTTTTTTTTGAGACGGAGTCTGGCTCTGTTGTCCAGGCTGGAGTGCAATGGTGCGATCTCAGCTCACTGCAACTTCCACTTCCAGGGTTGAAGCGATTCTCCTGCCTCAGCCTCCCGAGTAGCTGGGATTACAGGTGCCTGCCACCACGCCTGACTATATTTTTGTATTTTTAGTAGAGACGGAGTTTCACTATGTTGGCCAGGCTGGCCTCGAACTCCTGACCTCAGGTTATCTGCCTGCCTTGGCCTCCCTAAGTGCTGGGTTTACAGGCAGGAGCCACTGCCCCTGCCCATCAGTGTCTTTTTAAGTAAAATATCTGGCATAGTTTCTACCAAGTTGTCAGTGAGGCTTCTCCTCCCCTGCAGCCTGTAATTCAAAAGGTCCCATTGAGGCTTTGACCTCTAGCAGCATGTCCAGCATGAACAGCTTGTCCACTGATACTGAAACAAGGCAGGGTGGAAAGAGCAACTGGAAATAGCTATTGATTTATTCATTTGATAAATATTTTTGGAACTTTTGTTACATGCCAAGCACTATTCTGTGGGAGTTCTGTGGGTAACTTAAAGTGAAAGTGACGAGAACTCTGGTTACAAGGTGCTTACCATCTGCTGGAGATGAGCCCTTACACTAAGTAGAATATGAAGTGCCATAAGAGGAAAATGGGAATTCTGAAAAGGAGAAAATTTGTTACTCCCAGAGTCTGGGATTTGGGAAGCTGCATGGAGTTGAAATAAGCTGAGGAATATACATTGGATTTGGATATGCAGAAATATGCAGGAAAGAACATAAAGGCCTTGCAATTATTATGAAGCATTGCATTGCTTTTTTTTTTTTTTAAAGGCAGAGTCTTGCTCTGTCACCCAGGCTGGAGTGCAGTGGCACGATTCCAGCTCACTGAAACCTCTGCCTTCCAGATTCAAGTGATTCTCCTACCTCACCCTCCTGAGTAACTGGGACTACAGGCATGTGCCACCATGCCCAGCTAATTTTTGCATTTTTAGTAGAGACAAGGTTTCACCATATTGGCCAAGCTGGTCTCGAAACCCTGACCTCAAGTGATCTGCCTGCCTCAGCCTCCCAAAGTGCTGGGATTACAGGCGTGAGCCACCACACCTGGCCTGCATTGCATTTTTTAGGGAAGAGCCATAGCCATAGGGAGACTGGTGCCTCAACAAGTGATATTGCTGTTTGTCAGTTTATGTCTTCTTCTTCTTTTTTTTGAGACAGGGTCTCATTCTGTCACCCAGGCTGGAGTATAGTGGCATGATCGTGGTTACTTCAGCCTCTACCTCCCAGGCTCAAGTGATCCTCCCACCTCAGCCTCCTGAGTAGCTGGGGCTATAAACATGTGCCACCCCTGGCTAAAATATTTTATATTTTTCTTTGTAGAGACAGGATTTTGCCATGTTGCCCAAGTTGTTCTCAAGCCCCTGGGCTCCAGCAATCCTCCTGCCTCAGCCTCCCAAAGTGCTGGGATTACAGGTGTGAGCCACTGCACCTGGCTGTCAACTTATGTCTTATATAATACATATGTATCATGTATAAGTTATCTCTAAGTTATGTCTTACTAGTTGTAAAAGGGATAAAAGAAATGACATGACAATAGCTGGGTATGGTAGCACATGCCTGTAGTCATAGCTACTTGGGAGGCTGAGGTGGGAGGATCCCTTGAGTTTGAGACTGCAGTGTGCTATGATTATGCCACTGCACTGGGTGACAGAGTGAGACCCTGTCCCTAAGTGTTAAAAAATGGACTGGGCTCAGTGGCTGTAATCCCAGCACTTTGGGAGGTGGATCACTTGAGGTTAGGAGTTCGAGACCAACCTGACCAACCTGGTGAAACCCCATCTCTAGTAAAAATATAAAAATTAGCCGGGCATGGTGGTGTATGCTTGTAATCCCAGCTATCTCAGGAGGCTGAGACAGGAGAACCGATTGAACCTGGGAGGTGGAGTTGTGCAGTGAGCCAAGATCATGACATTGCACTCCAGCCTGGGCGATAGAGGAGACTCCATCTCAAACAAAACAAAACAAAACCCAACAAAGAAACAAAAAGACAAAAAAAGTAATAAAAAGAAATTACATGGTGAATATTCTCTTATTTATTTAAATTTACACATAATAATTGTACATATTTATAGGGTGTATGTGATGTTTCAGTACATACAATGTATAGTGATCAGATCAGGGCAATTAGCATTCCATCATCTCAAAGATTTATTATTTCTTCTTATTGGGACATTTCATATCTTTCAGCTATTGGAAAATACATACGATTGTTAACTATAGTCATCCTAAGGTGCTATAGAACGCTAGAACTTATTCCTCCTCTCTAGCTGTAATTTTGTAGCCTTTAAGGAGTCTTTCCTTATCTTCTTCTTCCCTATGCTCTTTCTAGTCTCCATTAAGCTCTGTTCTACTTATTATTTCTAGGATATTTTTTTTTTAAGCTTTTCTACATATGAGTGAGAAAATGTGGTGTTTAACTTTCTGTTCCTGGCTGATTTCACTTAACATAATTGTCCTTCAGTTCCATTCATGTTGCTGTGAATGACGGGATTCCATATTTTCTTTATCCATTCATCTGTTGTTGGACACTTAGGTTGCTTCTATATCTTGGCAATTTTGAGTAGTGCTGCAGTAAACATGGAGTGTAGATATCTCTTCAATATACTGATTTCCTTTCCTTTGGCTAAATGCCCAGTAGTGGAATTGCTGGATCACCTGGTCGTTCTACTGGTAATTTTTTGAGGAAATTCCATACTGTTATCCATAGTAGCTGTACTAGTTTACATTCCCACCAACAATGTATGAGTTCCTTTTTCTCTACATTCTCACTTGCATTTGTTATTTTTTGTCTTTTTGATAATAGCCATCCTAACTGGAGTGAGATAATATTTTATTGTAGTTTTGATTTTCATTTCATTGATGATTAGTGATGTTGGGCATTTTTTTCATATATTTGTTGACCATTTGTATATCTTCTTTTGAAAAATATCTATTCAGATTGTTTGCCCATTTTTAAATTGGATTCTTTGCTTTATTTTGTTTTTCTGTTGAGCTGTTTGATTTTCCTGCATATTCTGGCTATTAATCCCCCTGCAGGATGAATAGTTGGCAAATATTTTCCCCCATTCTGTATGTTGTCTTTTCACTCTCTTGATTGTTTCCCTGGCTGTACAGGAGCTTTTTAGTTTGATATAATCTCATCTGTTATTTTTGCTTTTGTTGCCTGTGGTTTTAAAGTCACATTCATAAAATCTTTTCCCAGACCAATGTCCTGAAGTGTGTCCCTTATATTTTCTTCTAGCAATTTTATGCTTTGGGTTTTTAAGTCATTTTGAGTTGAATTTTTTACAAGATGAGACGGGAGAGTCTAGTATCATTCTTTTGTGTGTGAACATCCAGTTTTCCCAGCACCATTTATTGAAGACACTGTCTTTTCCTCAGTGATTGTTCTTGGTATACATGGTAAATAGTTCGATGCTACATCTAATCAGTATTCTGTGAATCTGTTGAAAGCTTTGCCTCCATAAATCCCATAAGATTTTGAATTGAATAGAAACAAGATATTATTTCAACCAGTATTTAATGTGAAATAGCTTTAGTTTGTAAACTTTGAACCCCCTCCCTATATGTAAAATGCACAAAAAGTATAAGTAGAAGGGGACAAGATATAATAAACAGCGCTGATTAGGTTCTGTTTCACCTCCTTAAGTCTCTCTAGAATCTGCTTGCTTTTTCTCATGTTCATTGCCACTATTCAGTTTTAGGTGGGTAGCTAGCTCTCATTTACGACTCCTCATCTTGAGCCCTGATATCTTTCACTCCATTCCCCATCCTGCTGAGTGAAATTTCTAAAATACCAAATCTAATAGTTTCTTGTTGTTTTAGAATGCTTCAATGGCATTGCATGGCTCTTAAGATTTGAATTCTGTTACATGATTTGCAAAGTTCTCTATGATCATTTTATCAGGGTTGATGTGTGTGATCAAACAGTATCTAAATAGAATGCAAGCCACTCAAAAAAGTCAGTTAAATGTTATGGTATGAGTAGTAGGCAGTAATAGATATCACATGATAATACATTTACTCCATCTTGTTTGATACTTTTCTTATCGTGTTTCTTACGTGAGCCATTAGCTGAAGCTTACTTTATGGAATAGATGAATTCTTTAAATATTCTCTATAAAGTGAATTTCTGTATTTTAAGTCTTTTCCACACTAAATTTCATTATAGAATTAGAAATTGATCCTTCTGTAAGGACTGTTGACCTTAAGATACAAAAGTTTAAACTTTCCAGCATATATTGAAAGGAAATGAAAATATGATATGCTAATTTAATTCATTTTAATATATAAACATATATATTTAATATATGAATTTAAATCAAGATTATTTCTATTTTTAATCTAATGAAATAAAGGTTAAACTAAAAAGATGTCAGTGACTTTATTAAATGTAATACAGCAGAATGAATAATCTTCATACCTTATCAACATCTAAGTCTCAATAATTTTCAGCAGGACAGCATGTGATTTTCATACCTTGCTGAAAATTATTGAGATTTGTTTTTTACTACCTTTGGAAATTGTTGACTTTGGCCAGGCACGGTGGCTCACGTTTGTAATCCCAGCACTTTGGGAGGCCGAGGCAGGCGGATCACAAGGTCAGGAGATTGAGACCATCCTGGCTAACACGGGGAAATCCTGTCTCTACTAAAAATACACACACACACACAAAATATTAGCCGGGCGTGGTGGCGGGCGCCTGTAGTACCAGCTACTCTGGGAGGCTGAGACGGGAGAAAAGCGTGAACCCGGGAGGCGGAGCTTGCAGTGAGCCAAGAATGTGCCACTGCACCCCAGCCTGGGTGACAGAGTGAGACTCTGTCTCAAAAAAACCAAACTGTTGACTTTGGGAAACATAAATTGATCTGGGTAGATGGTGTAAAATCGACATTGACTTTAACAAATGGCACAGAACATTTATTGGCGTATATTCAAAGAGAAATAGTGATCAGAGAGTAGTATCATACGTATGTTACTAAAAGGTCAGGGTGTTCTTGAACTTTTCAGTAGTCTATCATTCATTCATTTAAATGCTTATTCACATTAATTCAGAAATATTTACTGAGGCCCTGTGTGGTCCTTCACATCTGCAATCCTAGCACTTTGGAAGGGCCAAGAGGGAGGATTACTTGAGCTCAGGAGTTTGAGAACAGCTTGGGCAACACGGCAAAAACTCATCTCTACTAAAACAACAACAACAACAAAAATTAGCCAGGTGTGGCGGTGCATGCCTGTGGTCCTAGCTACTTGGGAGACTGAGACGGGAGGATTGCTGGAGCCGAGGAGTTCAAGACCAGCCTGGGCAACATCGATACAAAAAATTTAAAAATTAACTGGACACGGTGGCACGTGCTTGTAGTCTCAGCTACCTGGGAGGCTGAGGTGAGAGGATTACTTGAGACCTGAAGATCAAGGTTGCAGTGAGCCATGATTGCACCACTGTACTCCGGCCTGTGTGACAGAGCAAGCCCTGTCTCAGAAAAAAAAAAAAGTGATTTCCACATTTTATCAATGGTTCTCAGTTCTGACTCTCTTAGAATTTACAATCTAGTGTGGAGGTGGTTGGGAACAGACAATAAATAAATGGATAATAAATAAGAAAGTTAATATTTGGTAGAGGTAAGTTCCATGAAGGAAATGACAGTAGGAGGTGATAGAGACCATAAAGGGAGTGGTTATTTTTATATAGGCTGGTCAGGAAAGGACTTTCCAAGTACAGAGTAGAGACTTCTGTGATGAAAATGAGCCAGAGAGGGCGGGCGCAGTGGCTCATGCTTGTAATCCCAGCACTTTGGGAGGCCGAGGCAAGCAGGTCACGAGGTCGAGAGTTCAAGACCAGCCTGGCCAACACAGTGAAACCCTGTCTCTACTAAAAATACAAAAATGAGCCAGGCATGGTGGCAGGAGCCTGTAATCCCAGCTACTCGGGAAGCTGAGGCAGGAGAATAGCTTGAACCCGGGAGGGAGAGATTGCAGTGAGCCGAGATCATGCCACTGCACCCCAGCCTGGGCAACAGAGCCAGACTCTGTCTCAAAAAAAAAAAAAAAAAAAAAAAGCCACAGAAATAAAGGCCTGGGAGAAGTGTTTCCTGTAGAGGGGATGATAAATGCAAAGGCCTAGAGGTAGGAATAAATCTGGCATGTTTGCAAGACACTCGGGGCAGTGGGGAGGTGTAAGGTGGACAGGCTGGGGAAAGATCACACTGGGCCATTAGGCCATGGTATGGAGTTTGGACTTTTTAAAAACATTTTATTATTTATTTATTTAATTTTTTAAAAATGGAGATTCACTCTTGTTGCCTAGGCTGGAGTGCAATGGCGCAATCTCAGCTCACTACATCCTCCGCCTCCCAGGTTCAAGCGATTCTCCTGCCTCAGCCTCCCAAGTGGCTGGGATTACAGGCTCCTGCTACCATGCCCGGCTAATTTTTGTATTTTTAGTAGAGATGGGGTTTCGTCATGTTGGCCAGGCTGGTCTTGAACTCCTGACCTCGGGTGATCCACCTGTCTCAGCCTCTCAAAGTGCTGGGATTTCAGGCGTGAGCCGCCACACCTGGCTTCTATTTTATTTTTTTGAGATAGGGTCTTGCTGTGTCACCCAGGCTGGAGTGCAGTGGCGCGATTACAGCTCATTGCACCCTCAACTTCCCAGGTTTAAGCAATCCTCCTGCCTTGGCCTCCCAAAGTGCTGGGATTACAGGTGTGAGCCAACTTGCTTGGCCTGGATTTTTATTTTATATGAAATTATTGGGTACCTGCTATGGGTTACCAGAAATACAGAGAAATAATGTCAAGTCAATGTGATAAATTTGGAAATAACTGATTTCTACCTATTATCAGTAGTTCTCAGTTTCGGCTGCAAAGTAGAGAAAGTTAGGAACCATACATATCTGGGTGCCATCACCAAAATTTCTGATTTTAATTGAGTCGGGCTGGGTTCAGGCCTCCACATGTTTAAGAAGCTGTACAGGTGATGGTAATGCCATCAAAGTTGCTAACTGCTGAGGACAAAGGCTTGATTCCAGTGGGCAGATGGTAGTTTCCACACAGGTTCACTCAAGGAACCACAAATGCAGCACCCTGAAAAGTTTATCTGAAGATCAAGGCTGGAACCAGATAGCACATGCAACGTCCACAAGTTAATGTTTATAAAAATGTGTTCAAGGCCAGGCACAGTGGCTCACGCTTGTAATCCTAGCACTTTGGGTGGCTGAAGCGGGTAGATCACCTGAGGTCAGGAGTTTGAGACCAGCCTGACCCACATGGAGAAACCCCGCCTCTACTAAAAATACAAAATTAACCAGGTGTGGTGGTGCATCCCTGTAATCCCGGATACTCAGGAGGCTGAGGCAGGAGAATCACTTGAACCTGGGAGGTGGAGGTTGCGGTGAGCCGAGATCCTGCCATTGCACTCCAGCCTGGGCAACAAGAGTAAAACTCCGTCTCAAAAAAAAAAAAAAAGGTATATTCAAAAGATAATCACAGAGGTGGGGCTGGGTGCAGTGGCTCATGCCTGTAATCCCAACACTTTTTGGGAGGCCCCTGGTGGGAGGATTGTTTGATTCCAGGAGCTCAAGACCAGCCTAGGCAGCAAAGTGAGACCCTGTCTTTCAAAAAAAAAAAAAAAAAAAAAATTAGCCGGGCATGGTGGCATGCCTCTGTAGTCTCAGCTACTGTGGAGACTGGGACAAGAAGATCTCTTAAACCCAGGAGTTCCAGGCTGCAGTGAGCTATGATCACGCCACTGCATTCCAGCCTGGGTGACAGAGTGAGATCCTGTCTCTAAAAATAAATCAACAAAATATTAAATGACAATATATTAATGAAAATTTAGAGGCAACACTCCAAGAATGACTCCTTAGGCTGGGCATGGTGGCTCACAGCTGTAATCCCAGCACTTTGTGAGGTTGAGGCCGATACTTGAGTCCAGGAGTTCGAGACCAGCCTGGCCAACATGGCAAAACCCCATCTCTACTAAAAATACAAAAATTATCTGGGCTTGGTAGAGGGCGCCTGTAGTCCCAGCTGCTGCAGGAGGCTGAGGCATGAGAATTGCTTGAACCCAGAAAGCAGAGGTTGTAGTGAGTCGAGATAGCACAACTGTACTCCAGAGTAAGACTGTCTCAAAAAAAAAAAAAAAAAAGAATGACTTTTTACCTTAGATTTTGACAATAGAATTTAACAGAATATACTTAATGTATTGAGTTGATTCTGATATCTCAGTTCAGTACAAACACACTAACCTTATTAGTTATACAATCTCTGTGTTATACAGGTATGTGTATGTGTTTGGGAATAGTTTGGACCATTTAAACTTATATCCTGCTCCTTCTGTTTGTATTTCATATTTTCTGTATTAAATCACTCTATGCAATAGTTTCTCCTACTTATTTTTATTGTTTGCTTTTTCTGAGACAGGGTCTTGTTCTGTCACCCAGGCTGGAGAGCAGTGGCACGACCACACCTCCTGGACTCAATGGATCCTCCCACCTCAGCCTCCTGAGTAGCTGGGACTATAGGCTTGCACCACCACACCAGGCTAATTTTTTTTGTTTTTGCCATGTTGCCCAGGTTGGTCTCGAACTCCTGAGCCCAACTGATCCGCTCACCTCAGCTTCCTAAAGTGTTGGGATTACAGACATGAGACACCATGCCCAGCCAAGTATCTTCTTTTTATATTAAAACTTTTTTTTTTTAACATTTTACTAAATTACCTTTTCTAAAGTCAATTCAGAAGATGTCAACAAATAATGACCATCTAATCTATTATTACCATTGTACTACTCCAGTCTTATTCCATACTCAGAGATCATTTCAATTGCCTGTAGAATTAAATGTACACTTTTCTCTCCATGACCTTTAGGACAATAGTTTCTAAACTTTTGGATTTCATGTACTTGTAAAATTTTAAAATAAAGTTAGGAAACTCATATATGTTTGCAAATATTTTATTTTCCTAAGTAAGGCCACTAAGGAAAACAAATACTATCTAACAGAATTATCATTCCACTTAAAAAGTATTAACTCAAAAAAGTAAGGACTCACTGCTTTAATATTTCTTCAGTTCTAAAATTCTATTTTAAATGCTGATTGTATAGAAGTGATAGTTGACTCTCCACATTCCTCTATAATAATTGCCACCATATTTAGCACAGTGCTAAATACATAGGTGGTGCCCACAAAATATTTTGAAGCTGATATTCTAGTTGTTTTAGACTCACATGATATTGGATAGGTAGCAGTAGCTATTCAATAAAGGTTTATAGAAATGGTCAGTGAATAAATGAATGAATGTTCATTCTAAGTATATCTAGAGAGCTTGGACACTGATTCCCAGCACTTTGAGCAGGTAGATATCATCACCAAAGCATGAAGACTGGATTCTTCTCTATATCTGTCTCTGTGTTGCTGTAAATAAAACAGCCACATTCAATGGAAATATGAATTTTGATTACAAATGGTTGTTTCTGCTATTAGCTCATTTTATATAGATAATTTTTAGTAAGTACAGAAAGATTTTCCAATTTAATTTTTATTCTTGTATTTGAATGTGAACTGATCAGTAAATTTGTAAGCAGTTTTGATATTTTTCATCTATTCCATTCTTTCTCCTAAGTACAATAATCTTTTCTTTTTCCAACACTTTGCCATTACTAAGTTGATTTAAAAAGGTAACTTCTTAGGGAAATGATCCATGTGTTTAAATGTTTCCCAATTGTGCTTTGATTTACAGGCTGCATGTTTCTATTGATTGTTACATTGGACACAAGTGACTTAGCTCATTATTCTTGTATTGAAAGTTATAGCAATTAAAAGCAAGAAACTACAAATGGACCTAGGTCTCAGTCCAATTAAAAAAAAAAAGTGACAGTAGTACCAGCTTACTGAGAATATTTTTGTTTGTTTGTTTGGAGACAGGGTCTTGCTTTGTTGCTCAGGCCAGAGTGCACTGGCATGATCATAGCTCACTCTGAGACAGCCAAGTATAAAGGGGTCCACGGAGAATCTTTGACTGGCCTGTGCACCTGGAGAACGGGGTAGAGCCCTGGGATGTTCGTGCCCTTTGCATGGGGGAGGAGCCTGGCCTCTCCTATTCCTGGGTGGTAACTTGAGATTCAGTCTGTGAGGCAGGAAGCCAGCTAGCAGGACTCTTGCTTTTCTGACAGTCCCTATTTCCCTTTTTTTTTTTTTTTTCCTTTTCAACCAATAAATCCTGCCTTTCTCACCCTTCGAAGTGTCTGAGAACCTAATCTTTCCTGGTTGTGTGACAAGAACTGAGTCACGGCACCAAAATGTCATGCGCGTCTGTGTGAAGAGACCACCAAACAGGCTTTATGTGAGCAATAAAGCTTTTTAATCACCTGGGTGCAGGCGGGCTGAGTCAGAAAAGAGAATCAGCGAAGGGAGATAAGGGTGGGCCAGTTTTATAGGATTTGAGTAGATAAAGGAAAATTACAGTCAAAGGGGATTTGTTCTCTGGAAGGCAGGAGTGGGGATTGCAAGGTGCTCAGTTGGGGAGCTTTTTGAGCCAGGATGAGCCAGGAAAAGGACTTCCACAAGGTAATGTCATCACTTAAGGCAAGGACCAGCATTTTCACTTCTTTTGTGGTGGAATGTCATCAGTTAAGGCAGGGCAGGGCATTTTCGCTTCTTTTGTGATTCTTCAGTTACTTCAGGCCATCTGGGCGTATACATGCAAGTCACAGGGGATGCGATGGCTTGGCTTGGGCTCAGAGGCCTGACAAGGAGAAAGTCCTATGACAACTGCAACTTTGAACTCCAGGGCTCAAGGGGTCATCCCACCTCAGCCTCCTGAATAGCTGGGATTATAGGCACCAGTCACTGTGCCCAAACTTAAAAAACAAAACAAAACAGTCTGGGCAACATGGTGAAACCCGTCTCTACAAAAAACACAAAAAATTAGCTAGGCACGGTGGCAGGGTGTCTATAGCCCCAGCTACTCAAGAGGTTGAGGTGGGAGGATCGCTTGAGCCTTGGAGGTGGCAGTTGCAATGAGCCAAGATTGTGCCACTGCACTTCAGCCTGAGTGACAGAGTGAGACCCTGTCTCAAAAAAACAAAAACAAGAATAAGATTAATCTATATTCACTTTTAAGTATTTGCTTTTTTAAAAAATTGATTATATCTGAATACATTCATGCCTTTCGTTTTTAAAAAAAAGTAAAATTTATTTGCTTTCAGTTCCCAACCCATTTTCTATCATTATAAAAATACTACATTCTCATTATAAAATGTTTGGAAAGTACTGAAAAGTAAGTGTGAAGAACTGGAAAAAATTCACCCATGGCCTCCTCAAACTAGAAACTACTATTGTTATCATCATTTCTATTTGGTCTTTTTATTTTTATTATTTATTATTATTTGAGACAGAGTCTGGCTCTGTCGCCCAGGCTGGAGTGCAGTGGCATGATCTCAGCTCACTGCAAGCTTCGCCTCCTGGGTTCATGCCATTCTCCTGACAGCCTCCCAAGTAGCTGGCACTACAGGTGCCCGCCACCATGCCTGGCTAATTTTTTGTATTTTTAGCAGAGACAGGGTTTTACCATATTAGCCAGGATGGTCTCGATCTTCTGACCTTGTGATTCACCCACCTTGGCCTCCCAAAGTGCTGAGATTACAGGTGTGAGCCACCTCGCCTGGCCTGGTCTTTTTATTTTTAAATCCACTTTCCTCCCTCCATTCCTGTTTAGATCATAGAGCACATATAATTTTGTGTCCTGCCCTTTTCACTTAACATTTCATTATAAGCATTTTGGCTTGTCATTAAAAAACATTTGTACAAGCCAGGTATGGTGGCTTGTGCCTATAATCCCAGTACTTTGGGAGGCTGAGGTGGGAGGATTGCTTGAAGCCAGGAGTTCAAGACCAGCCTGGGCAACATAGCAAGACCTTGTCTCTACAAAAAAATTAAAAACAAAAAAATTTGCCAGGCATGGTGTCATGTGGCTATAGTCTTAGCTACTTGGGAGGCTGAGGCAGAAGGATCCTTTGAGCCCAGGAGGTAGAGGCTGCAGTGAGCTATGATCATGTCACTGCACTCCAGCATGCATGACAGAGCGAGACCCTGTCTCTTAAAAAAAGTTACATATATGTTATATATATATGTTATATATATGTTATATATATGTTATATATATACATGCATAATTTTTTTTTTGAAACGGAGTCTTGCTCTGTTGCCCAGGCTGGAGTCTCACCGTGTTGGCCAGGCTGTTCTGGAACTCCTGGCCTCAGGTGATCCACCCACCTCGGCCACCCAAAGTGCTGAGATTACAGGCATGAGCCACCAGGTGGCCAATGCATACATAATTTTTAATAGCTGCAAAATACTTCATTCTTTGCATTACCATAATTTGCTTTAACATTCCTTTTGTTGGACTTTTAGATCATTTCTGGCATTTTGCTATTATTAACATCTTTGGCACATTTTTGGGAGTAGTCAGCATTTTGCGTCACTTTCCAAGGATAGACTTCCAGAAGTAGTAGTACTGGGTCAAAGGGTGAGATTATTCGCAAGGCTTCTGATTCATATTAACCATATTGCTTTTGGCTGGGCATAGTGGTGCACATCTGTAATCCTAGCACTTTGGGAGGCCAAAGGAGGTGAGTTGCTTGAGCTCAGGAGTTCGAGACCAGCCTGGGCAACACAGCAAGACCTCATCTCTACTTAAAAAAAAATATATATATATATATATATAGGCCGGCTGCAGTGATTCACGCCTGTCATCCCAGCACTTTGGGAGGCTGAGGCGGGTGGATCATCTGGGGTCAGGAGTTCAATACTAGCCTAGCTAACATGGTAAAACCCCATCTCTACTGAAAATACAAAATGAGCTGGGTATGGTGGTCCATGCCTGTAACCCCAGCTACTCAGGATGCTGAGGCAGGAGAATGGCTTGAACCTGGTAGGTGGAGGTTGCAGTGAGCCAAGCTTGCACCATCGCACTCCAGCCTGGGCAACAGTGTGAGACTCTGTCTCAAAAAAAAAAAAAAAAAATTAGCCAGGCATGGTGGCACACCCCTGTAGTCCCAGCTACTTTGGAAGCTGAAACAGGAGGATCACTTGTGCCCTGGAGGTCGAGACTGCTGTGAGCTGTGATCATGCCACTGTACCCCTGCCTTGGTGACAGAGCAAAACCCTGTCTCAAAACAAACAAATTGCTCTCCAAAAAGTGCTATTTTACTTTGCAAAATGAAGTGAATATAAGTGTCCAACTTATTGCACCCTGGCCAGCATTAAGAATTAAAATAAATTTAAATCTGTACTAATTTGAATTTTGGAGATAGTATTTTATCATTTTAAAATATTTTAGGACCAGGTGCGGTGGCTCAAGCCTCTAATCCCAGCACTTTGAGAGGCCGAGGCAGGTGGATCACTTGAGGTCAGGAGTTCGAGACCAGCCTCACCAACATGGTGAAACCCTGTCTCTACTAAAACTACAAAATTAGCTGGGTGTGGTGGCGCATGCCTGTAGTCTCAGCTACTTGGGAGGCTGAGGCAGGGGAACTGCTTGAACCCGGGAGGTGGAGGCTGCATTGAGCCAAGATGGCACCAGTGTACTCCAGCCTGGGCGACAAAGCAAAACTCTGTGTCAAAAAAATATATGTATACACACACACACACACACACACACACACACACAGATATCATTCTTTTCCTCTTTCTGTAGTGACCCATATACTTTATATTTGATTAAGTTCCCTACATAGAATCTAGCACATATGGGAAGAAAGCTAACAGATTTGGCATCTGAGGTCTTTCGATGCAAATAATTTGTCTAACCGTGAGATATGTAGTTGGCTTATAGTAATGGGGGTAATTTTGTAGCTAGAATAGAGTTCTCACCTATGAGATTGCAAACGTTGCTAAATTGTATCAATTTAATACCTCTCTAGTTCCGTCTCTGTGAAACAGAAATGGGAATACAGGGGTTTACAAACGTAAAAGTCATCTGAAATGGTACTACCAGGAAAATCTTGCATAAACTCCTACAATAAAGAAGCTAGCAAAAGAAAGCTTCATTGTGAAGTAAGGAACAAGGAGTTTTATTTAAATGGTTGAAAAACATTTCCATTCAATTTCAGTGTCTTAAATGATACATCCTACTGTTAATAGCAGTAATCCCCCTGGTGAGTAACATTCTTGTTAACATCATAATAGATCTCCATTCACTAATTTAACAGCTTGAAGGTACACTTTTCAGACAGTAGAACAGTAATTAATCTTTGCAGCAATATTTCTTCAATAGCTTCTGAGAAAGCAGGATTTTCTTTTTTTCTTTTTTTTTTTTCTGAGGCAGAGTCTCACTCTGTCACCCAGGCTGGAGTGCAGTGGTGCGATCTCGGCCACTGCAACCTCCGTCTCCCGGGTTCAAGCGATTCTCCTGCCTTAGACTCCCAAGAAG
>NW_012101209.1:5916583-5927338 GCF_000951045.1 Mandrillus leucophaeus
CAGGCTGGAGTGCAATGGTGCGATGTTGGCTCACCGCACCCTCCGTCTCCCAAGTTCAAGCGATTCTCCTGCCTCAGCCTCCCGAGTAGCTAGGATTACAGGCATGTGCCACCACCCCGGCTAATTTTGTATTTTTAGTAGAGACGGGGTTTCTCCATCTTGGTCAGGCTGGTCTTGAACTCCCAACCTCAGGTGATCCACCCGCCTCAGCCTCCCAAAGTGCTGGGATTACAGGCGTGAGCCACCGTGCCCAGGGAAAGCAGGATTTTAAAAAAATTTACCATTACAGCTGGTGAATCTGTGGAATTATGTAGAATAAGTTAATTTAATTTAATTAATTTATTTTTGAAATGGGGTCTTGCCATGTTGCCCAGGCTAGTCTCAAACTCCTGGCTTCAAGCTATCCTTCCACCTCGGCCTCCCAAAGTGCTGGGATTACAGGCGTGAGCCACCGTGCCCAGGGAAAGCAGGATTTTAAAAAAATTTACCATTACAGCTGGTGAATCTGTGGAATTATGTAGAATAAGTTAATTTAATTTAATTAATTTATTTTTGAAATGGGGTCTTGCCATGTTGCCCAGGCTAGTCTCAAACTCCTGGCTTCAAGCTATCCTTCCACCTCGGCCTCCCAAAGTGCTGGGATTACAGGCGTGAGCCACCGTGCCCAGGGAAAGCAGGATTTTAAAAAAATTTACCATTACAGCTGGTGAATCTGTGGAATTATGTAGAATAAGTTAATTTAATTTAATTAATTTATTTTTGAAATGGGGTCTTGCCATGTTGCCCAGGCTAGTCTCAAACTCCTGGCTTCAAGCTATCCTTCCACCTCGGCCTCCCAAAGTGCTGGGATTACAGGCGTGAGCCACCGTGCCCAGGGAAAGCAGGATTTTAAAAAAATTTACCATTACAGCTGGTGAATCTGTGGAATTATGTAGAATAAGTTAATTTAATTTAATTAATTTATTTTTGAAATGGGGTCTTGCCATGTTGCCCAGGCTAGTCTCAAACTCCTGGCTTCAAGCTATCCTTCCACCTCGGCCTCCCAAAGTGCTGGGATTACAGGCGTGAGCCACCGTGCCCAGGGAAAGCAGGATTTTAAAAAAATTTA
The DNA here is from genome assembly GCF_000951045.1 of Mandrillus leucophaeus. Classification (NCBI taxonomy): domain Eukaryota; kingdom Metazoa; phylum Chordata; class Mammalia; order Primates; family Cercopithecidae; genus Mandrillus; species Mandrillus leucophaeus. The sequence continues at coordinate 5,917,692 of NW_012101209.1, forward strand.
CCATTACAGCTGGTGAATCTGTGGAATTATGTAGAATAAGTTAATTTAATTTAATTAATTTATTTTTGAAATGGGGTCTTGCCATGTTGCCCAGGCTAGTCTCAAACTCCTGGCTTCAAGCTATCCTTCCACCTCGGCCTCCCAAAGTGCTGGGATTACAGGCGTGAGCCACCGTGCCCAGGGAAAGCAGGATTTTAAAAAAATTTACCATTACAGCTGGTGAATCTGTGGAATTATGTAGAATAAGTTAATTTAATTTAATTAATTTATTTTTGAAATGGGGTCTTGCCATGTTGCCCAGGCTAGTCTCAAACTCCTGGCTTCAAGCTATCCTTCCACCTCGGCCTCCCAAAGTGCTGGGATTACAGGCGTGAGCCACCGTGCCCAGGGAAAGCAGGATTTTAAAAAAATTTACCATTACAGCTGGTGAATCTGTGGAATTATGTAGAATAAGTTAATTTAATTTAATTAATTTATTTTTGAAATGGGGTCTTGCCATGTTGCCCAGGCTAGTCTCAAACTCCTGGCTTCAAGCTATCCTTCCACCTCGGCCTCCCAAAGTGCTGGGATTACAGGCGTGAGCCACCGTGCCCAGGGAAAGCAGGATTTTAAAAAAATTTACCATTACAGCTGGTGAATCTGTGGAATTATGTAGAATAAGTTAATTTAATTTAATTAATTTATTTTTGAAATGGGGTCTTGCCATGTTGCCCAGGCTAGTCTCAAACTCCTGGCTTCAAGCTATCCTTCCACCTCGGCCTCCCAAAGTGCTGGGATTACAGGCGTGAGCCACCGTGCCCAGGGAAAGCAGGATTTTAAAAAAATTTACCATTACAGCTGGTGAATCTGTGGAATTATGTAGAATAAGTTAATTTAATTTAATTAATTTATTTTTGAAATGGGGTCTTGCCATGTTGCCCAGGCTAGTCTCAAACTCCTGGCTTCAAGCTATCCTTCCACCTCGGCCTCCCAAAGTGCTGGGATTATAGGCGTGAGGCACTGTGCCTGACTGATTTACTTATTTTTTTTTAGAAATGGGGCCTCACTATCTTGCTTAGCTTGGACTCAAGTGATCCTCCTGCCTCAGCATCCTGAGTAGCTGGGAATGCAGGCACATACCACCATGCCTGGCCAAGAACTTTAACATTTATTTTATTTTATTTTTATTTTTATTTTTATTTTTATTTTTAGTCTTAGCATTTACTTTCCCCACCCCATATTCTTGGAACAGGCTTTAGTTCTACAGGAAATGGCACTGATGGAGAGAAGGCTGGCATTACCTTCATGAAAGGGCTGTAAGAGCTGCCTGGGAAGAAGGCGTGCCTTGGGGAACTGGGAAGATGCCGTCAGTGTGGGTGGGCAAGTGGACAGCCAGTCGTCCTGCCGCCAGCCCAGTAGCTTCCAGAGGCAGGTGCCCAGGTGCTACTGGAGCCCCTCATAGTGGTAGGAGTAGGGACTGAACCTCCTCCACGCGCTTGTAGGCCTCCTGGTGGGGCTTGACCATTATCACACAGGTGGGGCACTTGGAGCCTGCGACTGCACCTAGGTCCGCCTTAGAGGGATAGAGACATAGGCCAGATTTCGGTCCTCACACGACTGGGAAATGGCAGTATACCTCAATGGGCAGTGTTTCTTCTGCCAAAAGCATGATCCCTTTTTCTCCTTCGTTGACAGATTTCTGAACCTCTTTCACTCCGCGCCGAATCTGCTGCTTCACGGCTTTTTTGATGCATTTGTAGAGCTTCTGCGTGAGGCAGCGAGAAGCCAGAGGCTGTACCATGGGGTTCTGGTTGACCAGCAGCTCCTGGTAGTTGCGTTCCCCAGAGCACGCCTCCGTCTGAGCCTGGGGCCTGTCAAATCTACCTTTATTTTGGTCATCGTAGCGGCTGCGGAAACCTAGTCCCAAGGAGGCCAAAGAACTTTCACATTTCTATAAAGAAATTATTTTCTCTATAATTGTAAATTCTAACTTTGGCCCATGGAAATTATATGTTTTTTACATGTCATCCTATGCCTCTCATTGGAAATTTGTCAAAATGTTGTTCTGATATTTAGCAAAGTTTTATTTATTTTTTTGAGATGGAGTTTCATTCATGTTGCCCAGGCTGAAGTGCAATGGTGCCATCTCGGCTCACTGCAATCTGCATCTCCCAGGTTCAAGCGATTCTCCTGCCTCAGCCTCCGAAGTGGCTGGGATTACAGGCATGCGCCACCAAGCCTGGCTAATTTTTTGTATTTAGTAGAGACCGGGTTTCACCATGTTGGCCAGGCTGGTCTCAAACTCCTGACCTCAGGTGATCCACCCACCTCAGCCTCCCAGAGTGCTGGGATTATAGGTGTGAGCCACCACGCCTGGCCCGAAGTGTTTTTTTTTTTTTTTTAAACGGAGTCTTGCTCTGTCACCCAGGCTGGACTGCAGTGGTGCAATCTTGGCTCGCTGCAACTTCTGCCTCCCGGGTTCAAGTGATTCTCCTGCCTCAGCCTCCCGAGTAGCTGGGACTACAGGCGCATGCCACCACGCCCAGCTAATTTTTTGTATTTTTAGCAGAGATGGGGTTTCACCGTGTTAGCCAGGATGGTCTCAATCTCCTGACCTCGTGATCCACCCACCTCGGCCTCCCAAAGTGCTGGGATTACAGGTGTGAGCCACCGTGCCTGGCAAGTGTTTTAATATAATAACAATCTAACTCAAATTCCATGGTCAATAATCTCAGTTACAATCTAAGAACACATTTTTATCAAATAAAAATTTCATGTATTAGAATAGGCACAGTGGTTCATGCCTGTAATCCAAGCACTTTGAGAGACTGAGGCAGGTAGATCACCTGAGGACTTGAGTTCGAAACCAGCCTGGCTAACAGGATGAAACCCTGTCTCTACTAAAAATACAAAAAAAGTAGCCAGATATGGTGGCGGGCGCTTGTAGTCACAGCTACTCAGGAGGCTGACTCAGGAGAATGGTTTGAACCCAGGAGGCAGAGGTTGGAATGAGCCGAGATTGCACCACTGCACTCCAGCTTGGGTGACAAAGTGAGACTCTGTCTCAAAACAAACAAACAAACAAACAAACAAACAAAAAAACCCAAAACAAACCAAAAGAAAAAAAAAAAGAAAAAAAAATTCACGTGTTAGACTACAGAACTCCATTATCTCTGAACTGGGTCTTTATGGGTTTACATTCATTTCTCATTTTCACTGAAAGCTCTTAATATAAATATACTCTATAGATATCTTCCTAATTCAACAATTGTTGTTATTCCTTTTGAAAGAGAAACAGAGGTTAAGTGCCTTGCTAGGGCCATAGAGCTAAGAGGATGTTACTAAGATTGCTGATTCAATCCTTAGTCATTAGACCAACTGTTAGTATATAATGATATATAACAATTGTTAAACTTTTGCGGCCTTTGAAAAACACACATGTGCATAGGAAAGGTAGCATGTTCTCAAATCAATACAAAGCTAAACCAAGATTTGATTAAGGAAGAGCTCGTTAAAAAGGAAGCATTGATAACTACAGTATTTTTCATTGTTATCTCAGTGTGCTTGCAAAGTATTACCTTATGATAAATACATATAATTTTCTTTTCCTTTTCTAAATGCAAAATGGATTTTTTTCCTTTTATTTTAAGTTCAGGGGTACATGTGCAGGTTTGTTATATAGGTAAATGTGTGTCGTATGGGTTTGTTGTGCAGATTATTTCATCACCCAGGTGATTAAGACTGTTACCCTAAATTATTTTTCCTGATCCTCTCCCTCCTCCCACCCTCTACCCTCTGATAGGCCCCAGTGTGTCTTGTTCCCCACTATGTGTCCATGTGTTTTCATCATTTAGCTCCAACTTACAAGCAAGAACATGCAGTATTTGGTTTTCTGTTCCGGTGTGAGTTTGCTAAGGATAATGGCCTCCAGCTTCATCCATGTCCCTGCAAAGGACATGATCTTGTTCTTTTTTATGGGCTGCATAGTATTCCATGGTGTATATATACCACATTTTCTTTATTCAGTCTGTCACTGATGAGCATTTAGGTTGATTCCATGTCTTTGCTATTGTGAATAGTGTTGCAATGAACATACACGTGCATAACTTATATTCTTTTGGGTATATACCCAGTAATGGGATTGCTGGGTCAAAGGGTATTTCTGTCTTTAAGTCTTTGAGGAACACTGTCTTCTACAATAGTTGGACTAATTTACACTCCCACTAACAGTGTATAAACATTTCTTTTTCTCCACAACCTCACCAGCATCAGTTATTTTTTGACTTTTTAGTAATAGCCATTGACTGGTGTGAGGGGTATCTCATTGTGGTTTTGATTTGCATTTCTTTAATGATCAGTGATGTTGAGCTTTTTTCATATGATGGTTGGCCACATGTATGTCTTCTTTTGAAAAGTGTCTTTTCATGTCCTTTACCCACTTTTTTAATGGGGTTTTTGTTTTTTCTTGTAAATTTGTTTAAGTTCCTTATAGATGATAGATATTAGACCTTTCTCAGATGCATAGTTTGCAAAAATTTTCTCCCATTCTATAAGTTGTCTCTTTACTCTGTTGATAGTTTCTTTTGCTGTACATAAGCTCTTTATTTTAATTAGATCTCACAAAATGGATATTTAAAAAAAAAATGACTCCAAAATTACATTACTCTAACTTAACTATTCACTTGTTTATGAAATATATTGCTGTTTGTGGATTGTTTTTTAGACTTTGCTCACACCCATGATTTTTTCTTTACACAATTGCAATTATAATGTACATACAACTTTTTCCATGGAATTTTGTAATTTTATTTTACATTGAGATTTAAGTAATTTCCTAAGGACCCATATAAATTGAAAATTTGCAAACTCATAAACAAAGTCTAGGCCTTCTCATAATCTGTCACATACTAAGACCATTTTGCGACACAGACACTTTGTTAAACTTTCTTGTTTTCATACAGAGAATCTGCTGGAATAATGAAATTAATTCATTAGATATAGTTGTGAAAGGAGAACAGCAATACAAAAATTCGCAGTGACATTTCAGAATAGAGTCAAGTATGAACAGACCACTTGGTGCAGAACTGGCAGAGTGGGAAGGAATAAGACTGTAATTGATCTGAGGTCTTTGAAATGATCATTATCATGAGAGACTCTGGGTAAATTAAGAGAGAAAGTCCATGCTGATGGGCATTCCATGGTATGTGTATGGGGTGGAAGATATCCCAGTAAAATGTCGTGTATCTCGAAAGTCCCATGTGGGGATAATGGTCCTCAATAGGCATGTAAAACATACGTACAGAGAACCCAGAAGCTTGTGATATTTGAAAACCAGCATGGTGAGGTTGGCAAACCCTTGGTTCAGGACTTATGATCTGCTGCAAGATTCTCTTCCCTGCGAGGGGCCTGACAAGAGTATGGGAGGGTTCCAATCCCCAAGGACTGAAGTACCAATTTAAATTCAGGGAATGAGACCATCAAGGATTTACTTACTGTAACTGGAAATTTAGATGGGCACTGATGACCTATGGAATAAGACCAAAGTGCTCTAGATAGAGCTGGGCTATTTGAGCTAGAGATAAATTGAGCTTGGTTCCATAGTATAGAGTGAAAACTCATTAAATCACTATTGTCTAAGGTCAGAATTGATGGTAGACACAGGAGTCAGAGTTGAGCCCAAGGGTGGGGAAGCAGGGGTAGAGAATGAGGATGGATATGGAATGCTGTCAAAATCAAATAGCTTGAACTGTGTGGAGGGGTGAGAAAGAATGGGGAAACTGGCAGGAGTAAATTGTCTGGATGTGGCTGAAATATCCTGGATACTTTAAATATTCTTTACAACTCAAAATGGAAGTCAGAAAATTTCTTAGTTTCAGGGATACTCAGGGCAAAAAATCACCTGAGATTTTTCAGTAAAGAAGGACAAGTATTCAGGCAAAATAATGTAATTACTGTACCAGTTATGCAAAGCTTCAGTTGCCAGTTTTAGTGTCTTAACAATCAAACCAACTTTTTACTTTTCCTGGAATAATCTATTTTCTTCTCAATAAGTGCTTGAAGTCTTCCTCATTTAGTGATTATTAAAATGATATGCATGATCTGATTTTCCCCCTTTTGACTTTTACTGTCTTGTGCTATTTGATCGACTCAACCCTAACTGTAGGTATCAGCAGTACTCTGACCAGGCAGGTAATTTTTTAAAGAATTATAAGTGTGGTAACTATATAATTTCCTGTCCAAACTGATACACCTGCAAGAGTGAAAAGAGGTGCTATTAATAATTAACTGAGACAACTAGTATTGGTCAAGACTGTCACAAGCAAACTAGGATATATGGTCACCCTAGTATTGGGACGTAACTCTCCTTGGTTCTCTAACATTTATGCATGTCTTGTGAGCAGAGGCACTGCTAGCCTCTTATTCTGGACTTTTTTTTCATGAATGTTGGTATAGCAAACAGTCTTGGAAGAGAGAATGTCTTTCTCTGGAGCAAAGGGAAAAGATTGAGGTTTTCTAAGCTCAGGGTTAGTCTTCTGTAATACAACCCAGTGTGTGTGCAGGTGTCTCCTAGCCCTTGCGTCACCCTGTGGGAACTGGGGCTTGGGCTACTGCCACAAGAAAATGAAGATGCTCTGGCTACTGCCATTGATATTAGCAATAAACTGTCACCTGTCTTTGATCCAGGAGTCTTGTGTCTTCTGCCAGCACCCATGAAACTAGCAGACTAATTTGCAAACGAATAAGGTAAAGTCTCAGACCTTCACAGTTCTTGCTACCTAGTATAATTATAAATCACTGTGTAAGCTTAAGGTATTACTACTACTACTATTGTTGTTCTTATTAATTTAGTAGAAATTTTATTCTGTGCATTTAAGAATTTATCTTCCAAAAAATCTTTGAAGACTTTAACAGCAGAAAAAAAAAAAAAAAGATATGCATTATTGGATCTGGTCTTACTGATGTCACATAGCTTCTTTCAACTAATAAGATTAAACATGTAACTATTATGATTAATAATTAAATTGCAATAAAATAAATTATGTTTATCTTAATGCAGTGTATACTTTAATTGCTTAGTTCTATTGTAGATTGATTTCTTAAAACTATGTAGCATATTTTGAATTCAAAATGTGTGTGACTAAATTTTTTCTTCTAGCATAATGATCTATAATTTCAAGAAGCATGTAATATGATGTAACAAAAAGCATGTAATAAACGTGTCAGATTTTGAATTTCCCTTTCTTCTACCTTACCTTAACCTACAGGCTTTTTTTTCCTCTTGAACTTTCTTTAACCTTTTGTAAATATTCCAAGAGAGAGGCACCTTTACAAGCCACAGCATTTTAAGGTGGCAGATAATTGCAAAGAGATATACAATGCACACTAGTGATAACATTTAGTACTTAGGCAGTGCTTTAAGCACATTAACCAATTAATTCACACAGCACCCCCTATGAAGCAGTAAGTAGCATTATTTCCACTTACATAGTGAGAAAATGTGTAGATAGAAGCTGGCTTACTTTCCTGAGACATTAGAGCCAGTGAAATCTTGAAAACAAATTAAAATTCTCCTGTGTTCAAACTACTGATATAGGCTCTCTTCATAACAGAAGTTTATTTGAGAGTCCTTGGAAAAAAGCTATATTTTTAAGATTATATGTCTTGTATCTATTCATTTTCTTTCTTTATTTTGCAAAAACATTTTATTGAAATTCCCTTGTACAAAAAAACAGAAGTCCTTTTATTAGCCAAATGTTTTGAATTAAACGACTTTTTATAGCAATCACAAGAAGACGATTATCCTCATAAGAACTCTGTGACAAACTTTACAGTTATAATAAAATGATACAGGGTTTGTATATTAGTTTGTATTACTTTAAGGATCAGCAGTTAATGTTATTATTTTACTCTTTTTTTTTTCATTTTTTACCTGTTTGTTTTACATGTGAGGTTGCTGGATGTTAACTTAAGCTGTGTTAACTTATAATTTTTTTTCACATTTTAATAATTTAACTTTATTTTTTATTGTGGTAAAATACACATAACATTAAATTTACTATTTAACCATTTAAAATGTACAATTCAGTGTCATACACATTGTTTTGCAACCACTATCTCCAGAACTTTTTATTTTACTCTTATAACCAAATCTTACATACTGAAATATTGGAATTTTTCATATCAAAAGGATGCACAGTTCATTTATTACCTGTTTAACTTCTAAATTGTTTGTATTAGAGTGGTGATGAATTGCGTTAAACTATTTGTTCCTCCCTCTGCTTGTTTAATTCTCCTTGCAGTCATAGGAGAGATGGCTTGTTAGAACAAACTATGAAATCGTGACTAGAATAAGGTCAAAAGATCGTTTTGGGAATTGAGTCCTTGACCTCAGTTCCTTGCATTAATAAACTAAGCTAATTAGCCACAGTGCCTGTTGCAGTATGGTACAACTTGGCAGTGGCTTTTCAATAAGTCAACTGTGTTGTGGTATCACTGGTTTAACAAACACTTCTTAAGCACCTACAATGTGCAGGCAATGAGCTAGATACTCAGTGTACAAAGGTAAAAGAAATACATTTCTTGGCCTAACGCTGTGGCTCACGCCTGTAATCCCAGCACTTTGGGAGGCTAAGGCGGGCAGATCACCTTAAGTTGGGAGTTTGAGACCAGCCTGAACAACGTGGAGAAACCCCGTCTCTACTAAATAAAAATTAGCTGGGCATGGTGGTGCATGCCTGTAATCCCAGCTACTTGGGAGGCCGAGGTAGGAGAATCACTTGAGTCCAGGAGGCGGAGGTTGCAGTGAGCCGAGATTGTGCCATTGCAAGCCAGCCTGGGCAAAAAGAGCAAAACTCCATCTCAATTTTAAAAAAAAAAAAAGAAAAAAAAAATACATTTCCTGTCCTTGAAAGAACTAATGATTACCTATAGGTAGCAAGTAAAATTCCCCATTTGTGAAACAAAATATATGCTTTCAGGTACTAACTACACTTTAGAAAGGTTTCAGTGAATCCATAGACAAAATAGTCAAACCATTCTGTATGCATGAACTACCTTGTCAGCTTGTCACTGTTTCTCCTATTGGTAAAACATAACATGTATGTGCCAAAGAAATGGTGCATTTTGGCATAATGGGAACTGGTATATTTTAGTACATTTTGTTTCTTCTCAAAATAGCATCACTAGCAGCTCTTATCTTTGACATGATTTGGGCACTTGGTAAGGCATTTGGGTCAGTTAGATGTGAGTAAACAAATTCAATACAAAGACATAGTCATAAAATTAACTTGGGAAAGAGCAATGGCATAGTCAAATAAGGCAGTTTTTTTTATTCAAGTGCTCTAAAAGCAAGATTTGGGTTTGGAATAAATTTAAAAGTTAGATTTTTTCCTCCTTGGTAAAGACTATGTAAAAGTGCTATGTAAATTAAATCAATATAGATATTACTAGAAAGAGAATGGGAATTGCAAACTCCAGTAAGAGTTGTGTTTTAAAAAGTACATGAAAAGTACCAGAAAATGAAAAAATGAAAAACAAGTATTTTGAATTTTATATTCAAGGTAACACAAAATCATTCACATTAGAAACATGACTTTATGGAATGAGATTTTCTGACAAACAGTAGACATTTTCTTTTCTTCTGCTTCTTTTTTTTATTTTTATTTTTT
>NW_012101209.1:5927388-5929552 GCF_000951045.1 Mandrillus leucophaeus
TTCTCCTGCCTCAGCCTCCTGAGTAGCTGGGACTGCAGGCACCTGCCACCGCAACTGGCTAATTTTTTGTATTTTTAGTAGAGACTGGGGTTTCACCGTGTTAGCCAGGATGGTCTCGATCTCCTGACCTCGTGATCCACCCATCTCGGCCCCAAGTGCTGGGATTACAGGCGTGAGCCACCGCGCCTGGCCAGTTAGTTTATTTTTATTTAAGAAAATGAACTATCCTAGAGCCTATATAATAGTGAAATGATGCAATCCAAAGATACAATATTCATAGCTCTTAAATTTATGTATTTGTAAGCTTTTTAATTACTATTGAAAGTTTATCTTTCTTTTTATCATTTATTTATTTTGTTTTTTTTTTTTTTTGAGATGGAGTCTCACTCTGTCGCCCAAGCTGGAGTGCAGTGGCACAATCTCAGCTCACCACAGCCTCCATCTCCCGCATTCAAGATATCCTCCTGCTTCAGCCTCCCGAATAGCTGGAAATACAGGTGTGCCGCCATGCCCGGCTAATTTTTGTATTTTTAGTAGAAATGGGGTTTCACCATGTTGGCCAGGCTGATCTTGAACTCCTGACCTCAGGTGATCCATCTGTCTCAGCCTCCCAAAGTGTTGGGATTACAGGTGTGAGCCACTGTGCCTACCCTATTTATTTTTTGAGACAGAGTTTCACTCTTGTTGCCCAAGCAGGAGTGCAATGGTGCGATCTTGGTTCACTGCAACCTCCGCCTCCCTCCCAGGTTCAAGCGATTCTCCTGCCTTAGCCTCCTGAGTAGCTGGGATTACAGGTGCCTGCCATCATGCCTGGCTAATTTTTTGTATTTTTTTTTAGTAGAAATGGGGTTTCACCACGTAAGCCAGGCTGGTCTCGAGCTCCTGACCTCAGATGATCCACCTGCCTCGGCCTCCCAAAGTGCTGGGATTACAGGTGTGAGCCACTGCACCCAGTCCTACTTTTTTTTTTTTTTTTTTTTGAGATTGAGTCTAGCTCTGTCGCCCAGGCTGGAGTGCAGTGGCACGATCTCAGCTCACTGCAACCTCTGCCTTTTGGGCTCAAACAGTCCTTCCACCTCAACCTCTTCAGTAACTGGGACTACAGTCACATGCCACTATGCTTGGCTAGTTTTTAAATTGTTTCTTGTAGAGACAAAGTCTCACTATATTGCCCAGGCTGGTCTCAAACTCCTGGGCTCAAACGATCCACCTGTCTTGGCCTCCCAAAGTACCAGGATTACAGAGGTGAGTCACCAAGCCCCACCCCTCTTCTTTTTTAAAAAAAATTTCCCCCAGTATGGAAACATTAAGTGCCATTAAGTACATTTGAAAAACTTGTGAACCTTGACATTTGATAATGATCTAGAAAAATGCTTAGGCTTGTTGAACATATGGGCAAATATGATTCTTTCAAACAGAGCAACTTTACTTAAGAAGGGTAATGTTCAGAAGTGAGTGAAAGAAAGGGTAGCTTTGGATTCTGAAATACTGTTAAAGATGATATTAGCATTTATGTCACACCTATAGAGATAGAAGACAGGTTCTTACAGTGAGTGAGAATATATTTGAGTAATAAAAAGGAAAGGAGTGATATTTTTACTCACTGGTTAAAATTATTGAAATTATTTTAAAATTAGGACCAAAGAAATCTGGTTTAAGTTAAATTAAATTAAATTAAATTATTTATTTTTGATACAGAGTCTCACTCTATCGCCCAGGCTGGAGTGCAGTGGCACCCTCTCTGCTCACTGCAATCTCTCCCTCCTGGGTTCAAGTGATTCTTGTGCCTCAGCTTCCCAAGTAGCTGGAATTACAGGTGTGCACCACCACACCCAGCTAATTTTTGTATTTTAGTAGAGACAGGTTTTCACCATATTGGCCAGGCTGGTCTCAAACTCCTGACCTCAAGTGATCCCCCTGCCTCAGCCTCCCAAAATGCTGGGATTATAGGTGTGAGCCACCATGCCTGGCCTAAATTTTATTTTTGTCATCTAACAAGTACTGCCTGAAATACAACATAGTCTGATTTAGTTTATTATTTATTTATTTAATTAATTATTTATTTTTTAATTTTTTTTGAGACGGAGTCTCGCTCTGTCGCCCAGGCTGGGGTACAGTGGCGTGATCTTGACTCACTGCAAGCTCCACCTCCCGGGTTCACGCC
>NW_012101209.1:5930131-5932115 GCF_000951045.1 Mandrillus leucophaeus
CACCATGTTAGCCAGGATGGTCTCAATCTCCTGACCTCATGATCCACCCGCCTCAGCCTCCCAAAGTGCTGGGGTTACAGGCATGAGTCACCACGCCTGGCTAACACTTCATCTTAAACATTCCTCATTTTTGTAATTATATCATCTTTTAAAATAATGTTTATAATTTAAAAATTGTTGTATAGTGTTTCATCGTTAATATGCAGTAATTTGCTTAGCCATTCCCGTTTGTTGGATGTTTAAATTATTTCACATTCATTATTATTAGATCTAATATCTGAACATTGTTGTGCTTAAAATTTTTCCATGTTTACATGTTTTTCCTTGGGATTAATAACGGTAAGTATAATTAGTGAATAAGAAAAAATAAGGCCAGGTGCAGTGGCTCATGCCTGTAATCCCAGCACTTTGGGAGGCCAAGGCAGGAGGATCACTTGAGCCAAGGAGTTTGAGACCAGCCTGGGAAACATAGTGAGACCCCATCTCTACAAAAAAATAAAAAAATAGCCAGGCATGATGGTGCATGCCTATAGACCTAGCTACTCAGGAGGCTGAGGTGGGAGGATTGCTTGAACCCAGGAGTTTGAAGCTGCAGTGACCTACCACTGTACCACTGTACTCCAGCCTGGGTGACAGAGTGAGACCCTGTCTTTTTTTTTTTTTGAGATGGAGTCTTGCTCTGTTGCCCAGTCTAGAATGCAGTGGCACAATCTCAGCTCACTGCAACCTCCGCCTCCTGGGTTCAAGCAGCTGTCCTGTCTCAGCCTCCTGAGTAGCTGGGATTACAGGCATGTACCACCACGCCCGGCTGATTTTTGTGTTTTTAGTAGAGACAGGATTTTGCCATGTTGGTCAGGCTGGTCTCAAACTCCTGACCTGCCTTGGCCTCCCAAAGTGCTAGGATTACAGGCGTGAGCCATTGTGTGCGGCTGACCATGTCTCTTAGAAAAAAAAAAAAGAAAAAATGAAAAAATGAAAAGATTTAAGGCTTTTGATAAATATTGCCAAATTGCTTGCCAAAGAATGTACTGTGGTCTGAATGTTTTTGTTCCCTCACCAAATTCATATGTTGAAACCTAATCTCCAATGCAATAATATTAAGTAGTGGGGCTTTGGGGAGGTGATAAGGTCATGAGGACTCTGCCTTCATGAATAGGATTGGTGCTCTTATAAAAGAGGCTTGAGGGAACCTTTTTGCTCTTCCACTATGTGAGGACTTAGCAAGAAGGCACATCTGTGAAGCAAAAAGCCATCACCAGACACTGAATCTGTGGCTCTTTGATCTTGGACTTCCCAGCTTCTAGAACTACGAGAAATAAATTTCTTTGTATATTACCCAGTCTAAGACATTTTTTAAAATAATAGCCTGAATGGACTAAGACAAATGTGCAGTAGTTTTCAAAAACACTTTCACATATGTTATCTGATTTGATGGCATAACAGACTCTACTTAGGCAGGGCAGATACTATTAGCCTCACTTGCTAGATGAGGAAATTGAGGTGCATAAAGTGTGAATGTATTAAGCAGGCTTATTCACCTGACACTTAACAATTTGAACTAGGAATTGTGTGAAATGCAAAATGAATAAACTCAAAGTTGAGTTGATGAGATAGATATAGACACCCATAAGTATAAAACAAGGTTGCCTAAGAGAAGGCACAGAAGAGGTAACAAGGGCAATGAATTAGTGCCCAGATTTCTCTGGGTGTTGAGATCTCTTTCAGCCAGGGCCATGTGAAAACACTCTGGGGTGGCAGATGAGGATAAGGAGGCATATGGAAGAGGGGGTGCTTCTGAGTTGGGCTGTACGAAGCTGAAAAGGATTTCCATAAGGCTTGGTACAGAGATAAGGGATTGGTGGAAGGGTATAGCGGGTTATTCCAGATAGTGCAAGCAAATGGATATGGGGAGAATAAAAGAGGAGATATATATATACACACACACACATTATATATATATATACACACACACACATTTTTATAT
>NW_012101209.1:5932805-6011913 GCF_000951045.1 Mandrillus leucophaeus
AAAAAAAAAAAAAAAAAAAGAAATACACTTATTTTCTTGGACTCTGGTAGAAGGATTTTGCTAAAAATATTGTTTCATCCTATCCTGTTACTGGCTTTCAAAATCAAAAAGCGTTCATTTGTAATACTTTTCTTTAAAAATAAACATCCCAGGATTGTTTTCATCCTTTTTATTAATTAACCCCTAAGCATAGTGCTAAAATACTGGGCTCGTTTTTTTGTACTGCATGACCAAACTCCTACATTTTGAACCACTTAAACACTTCTCTTGAGAGCCAGACATCCCTAGTAGTATGTGCTCACAATAGCTAATGGCTTAACAAGCACTGTCAGGCAGCCTCACATTTCAGCTGCTCGTTTTGCTGAAGGCAGATAATTTATGCTACATCCCACAGCACAGACCAAGTACAGAAAACCAGAGAGGAATGTTAATGGAAAAAATTACAAATTCTTAAAGTGACAGGGCTTTTATATAGTTAACTCTTTTAATCAGTTTGCAGTGTTATCAGATTATGTGAAAGTTTGAATGAAATGTGGAAAATGATAAATGAAAGAAGTTTGTAAGAATAACAAATACAGTATATTTGATTTAAAACACAGCACATAGTAGGCATTCAGAAATGTTTTTTGAATGAATAAGTGAGTGAGTGTGTTTTTATTTTCTGATGTACTTAATATACATTTGATTTTGTTACTACTAAATTTTACTGAACTGGCAAACTTTTTAAATATGTGGAATGAATTGTAAGACTGACAAATCTTTAAGCAAATGTAGTCTAATTTTTGCTAGAATTTTTGAGACATTTGCCTTATTTTATGGCTATGACTTAATCATAAATATCGGCAGAATATTAATCATAGCTCTCAGACAATTCAGATTTTTCAATTACCTCAGATAAATTTTCTGCTTAGTTTAGTTAGAGCACAATAGTAAGAGCAAAATTGTAGGGTGGACCAATCTAAAAGTGTTATGATACCCTGGGTAAATTAGTTCTTCCTAGGAAAGACTGACACATTTTCTTCAAATAGAAAAGTTACTTCTGGTGAGAGCAAGAACTGATTCTCAAAAAACACTATTTTTTACTTTCTTTGTTCAGAGAGTTAGGCTTTAAATTTGGTTAACAAATAGCCCTCTGATTTTTTTTTTTTTTTTGTAATAAAGGAAACAATACCTACCAATTATTAAGTACTTTTCATTGGTAGTGACTGTACTAAGGCCTGTACTGAGGCAGGCATTGCCTCACTTATTTTTATCCTTACTCCAACATTATGAGGTATATACTATTATCATCCTCATTTTACAAATGTGGAACAGAGGCATAAAGCCAAGGGCACAGAGCTATTAACAGATGGAGCTAGAATCCAAACAGAGCTCTGATTCTAGTATTTAGTCACTGAGTATTTAGTCATTGTCTTTCTATGTGTATGTTTAACTTATCTAAAATAGTTCATAAGGTTTCATTTGAAACTTATCTCACTTGCTAGTGAATGTGCTACTGTTTGATGCTATAGAAACGTTTTCACTTTCTTTCACTTTTAACATCCTATTCTCTGGGCCTTAGGAACTAGGTAAGCTAATAAACTTGCCTTTTGAAACAATACTGAAATAGCCAACATTTATTGGCTGCTCACTTTGTGCCAGGCACTTCCTAATTGTTTTACAAACATCTTATTCATTACAACATTCTTCTACTATTCGCCGCTATTTTACAGATCAAAAAATGAAGCTTAGTCAGGTTAAGCAACTTTGCTACCGAAGTTAGGAAATGTTGCTACTAAAGTTAAGCAATGTAGCAAAATTAAGCAACCCCAAATCATACAGGTTAAGTAAATAAGCAGTGGAGTTGGGATTTGAACTCAGGTTGTTTGACTGACAGTTGGCTTACTTAACCACCCTGTTCTACTGCCTTTTTTTTTTTTTTCCCCCGAGATGGCGTCTCACTCTGTCATCTGGGCTGGAGTGCAGTGGCACGACCTCAGCTCGCTGCAACCTCCATCTTCCGGGTTCAAGCGATTCTCCTGCTTCAGCTGCCGAGTAGCTGGGATTACAGGCACCCGCCACCACGCCCGGCTAATTTTTTTGTATTTTTAGTATGCATGGGGTTTCACCGTGTTGGCCAGGCTGGTTTTGGACTCCTGACCTCAGGCGATCCGCCCTCCTTGGCCTCCCAAAGTGCTAGGGTTACAGGCGTGAGCCACTGCTCCCGGCCTTCTGCTGCCTTCTTAAATTAAGTAGTGGGCCTGTCTCTGAGCAGGTTCAGACACCACTTCCCCTCCCTTGTAAAGTATGCCTCTCACTGGCATTCCCAGTCCACCAAGTCTGCAAAACTCAGACTCCCATAGAACATTGCTCTGAGACCTATCAGGCCTGCACATGTTGGAATGTTCCATATAGATTTTTTGTTTTCTCATGGTTAGAACATTGACAGCCTTCAAGATTCCCCTGAGGGAAGACAAACTTTTTTCTGACATGTGAGCCACTCTCTGGTTACAGATGGAGGGTGTGGATTGCATCTGTCTTGGGGCTGCTTCTTTCTCTCACTTACCAGCTGAAATGCCCCAAGCACTTGCTTGCTTATTTTTGTTCTTCCACTATTTCCCACCATTTTTTTTTCCCTTACGGTAAAGCACAGATCTTTCTGTTTCATGTGGCACCAGCTGTCTGGTTTGCTCCCTCTGTACCTGTTACCACCAGCTGGAGCAAATGGGAAAGAATACATTTGGTAGAATGTGTTGACCCATGAGGCCTACCTTTGTTAGCTCAGTGGGTACCCTCCACAGGAGAAACAGTGTGAGTTTTTGTAATCTTGCTACTCTCCCTGGGAGGTCTTTTAAGGGCTGAGTACCTAAAGATGTTTTTCTATCAGACTTTTTTTTCCCCCCCACCTAGGTTCCATCTTGCATTCCACTGCTAAATCAGATTAAAACCAAAAAAACTGATACCTGTGATGGAACGTTACAGTTCACAACTGCTTTTATATTCATTCTCTCATTTAACCCTTACAACCACCTGGTGGTAAGTATTATACATACATTTAGGTATGAGAAAACTGATTTAGCTGGTGGTTGAGGTGGCTCATGCTTGTAATCCCAGCATTTTGGGAGGCTGAGGCAGAGGGATCACTTGAGCCCAGGAGTTTGAAAACAGCCTGGGCAACATAGGAGAGCCTATCTCTATAAAAGAAAAATAATTTAACAAAAAAGAAAAGAAAACTGGCATAGAGTAATTTAGTCATTTGTTGAAGATCATGCAGTCCAATATACTTTTGCCAGGGAATCTCTGTTCCTTTCTACTATCTGATACTATAGTAGCTTTTTTCTTGTCTTTTCTTTGTTTTTTGAGACGGAGTCTTGTCCTGTCCACCCAGGCTGGAGTACAGTGGCACTATCTCGGCTCACTACAACCTCCACCTCCCGTGTTCTAGCAATTCTCCTGCCTCAGCCTCCTGAGTAGCTGGGATTACAGGCCTGCGCCACCACGCCTGGCTGATTTTTGTATTTTTAGTTGTGACGGGGTTTTACCATATTAGTCAGGCTGTCTCAAACTCTTGACCTCATGATCCGCCTGCCTCGGCCTCCTAAAATGCTGGGATTACAGGCATGAGCCACCGCGCCTGGCCTATAGTAGCTTTTTAAGTAGCATGATTATCAAGTTGAGTGAAACTCTTGAGAGGTGTTTTATACCATGTAAACTCTTTGTAGCAGAGAGCATTTGGAATTTGGAGGTCAGCACAAGTGACCAAGCTGTGGCAGGTGTTCAATAAACTGTTGAACTGAGCTGGTCAGATATTGTCACTAACGTGAAATATGCAATCTAGCCTCAGGCAACCCTTTTAATCTAGTTTGCCTTGTATTCTTTTACTGCCCTGATGGTCTCAAAGGGTTGTTGTAAGGATCAAATGAGATAACCTATAGCTTTACAGAGTGATATAGAAATGTAAGGAATTATCTTTATGCCAGTGTTTTAAATTCTGAATTTTTCTGCCAAACACACTTTCTATTTCCTTTATGAATATTTTTCTTTGAGATTATCTGGTCTCAAAAATGCTGTGGGAGTATTTTAGTGACTGATTGTATCCCTCTTTAAAAAAGAAAAATAGAAGGAAAATGGAGAACAAAAAAGAACAAGGGTTAATGGGAAGTGGAAAGGGTAAGTTTTAGGCCTTGGAGGCTGCACTTTTAAAGAAAGACAAACAGCAAAACAGTTGAAGAGCAAGTAAAAGGCAAACATTTACAGAGTTCTTACTGTGAGCCAGGCGCTGTTCTACATGTTTTGGTGTATTAACTTGATTAATCCTCACAGTGACCTTATGAGGTAGATACTCTTCTTATCTCCACTGTACAGGTGAAGAAACAAGGCACCATGTGGTTAAATAATGTGCACAGGCCATACAGCACCTAAGTGGTAGAGCTGGAACGAGGCTAGTCAGCATTGCTCCAGGGCTCCAGTGCTTCTGTCTTCACTATGCTGCCTTTGTAATCTGGGATGTGAGAGAAGCAGCACATGGGATATCTTTTAGAAAATGGAAGAAAATGCTTAAGGAGAGAACATTTGATCCTGCTGTAACATTATTTGTCTTCAAAATACTTTTTGCTCACTGTTAAAACATAGATGAATGAGCAAAGTCATAGGATTGGTAGATAATATTTTTGTCTTTTAGCCTGTCCTTCAACCAGAACCAGTCCTATCTGCTTTTACTGGTGATTTTCTAAATTTTATTTTTTCAGTTTCCTGATAATTTATTCTTTCCCCCAAACTATAGTGCCAATCGCCTGAGTAAGAATGAGACTTTCTTACTTAGTGTAGTTCTTCTTTCTTTTAGCCTCTTTGCACTGATTAAAGCTATTATTTCTTTCTTTTTAAATTGAATATTTTGAATAGGCAATATAGTTCAAAAATAAAAAGAATAAGAAGGCATATCATGAAAATTCTCCTTTCCACTCCTTTCATCATGCTTATTTCCTAAACACCCCAACCCCAATAATCAGTGTTCTTAGTTTGTATTCTATCTTTTCAGAGTTTTTTTTTTCTAGACTGAGTCTCGCTCTGTCGCTCAGGCTGGAGTGCAGTGGCATGATCTTGGCTCACTGCAAGCTTCGCCTCGGGTGCAAGTGATTCTCCTGCATCAACCTCCAGAGTAGCTGGGACTATAGGCGCCCGCCACCATGACTGGCTAATTTTTTGTATTTTTAGTAGAGAGGGGTTTCACCGTGTCAGCCAGGATGTCTCGATCTGCTGACCTCGTGATCCGCCCACCTTGGCCTCCCAAAGTGCTGGGATTACAGGCGTGAGCCACCGCACCCGGTGAGTTTCTTTATGAATATAGAAGCAATTAGGATTTTTTTAAACACAAAAGGTAATACTATTCTGCATCTTACTTTTTTAACTTACTGTATCTTGGAAATCTTTCCATATTACTACTTAGAGAGCATTTTCATTTTTTCCTTTCTTGTTTTTTACGAGATATAGTAATTCATTTTGTGGAGTATACTGTATTGGACCAGTCGTTTATTGATGGACATTGGAGTTTTTTAGTTTTTTTAAAGCTACCACTTAAAATGCTTCAGTAAAGGGGCAGGAAAGGTAAAACTAAGACAAGAAGCGACATCTAGAAAATCTCCAGATACGAAGTTGTGATCTAGGAGGCAGGAATGAAAAAGTTTCGGCTCTGCCTTGTGATGGGGCACATCTGGAGTGCCAGAGGCTTGCATTTTGACTACACCTGTTCTAGTTGGAGAAAGAAGGAAAACAACTAGCATGGTGAAACCTCAACACACCTGAGCTTGGTTTACTGCAAAGTCTCGGGGTGAGGACGGATTGACAGCTGGTATATGAACTGCCCAAAGGTAAACTGTTGTAATAAAGAAATTGATGGCATGATAGATAGAAGTGAGATAAGCGCTATTATCCACAGGTAAACTTCTTTCAACAGACTGCTACCAATTCTCATATATAACTTGCAGTAGAAAAAAATTAGTTCAACAGCTCTATTCCTAAACCTTTAAGTAAGCTCTGACACCTTATCAAAGAGCAAAAGAGTAGATTTGTCTTTGTACCTTGGACACATGTCAAATAAAAAACCTCAGCAAAGGGTAAAGTGTTTAAAAAAGAAATGAAATACCTTAAACCTATGATATTTAGTACTTTATTAAATGCTTCTTTTGATGACAGTGTCAAGGAACAGTTTAATCTTAGGCTTTCTGAGGTTAATAATCACATATGTGGGATTTTATGTCATAGTTTTGATATGGATTCATGGTTTTATACTGTTGATAAATAAGAAATAGCTTGTAAGCTATCATAGATCATCACTGTACTTTAAAAAATGGAATATAGCTGAAAAATGCAAATATATAATTTATAACAGTGTTACACAAATGTGATTTTAGGGATTGACAGTGAAATGTAAGATTTTTTTGTTTTGTTTTGTTTTTTTGAGATGAGAAGAGTCACACTCTGTTGCCAAGGCTGGAGTGCAGTGGCATCATCATGGCTCACTGTAGCGTCAATTTCCTTGGCGCAAGCGATCCTCCCATCTCAGCCTGCTAAGTAGCTAGGACCATAGCTACATGCCAACACACCTAGCTAATTTTGAATTTTTTATAGAAATGGAGTCTCCCTATGTTGCCCAGGCTGGTCTTGAGCTCCGGGGCTTAAGCGATCCTCTCATCTTGGCCTCCCAAAGTGCTGAGATTACAGGCGAGAGCCTCCATGCTCAGCCTGATATTTCAAAATGTTAACGTTGCAAAGGATTTTCTGATCTGCCTGGTTAAGAAAGAAAACTTAATATCACTTCTGATATTCAGCTATAAACTCAAGGGTTGTTTTAGAGGGACTGGTTTTTTATTTCAGAAAGACACTTATCAATATTCAGTATCAAAACAGTTGCACTATTGATTTCTCTTTCTCCCAATCAGCCCCAAAGAGGCCACATCAAAAGAGAGTGCATTTTAGGCCAATAAGCTGCAGAATGTACACCTAGCAGATCTCATAGAAATCTTACCAGAAAATGGGGACTGGGTAGGGAAAGAAGCTTTAAAAGATCAGCAAACTACCAGCCCACGGACTGTAGAGGCTGTCACAGCCAGAAGGGGGTGGCCAGGGTGCCACAAACCCAAGGAAGCAAAGTTTCAAAATAATACAAAATTTAAAAAAAGTTTTGTATATACGGTATTCAAGATTTCTCCAGCACTGACTGATACAAAGCACAATGAGATGGCACTTTTAGAGACAGCAGCTTCAAACCCAGAAAAGACAAATGAGGTGAGTTTCACATGGCTGAATCAGTGTCAAAAACATAATCTTCCTTTCTTTCTTTCAAGGAGGTAGGAAAGCAATTAAGTGGTCACCTCAACCTAAGGGGCACATGATCCATTCTATAAATTTGGTCACTTCTAATGAAAAAAAAATTGAAATAACGTTGTCCAAAGATATCTTTCTCTTTTTTTGAGACAGAGTCTTGCTGTGTCGCCCAGGCTGGAGTGCAGTAACATGATCTGGGCTCACTACAACCTCTGCCTCCTGGGTTCAAGTAATTCTCCTGCCTCAGCCTCCTGAGTAGCTGGGATTACAGGTGCGTGCCACCACGCCTGGCTAATTTTTGTATTTTTAGTAGAGATGGGGTTTCACCATGTTGGTCAGGCTGGTCTCAAACTCCTGACCTCATGATCCACCTGCCTTGGCCTCCCAAACTGGTGGGATTACAGGCGTGAGCCACGGTGCCCAGCTGGGTTTTCAGCTTTAAGATATCTTTTTTTGTTGTTGTTGTTGTTGTTTGGCTAACTCCTCCTGGAATCATCTTTCTGGTTTGACTCGTACTTTGTACAGAGCAACGAGGTTTCTCATAGTGGAGTCTTTTCCTGGGCTCTGTTTGGCTCTCAGTAAGGCAGGCCTATACTTTTTCCTCTCCTCTACGGAGAGGGCAATATGCATTAAGCTGAAAAGTCACCTTCTGAAAGTGAGAAAGGGGTTAGATTGCTGCTTCAGAGCTGTGGAATTATTTGGAATGTTTTTCAAATGGTTGCTACAAAACAACAAAAAGGTAATTACAAAATGTGTACATCACAACATGCTTTTAAAGACACTATGTATTGTGCTCACATTCCCTTAAATGTTGTTTCCAAAGGTGCTCAGCCTTTAGCCCAGCTGGAATCTCCAGGAAGACGCAGAGACAGTTTGGCAAAAAAGAAACAGGGGAGGAGGGGGCCACGAAAGTAGAAAGCAGCCCCTAAGTTAAAGATCAGCCCTCAGTTAAAGATCAGCTCCAGGCAGGCCAGCCTCAGGCCGAGTCAGGGACAAAGGGAGGAGCAGCAGCAGGGTAGGACTGGGGTGTTCTACATCTCATTCAGGTCAAGCAGAGTCTGGTACAGCATCCTTTGTGCAGAGAGGTTCTCCTCTTTGTTGCGTTTCAGTTTATCTTCCAAAGTCATCAGTTACCTTTTCCAGCTTGGCTACCAGTCTCTCAGTAAACTCAGCAGGGGTCTCTGCCCCCTTGAGTTCATCAGTGAGAATCTTGATCTCTTCCTCATATATGTCTTCTTTTTGAGAGTACTTTTCTTCAGCATCACGTAGACACTTCAGGTTCTGGTCCATCAGTCTGATCTGCTCATCTGTCTCTTGTCAGTGGGACTCTGCCAGCTCAGCTCATTCGTCTGTGCATTCCAAGTCTCCTTCAATGATCACCAACTTACGAGCCACCTCTTCATACTTCCTATCTGCCTCTTCTGCAATATGCTTAGCTTCTTTGAGTTGTATTTCCTTGAGTTTCATCTTTTTTTGTTTGTTTGAGATGGAGTCTCGCTCTGTCGCCAGGCTGGAGTGCAGTGGTGCGACCTCAGCTCCCTGCAACCTCCGCCTCCCGGGTTCAAGCGATTTTCCTGCCTCAGCCTCCCGAGTAGTTGGGACTACAGGCGTGTGACACCACACCCAGCTAATTTTTTGTATTTTTAGTGGAGACGGGGATTCACCTTGTTGACCAGGATGGTCTCAATCTCTTGACCTCGTGATTCGCCCGGCTTGGCCTCCCAAAGTGCTGGGATTACAGGTGTGAGCCACTGCGCCTGGCCCTTTTCTTCATCTTTTAAGGCCTGGTTTTCAATAACTTTCATACCTCTTTCACTGTCATGAGCAACTTTTTCCGCTTCTTCCAGCTTTTGCAGGGTAGTGGTCAGGCACTCCTGAGCATGGTCCAGCTCCTCTTCAACCTGCAGGATCCTAAGGTTCAAGGAGGCCACCTCAACCTCAGTCTGTTCCCGGGGCCCACCTTTCTCCCCCAACTTCTCACTGGAGGTGCTCAGCTCTCTCCTCTGCATCATCTGCCTGCTGCTGCAGAACCTGGATCTTGCACTTCACTTCCTCCATGGTGGTGATCCCAGCCATGGTGCCCACCCAGCTACTGCTCGCACTCTGGTTCCTGCCTCTTCTGCTCAGCATTGCAGCTGCTTCTCCTTTCTTTTATTTTCTGTATTAAGTTTTGTTTCCTTTTGTTTTTAAAGCAACAGATGAAAGGAGATAAAAATGTCAAGGAAATACTGACTTGAACTTTATAAATATTGGTTCTGAGTGGGGACGATAAAGCAGATAAAAAAAGGAACTGAAGTATGACTGAAGGAATCAGATTTCTCTAACCTTGATTTTCAAATGGTGCATTCCGTGGATATAATTATAAGTAGCAAGATTCTTTAGCATTTGGAGTTAAATTGTGAGGAAGTTATCAGGGCACATTTTGTGTTTTTCATTACGTTGAAAAACTTTTCTGAGGTTCATTGAGAAAAATATTTTTGAACTCTGTGAAATCCGAGTAACTCTGGAGGAAAAGCAAATTGAGTAAGTTGTTCTTTCCTCTCTGAGGTTTGATAAGGTGTAAAAATGTATTTAACAAAGGCAACTTCTTTTTCCTTAAAAAAGGTTTTTTTAAGTTTTTTTTTTTAAAGAAGTTTTTTTAACCCTGAAAAAGTTATTTTTTAAAAAAATTCAATTCAGTGTGTTAATTTTATCCTCTCTATAAATACATTTTTTGAATATTTAAGATAACAGTTTCAGAAACATAACTGAATAGCTTGCTTGAACAAAGAGTTTGAATCTATGATGAACTAAATTATGTCTTCCCAAGTAGTCCACTTAGACACTGACTTGTTACCCTCTTTCTCAAGTCCAGTTTTTCTGAGACTAGACCAGTTACATTAGGATCACTTTGGGTCTTTAGGTGTGATTATTGTATTATGATAATGCTAAAAATATTCATTCTTTTTATAGATACAAACTGAAGTGTTAGTGGATAAAATGTCAAGATATTTGGGATTATTTTAAAAATAAATTAGGATGAAGGGTAAGCGAGTGGCAATGTAGATGAGACAAGACTGGCCATATGTTTATTTATGGAAGGTGGATGAGGAGTATGTGGGTAATATTATAGTATTCTCTCTAATTTAGTTTAGGTTTAAAATTTCTATTGCAAATAGTTAAAAGAATCACTTGTGGTCTTGTTGAAAATTCAGATTCCTGAACTTCACCACAGATCTCTTAAGTCAGAGTCTCAAGGATGAAAGATAGGAAATGGCTTTTAAAGTAGTCCACTTTTGCTCACTGAGGTTTGAGGATCACTGGTAAAAAATTTCCTTGTGTACCTCACTCATTGTGTATTCATGTCATCCACGTGTATATTTCGTGGTTTTCATCATTCACCCTATTTTTCCAATTGTAGAATGCAATAGCAAATTAAAGCAATTATACTGAATTTGGATAATTCAAACTTTAAAATTTTGTTTCAAAGGGTTCATAAAGTGAAGCCAAATAAAATTTTAAAAACCTTTATTTTAAGCTGTATTTATCTGAAATAATCAGATAAATACGTTGGCTTTTTTTCCACTTTCAGCTGGGAATGGATTACTTTTGTGAATGTCTTAAATTTCTTCTCTTACCAGGGCATCAGCATCCTATTCCAGACATCTACTTGCTTTCAACAGTAGTTCCTTGTTCTTTCTCAGATGTACCATATTACCAGGCACCTCTGAGACTTTACCCATGGGATTCCCTCTAATTGAAACATTCATCAATCCCCTCTTTACCTGGTTAATTTCTATACATTCACCCCACCGCTAACACCCTCACTTATTCAGGGAGGCCATAATTGTATTTGTAAGGTTGGATGGCATTCTATTATTTTGTGGTTCCATAATATGCTGTAATACGATGGTGCTACAATGCTGAACATGCTATACAGCACTTTACACTTTATCATAAGACTCTATTTTTCTGCCCTCCTCTCTCTCCTCAGCTAGACTATAAAGTCAGTTGGTTAAGGATTGTGTTTTTTATGATCATATCTCCACCGCTGTGTACTGTGCCTGGCACATAGGAAATATTTACTGAATACATGACGAACAGCTGAATGAGTTCACAAAAAGCTACCTAACATGCCCAAACATCTTAGGAAGTGTCACAGTCATTCTTTAAGGCAAAAAGAAAGAAAGAGAAAAAAGCTTCCTGGATATAAGACACACTTCTTGGTCATATAGATCTTGGAAAAAGTTCCTGAAAGGAGGACTAAACTGTAGCAAGAATTTGTCTTGGGTATATTAATACTGATAATCACTTTGCTTCTATGCTTAGCCTTTTTCATGTATCTTTATTAATTTCTCATAATTAAATTATATCTCTTGACCCGAATTTTTTTGAATATTTTATTGTGAAAAATTTCAAATGTCCAAAAGAGTCAAAAGAGTTGTGTAGACTGGGCATGGTGGTTCACATTTGTAATCTCAGCACTTTTGGAGACTGAGGCAGGCAGATCACTTGAGGCCAAGAATTTGAAACTAGCCTGGCCAACATAGCCATATTAGTCCGTTTTAACACTGCTGATAAAGACATACCTGGGACTGGGCAATTTACAAAAGAAAGAGGTTTAATGGACTCACAGTTCCATGTGACTGGGGAGGCCTCACAATCATGGCAGGAGGTGAAAGGCATGTCTCACATGGCGGCAGACAAGAGAAGAGAATGAGAGCCAAGTGAAAGGGGTTTCCTCTTATAAAACCATCAGCTCTGGTGAGACTTTTTACTACCATGAGAACAGTATGGGGGAAACCACCCCCATGATTTGATTATCTCCTACTTGGTCCATCCCACAACACAAGAGAATTATGGGACCTACAATTCAAGATGAGATTTGGGTGCAGACCCAGCCAAACCACATAAATAGCGAAAACCCATCTCTACTAAAAATACAAAAAACTAGCCAGGCCTGGTGGCTCATACCTCGAATCCCAGCTACTTGGGAGGCTGAGGCACAAGAATCGCTTGAACCCTGGAGGCAGAGGTTGCGGTGGGCTGAGATTGTGCCACTGTACTCCAGCCTGGGCAACTGAGCAAGAATCTATCTCAAAAAAAAAAAAAAAAAAATTGTGTAGTTGTGTAGTGTACCCATACATCCATGACCAGGATTGTACAGTTAAAACACAGTGCCCCAAACGTCTTAGTATAGTTTTAAGTTTTAATAATTTCAGAAGCATAAATGCTACAAACTTATAAAACACCCTTTAAATATTTCAATGTATTTCATACTTATTTAATTTTGTGAAATTTTTTTCCCCAGTGGATGAGATTCTTTTTTAAAAAATACATCCCTTCAAGCATTTGTTCTTTGAGTTACAAACAATCCATTATACTTCATAAGTTATTTTAAAATGAACATTTAAGTTATTATTGACTATAGTCACCCTGTTGTGCTATCAAATAGTAGGTCTTATTCATTCGTTCCATTTTTTTTGCACTCATTAACCATCCTCATCTCCCCCCATTCCCCTACTATCTTTCCCACCCTCTGGCAACCATTTTTCTACTCTCTGTGTCCATGAGTTCAATTGGTTTGATGTTTAGATCCCAGAAATAAGTGAGAACATATAATGTTTGTCTTTCTGTGCCTGGCTTGTTTTCCTTAACGTAATGATCTCCAGTTCCATCCATGTTGCAAATGACTGGATATCATTCTTTTTTATGACTGAATAGTACTTCATTTTGTGTAAGTACCACATTTTCTTTTTTTTTTTTTTTTTTTGAGACGGAGTTTTGTATTTGTTGCCCGGGCTGTAGTGCAATGGTGCAATCTTAGCCCACCACAGCCTCTGCCTCATGGGTTCAAGCGATTCTCCTGTCTCAGCCTCCCGAGTAGCTGGGATTACAAGCATGCACCACCACGCCCGGCTACTAATTTTTGTATTTTTAGTAGAGATGGGATTTCACCATGTTGACCAGGCTGGTCTCGAACTCCTGACCTCGTGATCCACCTGCCTCGGCCTCCCAAAGTGCTGGGATTACAGGTGTGAGCCACTGCGCCCAGCCAAGTACCACATTTTCTTTATCCATTCATCTGCTGATGGACACTTAAGTTGCTTCCAAATGTTAGCTATTGTAAACAGTGCTGCAGCAAACACAGGGGTGCAGATATCTCTTTGATATAATGATTTCCTTTCTTTGGGGGATATACCCAGCAATGGAATTGCTGGATCCTATGGTAGCTCAATGATCAGTTTTTTGAGGAACCTCCAAATTCTCCCTAGTGATTGCACTAATTTACATTCCCACCAACAGAATACAAGGGTTCCCTTTTATCCACATCCTCACAAGCATTTGTTATTGCCTGTCTTTTGTATATAAGCCATTTTAACAGGGGTGAGATGGTATCTCATCATAGTTTTGATTTGCATTTCTCTGATGATCAGTAATGTTGAGCACCATTTCATATGCTTCTTTGCCATTTGTATGTCTTCTTTTGAGATATGTCTGTTCAAATGTTTTGCCCATTTTTTGATTGAATTATTAGATTTTTTCCTATAGAGTTGTATGAGCTCCTTATATATTCTGGCTATTAATCCCCTATAGAGGAGTATTTTGAAAATATTTTCTCCCATTCTGTGGGTTGTCTCTTCATTTTGTTGATTGTATTCTTTGCTGTGCAGAAGCTTTTTAACTTGATGTTATCTCATTTGTCCATGTTTGTTTTGGTTGCCTGTACTTGTGGGACTCAAGAAATTTTTGCCCAGACCAATGTCCTAGAGATTTTCCCCAATTTTGACTTGAAGCAGTTTTACAGTTTCAGGTCTTAGATTTAAGTCTTTTTATTTTATTTTATTTTATTATTTTGAGATGGAGAATCACTCTGTCACCGAGGCTGGAGTGCAGTGGCACAATCTTGGCTCACCACAAGCTCCTTCTGCGAGGTTCAAGCAATTCTCCTGCCTCAGCCTCCCAGGTAGCTGGGACTACAGGTGCCCACCATCATGCCTAGCTAATTTTTTTGTATTTTTAGTAGAGACAGAGTTTTACCATGTTGGTCAGATTGGTCTTGAACTCTTGACCTCCAGTGACCCACCTGCCTCAGCCTCCCAAAGTGCTGGGATTACAGGTGTGAGCCACCTCACCCGGCCAGATTTAAGTATTTTAATCCACTCTTTTTATTTGATTTTTTTGTATGGTGAGAGATAGGGGTCTAGTTTCATTCTTCTGCATATGGATATCCAGTTTTCCCAGTGCCATCTATTGAAGAGACTGTCTTTTCCTTAGTGTATGTTCTTGGTACTTTTGTCAAACATGACTTCACTCTAGACGTGTGAATTTGTTTCTGGGTTCTCTATTCTGTTCCATTGGGCTATTTTCTTTTTTTTGTGCCAGTAGCATGCTGTTTTGGTTACTATACCTCTGTAGGGTAATTCAAAGTCAGGTAATGTATTTCCTCCAGTTTTGTTCCTTTTGCTTAGGAGAGCTTTGGCTATTCTGGGGCTTTTGTGGTTCCATATAAATTTTATAATTTTTTTTATTCTGGGGAGGGATATCATTAGTATTTTGATAGGGATTGCATTGAATCTGTAGATTGCTTTGGGTGGTATGGACATTGTAACAATATTGATTCTTCCAATCCATGAACGTGAAATATTTTTCCATTTTTTGGTGTCCCCTTCAATTTCTTTCAGTATTTTGTAGTTTTCATTATAGAGATCTTTCACTTCTTTGGCTAAGTTAATTTCTGGGTCATTTTATGTGTATAAGTGGGATTACTTTTTAAATTTCTTTTTCACATTTTTCACCTATGGCATATAGAAATGCTACTGATTTTTGTATGTTGATTTTGTATCCTGCAAATTTACCGAATTTCTCAGTTCTAATAGTTTTCTTGTGGAGTCTTTAGGAGGTTTTTCCAAATATAAGATTATATCATCTGCAAAAAGGATAATTTGACTTCTTCCTTTCTAATTTGAATGCCCTTTATATCTTTCTCTTGTCTGATTGCTCTAGTTAGGATTTCCAGTACTATGTTAAATAACAGTGGTGACAGTGGGCATCTTTGCCATATTCCAGATCTTAGAGGAAAGGCTTTCAGTTTTTCCCTATTCAGTATGATACTGTGGGTCTGTCATATATAGCTTTTATTATGTTGAGATATGTTCCTTCTATCCCCAGGTTTTTGAGGGATTTTATCATAAAGGGATGTTGAACTTTATCAAATGCTTTTTCAGGATCAATTGAAATAATCATGTGGTTTTTATCCTTCATTCTGTTGATATGATGTATCACATTGATTGATTTGCATGTGTTGAACCATTCTTGCATCCAGGGATAAATTCCACTTAGCCATGATCAATGACCTTTCTAATATATTGTTGAATTCTGTTTGCTAGTATTTTCTTGAGGATTTTTTGCATCAATATTCATCAGTAGTTTTTCTTTTTTTGATATGTCTTTGTCTGGTTTTGGTATCAAGGTAATACTGGCCTTCTAGAATGTGTTTGGAAGTATTATTTTGTCTTCCATTTTTTGGAATAATTTGAGAAGGTATGGTATTAATTCTTCTTTAAATGTGTGGTAGAATTCAGTAGTGAAGCCATCGGGTCCTGGGCTTTTCTTTACTGGAAGACTTTTTATTGTGATTTCTTTCTCATTACTTGTTCTTGGTCTGTTTAGGTTTTGGATTTCTTTCTGATTCAGTCTTGGTTGGTTTTATGTATATAGACATTTATCCATTTCTTCTAGATTTTCCAATTTATTGTCATCTAGTTGCTTATAGTAACCACTGATGATACTTTGAATTTCTGCAGTATCAATTGTAAATGTGTCCTTTTTCATTTTTGATTTTATTTATTTGAATCTTCTGTCTTTTAGTCTGGCTAGAGGTTTGTCAGTTTTGTTTAACTTTTTAAAAAACCAACTTTTTGTTTAATTGATCTTTTGTATTTTTTTTTTTCTTCATCTCAATTTCATTTATTTCTGTTCTGGTCCTTAGTATTTCTTTTCTTCTACTAATTTTGGGTTTGGTTTGCTCTTGCTTTTCTGTTTCTTAAGATGCATTACTAGATTGTTTATTTGAGGGTTTTGCCCTTTTTTGATGTGGGCACTTATAGCTATAAACTTCCCTCTCAGTATTGCTTTTGCTGTATCCCAGAGGTTTTAGTATTTTGTTTTTCCATTATCATTTGTTTGAAGAAATTTTCCAATTTTTAAAATTTCTTCATTGACCCACTGGTCATTCAGGAGCATATTGTTTAATTTCCATGTATTTGTGTAGTTTCCAAAATTCCTCTTGTTATTAATTTCTAGTTATATTCCAGTGTGGTCAGAGAAGATGCTTGATATTATTTCAATTTTTGAATGTTTTCAGAGTTGTTTTGTGATCTAACAGATACTCTATCCTTGAGAATGATCCATGTGCTGAGGAAATGAATGTGTATTCTACAGCTGTTGGATGAAATGTTCCATAAATATCTATTAGATTCACTTGGTCTCTAGTGCAGAGTAAGACTGATGGTGTCTGTTGATTTTTTGTCTGGAAGATCTATTCAATACTGAAAGTGGGGCATTGAAGTGTCTAGCTATTATTGTGTTGGGGTGTATCTCTCTCTTTACCACTAATAATATTTTCTTTATATATTTGGGTGCTCCACTGTTGGGTGCATATATATTTAAAATTGTTATATTATTTTGCTGAGTTGACTCCTTTCTCATTGTATAGTGGCCTTCTTTGTCTCTTCTTAGAGTTTTGGTCTTAAAATCTATTTTGTCTGATATAAGTGTAGCAACTCCTGTTCTTTTTTAGTTTCCATTATTATGGAATATCTTTCTCCATCCCTTTATTTTCAGTCTATGTGTGTTTTTACAGGTGAAGTGTTTTTTTTTGTTTGTTTTGTTTTTTTGTAGGCAACAGATTGATGGGTCTTGTTTTTTCATCTAGCCAGTCTACGTATTTTCGTAAGACAGTTTAGTCCATTTACTTTCAATGTTATTATAAGACTTACTGCTATCATTTTGCTATTTGTAGTTTAGTTGTTTTGTGGTCTTCTCTTCCTTCTTTCTTTCCTTCCTCGTTTAATGAAGGTGATTTTCTCTGGTGATATGATTTGGGCTTTTACTTTTTATATTTTGTGTATCCATTGTATGTTTTTTGGTTTGAGGTTAAAATGAGGTTTACAAGTACTATCTTATAACCCATTTATTTTAGCTTGATAAAAATTTAACAATGTTTGCATAAATAAGCAGACAAGCAAAAAGAAAATTAATAGGCTGAGTGTGGTAGCTCACGCCTGTAATCCCAGTTAGGAGGCTGAGGTGGGTGGATCATTTGAGATCAGGAGTTCAAGACCAGCCTGGCCAACATGGTGAAACCCCGGTTCTACTAAAAATAGACAAATCAAAGGCCGGGCACGGTGGCTCAAGCCTGTAATCCCAGCACTTTGGGAGGCCGAGACGGGTGGATCACGAGGTCAGGAGATCGAGACCATCCTGGCTAACATGGTGAAACCCTGTCTCTACTAAAAAATACAAAAAAACTAGCCGGGCGAGGTGGCAGTCGCCTGTAGTCCCAACTACTCGGGAGGCTGAGGCAAGAGAATGGCGTAAACCCGGGAGGCGGAGCTTGCAGTGAGCCGAGGTTGCGCCACTGCACTCTAGCCTGGGCGACAGAGCGAGACTCTGTCTCAAAAAAAAAAAAAAAAAAAAAATAGACAAATAAGCCAGGCATGGTGGTGTGTAGCTGTAATCCCAGCTACTCAGGAGGCTGAGGCAGGAGAATCTCTTGAACCCAGGAGGCAGAGGTTGCAGTGAGGCAAGATCGTGCCACTGCACTCCAGCCTAGATGACACAGTGAGACTCCATTTCAAAAAAAAAGGAAATTAATAAAAACTCTTTGACTTGACTTCATCTCCCCACTTTTTGACTTTTTGTTGTTTCTATTTATTTATTTATTTGAGACAGGGTCTTGCTCTGTTGCCCAGGCTAGAGTGCAATGGCATGATCTTGACTTACTGTGACCTCTGCCTCCAAAGCTCAAACAATCCTGCCATCTCATCCTCCCCAGTAGCTGAGACCACACAGCTGCACACCACCACACTCAGCTTATTTTTAAAAATTCTTTGGAGAGACAGGGTTTTGCCATGTTGCCCAGGCTGGTCTTGAATTCCTGGCCTCAAGTGATCCACCCTCCTTGACCTCCCAAAGTACTGGGATTACAGGCATGAGCCACGGTGCTGAGCCAGTTGTTTATATATATATATATAATTGCACTATGTCTTGAAAAGTTGTTCTAGTTACTATTTTTGATTGGTTCATTGTTTAGTCTCTCTACTTAGCATAAGAGTATAACAGTTACAGTGTTATAATATTCTGTGTTTTTTTGTGTACTTACTATTACCACTGAGTTTTGTACCTTCTGGTGATTGCTTATTGTTCATTAATGTCCTTTTCTTTCTGAGTTAAGTACTCCCTGTAACGTTTCTTGTAGGACAGGTCTGGTGTTGATGAAATTCCTCAGCTTTTATTTGTCTGGGAAAGTCTTATTTTTCCTTTGTGTTTGAACAATATTTTAACCAAATATACTATTCTAGGGTAAAAGTTTTTTTTTTTTTTTCTTCAGCACTTTAAATATGTCATGTCACTCTGTCCTGGGTTGTGTGGTTTCCATGGAAAAGTCTGATGCCAGACATATTAGAACTCCATTTTATTCTATTTGTTTCTTTTCTCTTACTTCTTTTACAATTCTTTCTTTATCCTTGACTTTTGGGAGTTTGACTATTAAATGCCTTGAGGTAGTCTTCTTTGGGTTAAATCTGCTTGGTGTTGTATGAGTTTCTTATATGTAGATATCGATATTTTTCTCTGGGTTTGGGAAATTCTCTGTTATTGTCTCCTTGAATAAACTTTCTACCCCTATCTGTTTCTCTACCTCCTCTTTAAAGCCAATAACTCATAGATTTGCCCTATTGAAGCTATTTTCTAGGTCCTGTAGACATGCTTCATTGTTTTTTATTATTTTTTTCTTTTGTCTCCTCTGTGTATTTTCAAATAGGCCGTCTTCAAGCTCACTAATTCTTTCTTCTGCTTGATCGGTTCTGCTATTAAAGGACTCTAGTGCATTCTTCAGTATGCCAATTGCATTTTTCAGCTCCAGAATTTCTGCTTGGTTCTTTTTTGTTATTTCAGTCTCTTTATTAAATTTATCTGATAGAATTTTGAATGTCTTCTCTGTGTTAACTTGAATTTCTTTGAGTTTCCTCAACACAGCTATTTTGAATTCTCTGTCTGGAAGGTCTCATATCTCCGTTTCTCCAGGATTGGTCTCTGGTGCCTTATTTGGTTCATTTGGTGAGGTCATGTTTTCCTGGATGGTGTTGATGCTAGTAGATGTTCTTTGGTGTCTGGGCATTGAAGAGTTAAGTATTTGTTGTAGTCTTCACTGTCTGGGGTTACTTGTACCCATCCTTCTTGGGAAGGCTTTCCAGATATTTTAAAGGACTTGAGTGTTGTGATTTAAGCTGTATCTGCTTTAGGGGGTACCCCAAGCCCAGTAACACTATGGTTCTTGCAGACTTGTAGAGGTACCGCCTTGATGGGTCTTGGACAAGATCGAGAGAATTCTCTGGATTAACAGGCAGAGACTCTTGATCTCTTCTCTTACTTTCTCCCAAACATACAGAGTCTCTCTCTCTCTCTCTCTCTCTGTTCTGAGCCTCCTAAAGCTATCGGTGGAGGGACACAAGCACCTCTGTGGCCACCAACATTATGACTGGGTTGGGTCAGGCTTGAAGCCAGCACAGCACTGGGTCTTGCCCAAGGCCCACCACTGTAACTACTTTCTGGAAACTGCCTATATTTGCTCAAGGCGCTGGGGCTCTACAATCAGCCAGTGGCAAAGCTAGCCAGTCCTGTCTCCTTTCCTTCAGGGCAGCAAGGTTCCCGAAGTTCCTGTGGGTCCAGTGATGCCATCTGGGAGTTTGGGACCAGAGTAAAAAACCTTAGAAGTCTATCTGGTGTTTTATTTACTGTGGCTGAGCTGGCACTCAAACCACAAGATGCAGTCCTTCCCACTCTTCCTTCCCCTTTCCAAAGGAGGAGCCTCACCCCATAGCCACCACCACCACAGGCTACCAGGAATACTGTCAGACTACTGCTGATGTTCCCTTAAGGACCAAAGGCTCTTGAGTCAGCTTGTAGTGAATGCTGCCTGGTGTGGGACTCACCCTTCAGGGCAGTGGACTCCCTGCTGGCCCAGGGCAGATCCAGAAAGGCCATCCAAGAATCAAGTCCTGGAATCAGGGACCCCAAGAACTCCTTTGGTGCTCTACCCCTCATGTTCATGCTGTTACCTGAAGCCAGCAAGTCTCAGAGGCTCATCCAAGACCCTTGATGTAGTACCTGAGTATCACTGCTGGTTATTCAGGGCCCAAGGGCTCTTTAGTTAGCAGGTGATAAACGCTGCCAGGACCGGGTCCTTTCCTTCAAGGAAGTGGGTTCCCTTCTGGCCCAGGGTGTATGTAGAAATGTCATCTGGGAGCTAGGGCCTGGAATGGGGACCTCATGACTGACCAGCGCTCCTGTCCTACTGTGGTTGAGCTGGTATCCAAGATGTGAGACAAAGTCCTCCCCACTCTTCCCTCTCCTCTCCTCAAGCAGAAGAAAGAGGGAGATCTCTTTTGGAGCTGTGAGCTGTGCAGCCTGGGGTTAGGGGATGGATGATGCCAGCACTCGCTTGGCTGCCCCAGCTGGTGTCTCACTATGTTGCATGCCCCTCCAGTTTACTATCTCTGGGCCTAGTTCAACATTAGGACTCATCTACAAGTTGCAGTCTTTATGGCCTAGACTGCCTTTCAGGTTTATTTGGAGACACAGAGTACTGGTCGGCAGTGGCGAGGTTTGTGGGAACTCAAGTTCTGACCACTGGGATCAGTGATTCTCTTCTGGCTAGGGCTGGTTTAAATGCTCCCTTTGTGGGTGAGTGTCAGTTTGGTCTAGTTTTCCGTTCTGCTCTACCAGGACAGCACTGAGTTCAGTGCCTCACAATTGCTGTGTTCTCCCTCCCCTAGTGCCCAGAAACACTCTCTGTACCACACCTCCACTGCCAGGATTGGGGAGGTGGCATCAGGGATTCAAGACTGTTTTTTCTATCTCTTCAATGCCTCTTTCAATGATATGAAGTTAAAACCAGGTACTATGAGTGCTTACCTGATTTTTGGCTTTTATGAAGATTTTTTTTTTTTTTTTCTGTGTAGATAGTTGTTTAGTTGGTGTTCTTGTGGAGGGGATGATCTGTGGAGCCTTTTATTCCACCATCTTGCTCTACTTCCTCCCTAATTTTGTGAATTTGGAGTTATAAAATTTTAATTTTAGCTTTTTGTTTTGGCATCTTCAGAAGGCTGAAAGAAAAAAATAAAATTAGCAATTTATTAGTCAAAATTTACAAAACTAAACAAGCTAAACATTTAAATAAACTTTCAAATGATTTAAGAAGCTTGTATCATTTATATTTCTGAAATTATTAAAGCTGAAAACTATAGTTAGGATACTATCAACAGAGTGAAAAGGCAACCCATGGAATGGAAGAAAATATTTGCAAATCTTGTATCTGATAAGGGGTTAAATAGCCAGAATATGTAAATAGCTCCTACAGTTCAACAATTGAACAACCAGACCACCAGATTAAAAAATGGACAAAGAACTTGAATAAACATTTTTCCAAAGAAAATATACAAGTGACCAATAAGCATATGAAATTATGCTCAAAATCTTTAATCATTAGGGAAATGCAAATCAAAACTGCAAAGAGATACTACTTCATACCTACTAAGATGGCTATAATAATAACAAAATAGAAAATAACAAGTGTTGGCAAATTTGTGGAGATACCTTGGAACCCTTGTGCATTGCTGATGGGAACATAAAATGGTGCAGCCACTATGGAAACCAGTATGGTAATTCTTCAAAAAATTAGAGATAGAATAACCATATGGCCCATCAATTCTACTTCTGGATATATACCCAAAAGATGCAAAAGCAGGGACTCAAATAGATATTTGTTCACTCATGTTTATAGCAGCATTATTTGTAATAGCTAAAATGTGGAAGCACCTGAACTGTCTATACACGGATAAATGGATAAACAAGATGTGGCATATACATACAATGGAATATTGCTCAGCCTTAAAAAGGAAATTCTGGTGCATATTACAATATGAATGAACCTTGAAGATATTATGCTAAGTGAAGTAAGCTACACAAAAGGACAAATACTGAATTATTTCACTTATACAAGATACCTAGAGTAGTCAAATTCATAGCGATAGAAAGTAGAGTGGTTACCAGGGGCTGGAGGAAGGGGTCCTGGGGAGTTATTGTTTAATGGATATGGAATTTAAGTTTGGGAAGATGAAAAAGTTCTGCAGATTGATGGTGGTGATAAGGTTGCACACTA
Organism: Mandrillus leucophaeus; assembly: GCF_000951045.1. Taxonomy (NCBI): domain Eukaryota; kingdom Metazoa; phylum Chordata; class Mammalia; order Primates; family Cercopithecidae; genus Mandrillus; species Mandrillus leucophaeus. The sequence continues at coordinate 5,955,532 of NW_012101209.1, forward strand.
CTGTGAATTTATTTAAAACCACTGAACTGTATATCTATAAATGGTTATAGGTAAATTTTATGTATAGATTTTACTACAACTAAAAAATGCTATTTTTTAAATGTTGAGCAAATTTTTAATAATATAGTAAAGCAAAGTTTTCTGTCGTAATATTAATATTGAAAAAGGGGGAAACCCTCAAAAATTACCAGGGAAATATATACATTGGTTCCTCTTAAAGAAGATAGGGAATTGTCAAACAACTGAGTCAGACAACGGTTTAGTTTAGTTCGTGACCGTTTGCTGTGGTAAAGTGCATATGGAAAGAAAGTAATGGAGAACAGTTGCTGACTCTGGTAAATTCTTTCTATATATTCTGATTAATTTATCCCTCTCTCTTTTTTATTTCTTTTTTGTCAGTTTGAATGTCTTCAGACGTGAATAGCTATTCCACGGATTGCAAGTAACAGCACCTTTGGATTGCAAATAACAGCACTTTCACCAAAGGCAGATTTTGTACATATTGTAATTTAGAAAAAAGACAATGTAGCTCCCTAGTGTAAATTGCCATGACTGCCATGGTTATACTTCTTAGAGTTGCGGGCAAATAATATTGAGATTATTATGAAATCACTGTTTTGGCCTTATTGAGTTAGTTTTTTCTGAAAAGATTTCAAATTGAACTTATTATTTAAAATCTCACAAAAGTATTTAGTGTGCAGTAACTGCTACAGTGATGCTGAGCTTAAAGGAAAACAAATTTGGGCATTGTAAACGTATGGATATATAATGTTCAACCTTTATCAAAATTAAAGATCCAGAAGACTAAAATGCAAATTATGTATATAGATAGTCTTGATGACTCTACCATGAAATAAACACTGCCTTAGAGATCACTATCATGTTTCCTTCAGCTTCAAAGCAAGTTGATATGATGTGTTACACTGTCTGCCTTCTACAGGCAGCAATAGGAAATGCAGATATTTTATACTAGTAGGGCTTCCCAAAGAAAAAATGAGAAGATACCAGACGATTAACAGCCATCTCCCCTGTAATCCCAGCACTTTGGGAGGCTGAGGTGGGCAGATCACTTGCGATCAGGAGTTTGAGACCAGACTGGCCAACATGGTGAAACCCCATATCTACTAAAAATACAAAAATTAGCCGGGTGTGGTGGCATGCACCTGTAATCCCAGCTACTCAGGACGCTGAGGCATGAGAGTCACTTGAACTCCGGAGCTGGAGGTTGCAGTGAGCCAAAATCATGCCACTGCTCTCCAGCATGGGCAACAGAGTGAGGACCTGTCTGTATTAGTTAGGGTTCCCTAGAGGGACAGAGCTAATAAGACATATATATACACACACATATATATACGGGAGTTTATTAAGTAGTACTAACTCACATGATCACAAGGTCCCCCCATAGGCTGTCTGCAAGCTGAGGAGCAAGGAAACCAGTCCAAGTCCCAAAGCTGAAGAACTTGGAGTTTGATGTTCGAGGGCAGGAAGCATCCAGCACAGGAGAAAGATGTAGGCTGGGAGGCTAGGCCAGTCCTGTCTTTTCATGTTTTTCTGCCTGCTATATATTCTGGCTGTGCTAGCAGCTGAATAGATGGTGCCCAGCCAGATTAAGGGTGGGTCTGCTTTTCCTAGCCCACTGACTCAAATGTTAACTTCCTTTGGTAATACCCTCACAAACCCAGGATCAATACTTTGCATCCTTCAATCCAATCAAGTTGACACTCAGTATTAACCATCACAAGTCTACCTCTTGTCAACTTGAACCCATACACATCTCCTGAGATCATACATAATCTTCAAATAAGGACAATAGTAAGGTCATAATTACGCCTAACATTATACAACTGTCATTTGTACAACTGGAAACGTATCAATCCCCAACCCAAATGCTATTACATAAAGTTAACAATACTTAGATGCTAATATTAAGTCAGCAATTCTTATGTCACATGACAAAGAGGAAATAAATTGAAGATATTTTCCTGGTATAAGTATGTACATGTACAAACATGTTTTTAATAAAATAAGGAGGAAATACTCATGACAATTACAGTCCTTGTTTCTGCAACTGGTCATGTGATCGTAGCTGGTATTGATGACTGCCTTCTTCTACTACCCATTCTGTGTATCCCCTTTGCCTTCGGCAAGCACCTCAGCAGGTTGTGGTCTTTTCCCTGGTGGGGTGACCCAAACCTTCATTCCTGAAGGGTCTGGGGCCATTTGTTGTAGTCCTGCCTGGATTGGGCTGTTGTAGTTTCCCATTGATCTCAATCACAGGGCATGGTAATACCAAGAGATGCCCTAATGGATCTCCTGTATTCCATGCATACTGTTCTTTACCTCTGCTGTGGAGTAGTAGACTGATTTCATCTTGATAGTCGGGATCAGTTGCCCCAGCCAACACTCTAACTCCCTTCTTAGCCTGTTGACTTAAAGGTAGGAGGAGCCCAAAATGTCCAGATGGCAATTGTAACTTTCCAGTTTAATAGAATCATTATTGTGTTTCCTGGTAGCAGTATTCCTCCCTCTAGAATTAAGACCTTTAGGCCAGCAGGATGTAATGTCATGGGAACAGGAAGCAAAAATTTTGCTAGTGGATCAGTAGGGGTGATAGTGAGTGGTGCCCCTTCCACTTCCACTTCCACCCTTTGATTCCTGGACCTGTGAATCCTGGCTATGGGAGAAACAGTACCACATATTGGATACTGATTCAGAGCATACACAGCCTTCTGGAGAACTTTACCCCAGCCCTGCAAGGTATTGTCACCTAGTTGATGTTGTGATTGTGACTTCAAAAGGCCATTCCACCATTCTATCAATCCAGCTGCTTCAGGATGATGGGGAACATGGTAAGACCAGTGAATTACAGGAGCATGAGCCCACTGCCACACTTCTTTAGCTGTAAAGTGAGTGCCTTGGTCAGAGGCAATGCTGTGTAGAACACCACGATGGTGGATAAGGCATTCTGTGAGTCCATGGATGGTAGTCTTGGCAGAAGCATTCCATGCAGGATAGGCAAACCCATATCCAGAGTAAGGATCTATTCCAGTGAGGACAAACTTCTGCCATTTCCATGATGGAAGAGGACCAATGTAATCAACCTGCCACCAGGTAGCTGACTGATCACCCTGAGGAATGGTGTCATATCGAGGGCTCAGTGTTGGTCTCTGCTGCTAGCAAATTGGGCACTCAGCAGTGGCCATAGCCAGGTCAGCCTTGGTGAGTGAAAGTCCATGTTGCTGAGCCCATGCTTAACCTCCATCCCTGTCACCATGGCCACTTTGTTCATGGGCCCATTGGACAATGACAGAGGTGGCTGGGGAAAGTGGCTGAGTGGTGTTCACAGAACGGGTCATTCTATCCACTTAATTATTAAAGTCCTCCTCTGCTGAGGTCACCCATTGGTGAGCACGCACATGGGATAGAAATACCTTAACAGTTTTTGACCACTCAGAGAAGTCCATACACATACCTCTTCCCCAAATTTCTTTGTCACCGATATTCCAATCATGCTTCTTCCAAGTCCCTGGTGATCTAGCCAAACCATTGGCTACAGCCCATGAATCAGCATATAATCACACATCTGGTCATTTTTCCTTAATGCAAAGTGCACAGTCAGGCGCACTGCTCAAAGTTCTAGCCACTGGGAAGATTTCCCTTCACCGCTGTCCGTCAGGGATGTCCTAGAAAAGGGTTGTAATGCTGCAGCTGTCCCCTTTTGGGTGGTGCCTGTATATCATGCAGAACCATCTGTGAACCAGGCCCTAGTCTTCTCTTCCTCTGTCAACTGATCATAGGGGACTCCCCATAAGGTCATTGGTGCAGGCTCGGGGAGAGAAGGCAGGGTGGCAGGAGTGGAGACCATGAACATTTGAGCCACTTCCTTATGTAACTTACTTGTGCCTTCAGGACCTGCTTGAGCCTGATCACATATATACCACTTCCATTTGATGATGGAATGCTGCTGTGCATGACTCACGTTATGGCTAGATGGGTCCGAAAGCACCCAGTGGTGGACAGTTGATGGTGGACAGTTCAGGTCGCATGGTGACTTGATCATCCATAGTCAAACATTTAGTTTCCACCAAAGCCCAGTAACAGGCCAAGAGCTGTGTCTCAAAAAGAGAGTATTATCTGCAGAAGAGAGCACGGCCTTGCTCCAAAATCCTAGAGGCCTCTGCTGTAATTCATCTGTGGGGCCTGCCAAAGGCTCCAAACAGCATCCCTATCTGCCACTGACACCTCAAGCACCATTGGATCTTCTGGGTTATATGGCCTAAGTGGCAGAGCAGCTTGCACAGCAGCCTGGACCTGTTGCAGAGCCTTCTCGTTTTCTGGACCCCACTCAAAACTGGCAGCATTTCGGGTCACTCAATAAATGGGTTGGAGTAACACACCCAAGAGAGGAATGTGTTGCTTCCAAAATCCAAATACGCCCGCTGGGCATTGTGCCTCTTTCTTGGTTATAGGAGGGGCCAAATGCAGCAATTTATCCTTCACCTTAGAAAGAATGTCTCGACAGGCCCCACACCACTGGACCCCTAGAAATTTTACTGAGGTAGAAGATCCCTGAGTTTTAGTTGGATTTTTTTCCCATCCTCTGGGCACACAAATGTCTCACCAATAACTCCAGCGTGTTTACTATTTCTTGCTCACTGGATCCAATCAGCATAATGTCATCAATGTAATGGACCAGTGTGATATCTTGTGGAAGTGAAAAGAGATCAAGGTCTCTCTGAATAAGATTATGACACAAAGCTGGAGAGTTGATATACTCCTGAGGTAAGACAGTAAAGGTATATTGAAGGCAAATCGCTTCTGGTGGGCTTTATGGGCAGGAATGGAGAAAAAGCCATTTGCCAAGTTACTGGCTGCATACCAGGTACCAGGAGATGTGTTAATTTGCTCAAGCAATGAAACCACATCTGGTACAGCAGCTGCAACTGGAGTCACCACTTGGTTAAGCTTGTGATAATTCACCGTCATTCTCCAAGATCCGTGTGTCTTCTGCACGGGCCAAATGGGAGAGTTGAATGGGGATGTGGTGAGAATCACCACCCCTGCATCTTTCAAGTCCTTTATGGTGACACTAATCTCCAGGAGGTGATGTTGTTTTTGATTTACTATTTTTCTAGGTACAGGTAGCCCTAATGGCTTCCATTTGGCGTTTCCCACCATAATAGCTCTCACTCTACCAGTCAGGGAGCCAGTGTGGGGGTTCTGCCAGCTGCTAAGTATGTCTATGCCAATTATGCATTCTGGCACTGGCAAAATGACCACAGGATGAGTCCAGGGACCCACTGGACCCACTGTAAGTCAGACCTGAGCTAAAACTCTATTAATTACCTGACCCCCATAAGCCCCTACTTTAACTGGAGGACTACAGTGACATTTTGGGTCCCCTGGAATCAACATCAGCTCAGAGCCAGTGTCCAGTAGTCCCCAAAATGCCTGATTATTTTCCTTTCCAGAATGCACAGGTACTCTGGTAAAAGGCTGGAGGTCTCCATGGGGAAGGATGAGAGAAAGATTAACAGCATAAATTGTCAGTAGTGTAGTGGGATCCTTCCTCAAGAGGACCCAGCCTCCCCTTCATTCAAGGGGTTCTGGGTCTATAAACTGGCCCAAGTCTGGAAATTGATTGAGTGGCTGTGATTCTCTGTTTTTATCATTCAAATTAGTCTTTTGTCCATTCAACATAGAAGTGTTCTGCTTATATAAATTAAGTAGGAATGCAATAGGCTTCCTATCAATTTCACTTCTAGGAACGCCTAGATTAATTAGCCAATGCCAGACTTCTACAGGAGTCAGGCTATTCTGATTGCTACTTTGCCTCTGCTGTTTGTTACAGTAGCTTGCCTTTGATGGCTAAGTGCCGCCACTTGGCCCTTGCCACCTTGGGATTTAATTATTCCCATTGTATTTAAATTTTGTATTTGAGTGACTGTGGTTCCTACTGTTAGATCTGACATACAGAGAAGAGCAATTACAGGGCTCTTCAAAGTTGCAGTTGCTGCCCTCAAAAATCTGTTTCACAAAGCATTGTTCAAGGGTATAGCTTCTGGACCCTCCCAGCTGGGATGAGTAGGTCTAAAGTGACTAATCCACTCCACCATCCCAATCTCCCTAAGCCTTTGGATCCCTTCCTCTATATTAAACCAAGGGAGATCAGGCATTTCCAGCTCACTCACAGTGGGTCGTCTTTTAATCCGTATTTCAGGTAACTAAGCAAATAAACTATTTTAGCCTTTTTTTTTAACTCCACAAGCTGCAACATTAAATGCAGAATCCCTACTTAGTGAGCCCAGATCAATAAATTCAGCCTGATCCAACTCTATGTTCCTTTGACCATTATCTCACACCCTTAATATCCATTCCCATGCCAGTTCTCCAGATTTCTGCGTATATAAATTAGAAAACTCAAGCAGTTCTTTTTGAGTGTACTGTACCTCCTCATGGGTCACACTGTGAACCTCACCTCTAGGACTTTAGTTATAGGTCTAGAAACAAACAGGGGTGTTGGGGATGGCTCCAGAAGAGAATCAACATTGTCTTGCCTGGCAGCTGCCTCAGGGGAGGCCATCACTGTTGCCTCAGGCACCGCAGGTTTTATCTCCTCAGACAAAGGTGGAAAGGATGATGGCAGTATGGGTCAGGGAGGGGATATTGCCACTACTGGGGATGGGGAAGCTGTTTCTTCTAGCAAAAAAGGTTCATCAGAATTTACAAGCTCAGTGTCCCCAGCTTCATCAAGGTCCTTCCACACATCCCCATTCCAAGTTGCAGGGTCCCACTCTTTTCCAATTAATGCCCTCACTTTAACAGTAGACACCTGGTGAGGCTATGCCTGCACCTTTCTTTGGAAGTCAGCCACTTGCTTGATAAGAGCTGTGTCTGTTTTTCCACAATTTCAGCTCTTTCTCTACAGGAGATAAAACTCTCACTCAGGGCAATCTTAGCGGATTTGAGGCTCAGTATCTGCTTCTGAAGCCAGGAGTTAGAGTCTCTGAGTTCATAATTTTCTTTCATCACTGTCCAGTGATCTTAGGAGCAACCAACCAACTTCATTATGTTCATTGGTTCTCCACATATAGTCAAAGGTATTATGTATAGAGTCACTAAACTTGTTTCTCATGAGTGGCAAATCAGGAGTGTCAAATGCATTTATTTTGTATAACTCTAAACAGTTCACACCAAAGACTATCAGTGTTTTCCATACTATTAGAAGTACAGTCCTTAGCATTTTTGGGTCTAATCATATTAAGCAGTCAACTGCAGAAACCCCAAAACCAACAAAAGAACTCCATCCTTAATATTCTGTTCCTCTAGAACCACTCCTGGTACCAAAATCTGTATTAGTCAGGGTTCTCTAGAGGGACAGAACTAATAGGATGTGTATATGTGTGTGTATATATATATATACACACACACACACACACACATATATATATATATAAAGGGGAGTTTATTAAGTAGTATTAACTCACATGATCACAAGGTCCCACAATAGGTTGCAAACTGAGGAGCAAGGAAGCCAGCCTGAGTCTGAAAGCTGAAGAACTTGGAGTCTGATGTTCGAGGGCAGGAAGCATCCCACACAGGAGAAAGATGTAGGCTGGGGGCTAGGCCAGTCTAGCCTTTTCACGTTTTTCTACCTGCTTTATATTCTGGCTGTGCTGGCAGCTGATTAGATGGTGCCCACCCAGATTAAGGATTTAAGCATTTCCCAGCCCACTGACTCAAATGTTAATCTCCTTTGGCAGCACCCTCACAGAAAAACCCAGGATCAATACTTTGCATCCTTCAATCCAATCAAGTTGACACTCAGTATTAATCATCACTCTGTCTCAAACAACAACAACAACAACAACAACAACAGCCACCTTAGCCATCTTGGCCTTAAGATTTGAATATTGCCTTTTTTATGGAAAAGGGAGTGAAGAAAGGGAATTGGGTGAGGATTATTCGAAAAATAGGGGTGGAAGAGGGCACGTTTTCCTGCCTGTGGAAATCCATAGATAACAAATTCATATTGTGGAAAGTTTATTTTTTTATTTTTTTTATTTTTTATTTTTTATTTTTTCTTGAGACAGAGTCTCGCTTTGTCACCCAGGCTGGAGTGCAGTGGCCGGATCTCAGCTCACTGCAAGCTCCGCCTTCCCGGCTCACGCCATTCTCCTGCCTCAGCCTCCCAAGTAGCTGGGACTATAGGCGCCCGCCACCTCGCCCGGCTAGTTTTTTGTGTTTTTAAGTAGAGACGGGGTTTCACCGGGTTAGCCAGGATGGTCTCGATCTCCTGACCTTGTGATCTGCCCGTCTCGGCCTCCCAAAGTGCTGGGATTACAGGCTTGAGCCACCGCACCCGGCCCGGAAAGTTTATTTTTAAAAATACTTTGAAATTGGCTTCTAATGTATATCTGTAAACTCAAAGGTATTAACTTTGTTTTTATGTGTTTCTGAATTGATTTGCCACCTGCTTTGGGCCCAGGATACATGAGATTATTTGAGTCATCATTTGTCCAACAGGCTGCATTCTGAATTAGGGATTCAAGCTATTTTCTTGCCTCCCAGAGAAACATTTGAGGTTTCATTCGCATCTTTCTTGTTACCAAAACAAAAATTTGAACTCAAAATCCTCTTGAGTGGTAAGGCTCCTTCAAATAAAAAGTATGACTAGCATAATATTGTATATATACTAGCACACAATATGTATACCTACACACATATGTAATTTTTAAGACTCATTATTTAAAACAAAATCTGAAATAATGTGTCCCTCTAGATCTCTTTTGGAATCACTAACTATAGGTTTCTTTCAATTATGGGTTACAGTGCCTGAATGTGCTGAACCCTCTTAGGAGAGCACAGTGGTAAACTCCTCTGAGTGTCACTGTTCCTGTTATTGATGTTGATGGCAGAGCCTTCTAATTCTAACCCCTGCTGAGCCTTTAGAAACCTGGTAGATTGTTAACATGATTAGCAGGAGTTCATGAACTCTGCTCTGTATAAATGCAAAATCCTAAACTTTGATATGGAATTGGCATTAAAAGGTTTTTCCTCATATTTAAAAACATTTTAATAGTTTAAATTTTAAAAGGACAAACTTATAGAAGCTTAATATTGTAGTTTCTACTATATAAATATTGCATTTTCAAACATAATATACTAAGAGAATTGTTATAGAATTTTATCTGGCAATATGCTTATAATCCTCCCATCACCATTTACAAATAAATAACAGATATTTTTCTGTACACTAATGGAAGCAATTTAGAAACTTTTTTTATTTATATAAAGGAAATGTATGGTAGCAACACACTGGAAATCAGTCATTTGGAAATGATTAGAACTGATAGTCCTTAAAGGGTATATTTATCACTCTTTAAATTAAGGAAGCATCCAAAGGAACAATGGTTACATTAGATTTACAGTTAAGATACTCAGTTGCATATGTTGTAGTTGTAAATCAAGTTTATTTTTAAGAGGTTATTTGGATATAGAGGCTAGAAAAATTTCCTGGTGCCACTTTAATTTTTCTCTGCTTGTTGGACATGAAGAGAGGGAGACAAAGACTCTCAGAAAGGGAAAGACAGGCTGGTGAAGGACAAACTAAGGTGAGTGAGATGCTGAGTTCATTATTTCTAGTAAAAATTTCCCACCAACTGGAGAGCATTCACCTGTATACTTAAAGAACACTTGAATGAATAAATAAATAAATTCAAGTGCTCTTTAAGTATCCTCTAAATACAGAGCATTGTGGGAAGGTTCTATTTCTTTTCCAATTTTGCCATCAAGGAACAAGATTCCTTTTTCTGGGGGGGAAGGTGCACTGAATTATCAAAGGAGTGGTCATCTTTCTCTTCCTCCTCCCTTCTCTGTCTTTCTCTCTCTCTGCCCTGTTCCCATTGGTCTCTCTTTTAAGCTGAAGGAATATGTTCTGCCCTTATTCTAGCTATGGGCTAAGTCACAGGGCAAGACTACATGGGCCTAAAGAGTTCTTTCTGGGAAAGGGTGGCACTTTCTGGAGGGTCCTGGGGTTTTTTCTTTGTGTGGAAAGTTGAATTATCTTGACATCATTAACATTTATTGAGTATTTGGTGAACAGCTGGGGACATCAAAAGGAATAAGAGCCAATGCCTATCTTTTAGGAACTCACGATGTCAGTCTCATTTGTTCAGGGAGAAAAATACATAAACCAGTACTTGCAGTATATCTTTAAAGATGCCCCAATAGAGGTAAGGACTAATAATCCCACAGGTAGATATAAGTAATCTGTTGGGCAGTAAGGGAAAGCTTTACAGAGGAGTGACGTTGGAGCTTAATCTTAGAGTATGAAGGAGCTCACCAGGCAGGGAACAACATTTCATATAGAGAAAACAGAACGTGCAAAGAGTCATGAAGAAACATGCTGTGCTTGGGGAGTGGCACATAACCTGTTGTGGTCAAACTGCAGGGTTTGAAATAAGGTCTATGAGTGCAGAGGGGGAAATTGCAAGAGATGAGGATGTTAAGGAACACTTCAGCAATGTAATGAAGAATGTTGTTTGGATTTGGATTTTTATTTTGAGAACCAGAGGGAACCCATCAGAGGTTATTAAAGTTAGTAAAAGAGAAAATATTAGATTTATGTTTTAGAAAGTTCACTTTGGTACAAAGATTGGCCGGAAAAAAGATCAGAAATGAAAGTTAGGAATCCAGGGAGGATATGATGAAAGCTTTGTATAAAACAGTCGCAGTAGGCCGGACATGGTGTCTCATGCCTGTAATCCCAGTACTTTGGGAGTCCAAGGTGGGAAGATTGTTTGAGCCCAGGAGTTTGAGACCAGCCTAGACATAGCAGGACTCCATCTCTACAAAATTTTTTTTTAAAAAAATTAGTTGGGCATGGTGGCTCACACCTGTAGTCCCAGCTACTTTGAAGGCTGAGGTGAGAGGATCCCTGGAGCCCAGGAGTTCGAGGTTATAGTGACCTATGATCGCCACTGCATTCCAGCCTGGGTGACAAAATGAGATCCAATCTCAAAAAAACAGAACAAAACAAAGAAACACAAACCAAAAAATCCCAAAAAACAGTGGCAGTAGGATTGGAAGATGGGTACAGATTAGAAAGAGATTCTAGAAGTACATTCAATAGCACTTGGTGATAGATTGGATTTGGTAGTTGAATTAGAAGAAATAATGAAGAATGACTTCAGAACTGCTTTGACTTTGGGAACTGGAAGATAAAGTATGGATGGTGGAAAGAGGTTTAGGAGGAATGGAGATAACTTTGATTTTAGAAATGATCACCAATCAGTTACTGATGGCCAGTTTGGCCTGTGGGTTTTAAAAGAGAGAATGGTTTAAAAAGGTACATTTGGGAGTTGCAATCATTTAAGGGGTAGGAGAAGCCACAGAAATAAATAAACTTGTTAATCTAGAGCTTCTGAATGAGAAGAGAAAGCTCTAAGGAGTGAGCCCTGGGTAATAATCAGGGAGGGCACAGGAGAAAGAGGACTAGAATAGGGGTGTCCAGAAACCCAAAGGGCCAAGAGTTCCAAGGAGGGAACAGTCAGCAACATTGCTTGCTGTAGCAAACTGCTCTTGAAGTGCTCTTCCCCAGGCTGCCCACCCAGAAGGGGTGCTCTCTTGGAGGCTAGGAAGAGAACACTTCCACTTGAGTAAATGTTTCCTTCTCCCTCTGTCTTCCTCTTATTCTCTTTCTCCTACCCTTTTATTCTTTTTTTTTTTTTTTTAAATCATGATTCCTTTCTGCAATGAATTTTGGGTTCCTTCCATATCCTTAAAAAACAGTACTTGCATTGCTAGTTCAAAAGTAACATGCTGAAACTTGAGCTAAGATTCATTTTGCTTTCAACACAGAATTTTTCTCTACAGATCCGGTTCAGACACGCCTCTCTGCTCTTAAAACTTGCTTTTCATAAGACAGTCCTCCAGAGCCCAAATCTCATTTTGAGGAGAGGATACACGACCTATACCAGGGCTCAGGCTGCATTGAAGTCTGTTCAGCCACTTGGAGTCTCTACTTAAATTCTGTATCATTGTTTCAGAGGCAATGCAAGCATAACAATTGTTAATTAAGAAGAGCCAGGTGGCTGGGTGTGGTGGCTCGTGCCTGTAATCCCTGCACTTTGGGAGGCCAAGGCAGGTGGTTCACCTGGGGTCAGGAGTTCAAGACCCGCCTGGCCAACATGATGAAACCCCGTCTCTACTAAAAATTAAAAAAAAATCAGCTGGGCGTGGTGGCACATGCCTATAATCCCAGCTACTCAGAACGCTGAGGCAGGAGAATCGCTTGAACCTGCGAGGTAGAGATTGCAGTGAGCCAAGATCGTGCCACTGCACTCCAGCCTGGGCAACAAGAGCAAAACTCCGCCTCAAAAAACAAACAAACAAACAAAAACAGAAAGACAAGAGCCAGTCGTTCTTCTTTTCTAATTCCCAGGTTCTCTGAAACTTCTTGTTATGAAAATAGTTCTTCATCAGATCAACAGGAAACTCAGTCTTTTGGGATTCAAACATGAAGCCATCAGCCCTTGTGGTTGAATATCCCACTTACACCGAGTATTGAGAAATTTTTCTATCCAATGTCACTGATCCATAGAAAATAAGTAATAGAGAAAAGGATCCAAACTTGTTTGTTTGTTTGTTTGTTTGTTTGTGGTGTTGCCCACGCTGGAGTGCAGTGGCATGATCATAGCTCACTGCACCCTCGACCTCCTGAGCTCAAGCAATCCTCCTGCCTCAGCCTCCCAAGTACCTAGGACTATAGGCACATGCCACCACGCCCTGCTAATTTAAAAAAACTTTTTGTAGAGATGGAGTCTTGCTATGTTGCCCAGGCTGGTCTTGAACTCCTAGCCTCAAGAAATCCTGCAGTGTTGGACTCCTAAAGGGATGGGATTACAGGCATGAGCCACCATGCCTGGTCTCAGGATCCAAAGTTCTATCAGATGTGAAAAAAGTTGCAAAGAAGAAATCAAGACTAAAAATAAAAGAAGAAAAATGCTAACATATTTTTCAAGTACCTACCATGAACCAGACACCTGCTATGTATTTAATATTATTTTATTCAATCCTTAAACTCCATGAGATATCATTCCACCCATTTTGCCATTGCACTCCAGCCCGGGCAACAGAGCAAGACCCTGTCTCAAAAAATAAATAAATAGAAACAAAAATAAGTTAAAAAGTGGGGAAATAAAGTTAAGCTATAGAGTTTTTATTAGTTTTCTTTTCTTTTCTTTTCTTTTCTTTTCTTTTCTTTTCTTTTCTTTTCTTTTCTTTTGAGATGGAGTCTTGCTCTGTCACCCAGTCTGGAGTGCAGTGGCATGATCTCGGCTCACTGCAACCTCTGCCGCCTGGGTTCAAGAGATTCTCCCGCCTCAGCCTCCCGAGTAACTGGGATTACAGCTGCACACCACCACGCCTGGCTAATTTTTGTATTTTTAGTAGAGCTGGGGTTTCACCATTTTGGCTAGGCTGGTCTCGAACTCCTGACCTCAAGTGATCCACCCACCTCAGCCTCCCAAAGTGCTGGGATTACAGGCGTGAGCCACCGCACCTAGCCTATTAGTTTTCTTTTTGCTTGTCTGCTTGTTTATGCAAACACTGTTAAATTTTTATCAAACTAAAATAAATGGATTTTAAGATAGTATTTGTAAACCTCATTGTAACCTCAAACCAAAAAACATACAATGGATACACAAAATATAAAAAGTAGGAGACCAAATCATATATTAGATAAATTACCCAAATCAAACAATGAATACATAATGGACTGAGATTCAAACCCTGACAATGACTCCAAGGCCTATGTTCTTATAATCAAAAAAAGAAGGTGACAGAGGAGAAAAAGAAAAATGGACAGGAGGAATAGCAGTATTTCTTGCTTTCTCAGCTTCTTTCTTGCCAGCTGTCAGAAAGTTTTCTTTCTGTTGCCCAAGAATCCCAACCAATTTGCTTTATATCTTCTCTTATGGATTCAGGCCGGAGTTTACCCTTGCCCACAATCTCCTCATCCTTCTTTGAGCCTACTGACTCAGAAGATTGTGGACATGTCTGGAAAAGAATTCCTCCAGGAAGAGTCAAGACGTGTGTCTTACCACACATTCCTGCTGTTTGCACAGCTGTATTTGTTGCTCTTAATGGTAGAGAAGGGAGGCACAAAGGACACTTAGTTTTAGAAAACTTTTCATGGTCTAGCTAGAAGAAATTAAACTAAGAGCCAGAGGTTTCCCACTGCTTTTTCTAGAGCCCAAGATTCTTTTATTTTTGAGTTCTCTGTCTTGTTAGTGAGGAAGCATTATAGCAACCATTATATAAATGCTACAATTTATTTTTGAAATTTGAGAGATGTGTCTCTCTAAATAAATTATTTTTCATTCTTCTTAGAAAATATTTAAAGTGTCTTTCTAAATGAAGTATTCGTGACTTTTCTTTGACCACAACAGGGTCATTGTATTCAGTGACCACATCGCTCACCAATGCTAAACCATCCTCTTCTGCCTCCCCTAACAACTATGGATCTGTTTTTTTCAATTTAAAGGCAACTGTTCATGGAAATACTGCTATGAAGGAAAATATTGTGAGTCAATAAACTTTGGGCCAAGTCCAATCCTCAGATAATGAAGTCAGTAGTACTTGAGCAAGAAGAAATTTGCCCTGTGATAGTAATAAGTCTGTTATTTGTATGTCATAGACACAAATGGCTAAATGTATTTCAAGGTCTTGCTTGAAATTAAATGGATTTCCCTATGCATCCATAACTAATTTATTGGCTATTCATAAAACTATGTTTGCTTAGATCCTAATTCCTAGTGAGTAGGATTTATTTAATAACTGAAATAGAGAAGAATATTTACCTGTAGTAAATATAGGGCCTCGTCAGTATTGCTTTGTGTTGCTTGAGCATTTATACCTTTTGGGCAAAAGTGGTGATACCTTACCTTAGATAACTCAAGGGACAAGCTGAATGATTAATAGTGAAAATATTGGACCATGTAATAAAGGGTTAATATTGCAATGATTAGGAAATTGTTAATATTCTCATGAAATATTACTATAAAGGTAGGTACCTGTTTTACTGTGACTGTCTCTAAACTAAGTGGATCCCAAATCAGATTCTGTGAAGTATAAACTGTATTAAAAATTATATTTGAGCCAAAAGTCCCTTCTCCTTTCCACAGCAATTACAATTTTGATCAAATCAGTGCTAAACAATATTACTTTTTCTTCCTAGCTATGGTGGGTCTAGAAATAGTTTGTGACAGAAAAGTCTTTTTATAGCTTTGCTTTCAACATGCATTTATGTTTTAATGATACGTTCTCTGCCAGTAAAAATGTAATTGTAGTACACAGAAAATCAACATGTTTTAAGCTTTCTGAGTGTATTTAAACTGTCAACAGTGAGCTGTCTGACATACAACATTACTCTGTTTCCGCTGTTAATGGCTAGGTTGTTTTCTAAAGACAGTCTAATGACACAAGACTCCTAAATCCTGTTGGACCGTGTGAACTAAGAATGACCTGAGTGACTAGGGATGCTTTGGCCATCTGTCATTGACAGCCACATTGATCTGGAGATGGTGGCTGAGGGCACTGTGTACTGAGGGTATGGCAGTTTGCTGAGGTGATGATAACCATCACTGATACCTTTGTTATGTACTTGATTTCTCATTGTATCTTCCCCAGCTATGGAACCCTTGGGCAGTAAGTAACCTGGTTTAAAAAGTACACTTCTAGGTCAGAAGGTTACATCAGTTCTCATACATTATTCTCCTAGGTCACCATTTAGCATGTCTAAGTAAAGTTTCCCTCCCCACCCCTAGAAAAAGAGCTTTTTAAAAGTATTTATTTTGAAAAATTTCAAGCATACAGGAAGCTATATACACTACCTGGATTCACCAGTTGTTACTATTTTGCCTTTGTCCATCTATGTATCTGTGAACCATTTCAGATAAAGTTGCAGATATGACTGACAGTTCACCCTTAAATACTTCAGCAAAGACGTTCTAAAAATAAGGCTGTTTTTCTGTCTACCCACAATGACATTATTACAACTGAGAAAATTAACATAATTCCCAAATGTCATCCAATAACCTATCCATATTCAGATTTCTCCATTTGTTCCCCAACTATTTATAATTTTTTTTTCAAACTGGGATCCATTCATGGTTAAAGTTTTACATCTGACTGTTATGTCTCTTAAGTCAAAAGAGCTCCTTTTTTAATCTTAAAAAGGCATGGCAAAAATGAAGAGAAAAATATGGACCTCAGGCTCTATTATATGTAGAAATAGATAATTAAAGTATTTAAAACATTTTTTTTAGAGTCAGGGTCTCACTATTTTGACCAGGTTGGTGTCAAACTCTTGGCCTCAAGGGATTCTCCTGCCTCGACCTCCCAAAGTGTTGGGATTATAGGCATGAGCCCAGCCTAATTAAAGTGTTTTGTTCACACATGTGTTCCACCTCACCTAAATTCCAAAGCAATTTAGATTCTAGCTGATGAAATTCTCGCCACATTTAAATGTTGGAGTAAGGCCGTTTTGGCTACTTTTTTAAGGAGAGAATGATTTTTTTTTTGAGGTATCTCTGTTTTTCAATCTTTGCATGGTAATGAGAAGTGAAACTCTTATAAGACTGCCTTAGATAGATATTTACATATTAGTGAGTAGTCAGGAAAAGTTGAATGGTCACATTGGAACAATGAATACATTACGAATATTATGAGAAGTCATAGTTGTGAATGACAGATCATCTCAAAAGTAGTATTTAGTTCTAAAAGTTGATACGTAGTGGGTTAAGTCACTGCGGTTTGATGTTGCATATAGTGGCAGCAGCTCATTTGGATTAATACAGTAAGCAAGTGATAACAAGTATAGGAGAATTAGAACATATGGTGATAAACACAAATGTAATGAAATGCATTTTCTATATGTGAGAATGACTTTTTTTTTTTATATCTTCCTGTGGTCTCATAAAGATGTTTCTCATCGGCTAGCACTCCATGCTATTGTCTTATATAGTAAAAGGAGTCCCACAGAGTGCTATGTGTTTACATAGTGGGGACTTTGTAAATGTTAATCATTGATGATATCCAAGCCACCTTTCACCCTTTAATGTGATCTAAAGATCACAAAATAAGGCAGTAAGATTGAAAAATTATATAATGTATAAGGAAAACAAACACTAAAGGGACCCAAGAATATAATTTAATTTCTCAGTGGTTACAGTAATCTTCACCGAAATTTAAAACTGTTTCTACTTATTAGCTTTATTTCTTGATTATTTGTTTATTGTTTCTACATATGCACTTTAATTCAACACACATTTGTCATGAGTTTTGTATGTTTCAGGCCACTAGTGTAGAGTCATTTTATTTATTTATTTATTGGAGACAGCGTCTTATTCTGTTACCCAGGCTGGAGTGCAGTGGCAGCACAATCAGCTCACCGCAGCCTCAAATTCTCAGGCTCAAGCAGTCCTCTAGCCTCAGCCTCCCAAGTAGCTAGGATTACAGGTGTGAGCTACTGCACCCAGCTCAAGGCATTATGTATTTTTTAAAATCTTCGTTTTTATTATGGAAAAATGAAAACATACACAAAAGCAGACAGAATAGTATAATGGATTCCTACGTATCCATCATTCAGCTTTGATAAATTATAACATTTTGTTGATCTTGTTTCATCTATCCTCCCCACTATTTGGAAGAGGTGCTGGAGGAGTATTTTAAAGCAAATCCCAGATATCATGACATTTACATATAAATACTTTGTTTTGAATAGAGGCATATTTGCAAAAGTTTCGATTTCTAAAACGTTTTTGACTAGCAATAGATTAGTAACCTTAAAATATTCAAACCCTATAGTTAGTGTTTTATTATTGATGAATATTCATTTAATAAAGATATTTGTTCCACAGCAAAACTGAATAGTTTGGAAAAGCATTATGTGCTTATCTGAGGTATAAAATGATGAAATGTTAATAAGTATTTTCATAAAACTTGAATTATGAAATCCTAATCAATATTGATTTGAATAACATAAGATATGGTTTTTGTGAGGGTATATGTGTGTGTATACACGTGTGTGTGTGAAGAGAAAATCATTAAATTATATGTATACCTACACATATATATGCAATGGGAAACATGGTCTGTATGTCTTTCAGTCACGCACTGCTTTCTGCAAAGTCTAGGAGCAATAATAATGCAGAATTCTTATGAAACTTATCACTTTATGATGGATTTGTAATCCAGAAGAAAAATAAAGAATGGTTTAATTGGAGGCAATGAGGAAAAGATGGAGAAGAAGAGGTTCAAGCAAGGTTCAGCCTTTAAGGGTGAACGTAGAAGAGGATTGTATGAGGAGGGCTCTGTTTGTGCTTCTGTTGTGTTCTGGGACAGGCTCATGAACTGTTTTCTTGGGTTCCTGTGCTGTCATACTTTCATGCAAAGCCTATTTCTGATTTTGCATTGCTTCTTGAATTCTAGTATTTTTATTTTATAGTAGAATCATATATTAATACTATAGTGTCAAGCAGAAAAGGACATGAGAAAACACCTGATCCAACCAACTCTCTTATTTTAGATAAAGAAAGATGAGGCCTAAGTTTCAGTGACTTGCAAGCCTGTTAGGACTGTAATCCATGTTTCCTGATTGTTAACCCGGTGGTCTTCCTACTTCACTATGTAGCCTCTCCGTAGTTCAAGCTTCAGGCACATGAAGTAACTCTCTGTGCCTTCAAATGTGTAAAGGTTTCCTACTGCAAAGTGAGTAGAATAAACATTCTTCCTGGCCCAACTTTAGGGACAGAACATGCCTTCATTTCAAATAAAGATGTAGTTCACTTGTAGTAATGATATCTTTATTAATGTGAATACATTTCCAAATTTTTTAGAGAGACAGTTTGACTTTAAGAATGGTTTGAACAACCTGCAGTCTTGTGCAACACTGACTTTTGTGTGGATTAAGCAATTTATAAGTGAATTCAGCTAATCAGAATGGTGAGGGGATACACACACTCACACTCCAAATTCTTTAATAGTGGTGTTAACTACTAGTAATCCTGTTTGCTTGGGAGAGTCAGAGAAGGTAGTGTTGTAATTCTGATATTTGAGCTTTGTATTTTTTAAAATTTTAGATAGGGTGGAGTATAGTGGTACAGTGGCAAGATCATGGTTTACCTCAGCCTCAACTCCAGTGAGGAATACTCCAGTGATCCTCCTACTTCAGCCTCCTGAGTAGCAGGGACCACCCCACCTGCCTAATTTAAAAATTTTTTTGTAGAGACAAGGTTTCACTTTGTTGCCCAGACTGGTCTCAAACTCCTGGCCTCTAGCAATCCTCCCAGTTTGGCCTCCCAAAGTGCTTGGATTACAGATGTGAACCACCATGCCTGGCCAATTTGAGTTTTTTGAGAGAAATATCTTACTAGGGATATGTGGGGAAGAGTATTCCAGGGAGCGACAACAGCATATGCAGAGACATAGAGACATATTTTGTTCATAGAAGAGGGAATCCTTTGACCCCAAGAACCTCAGTTTGTGTTTGGGTCACTGCTGGAGTTTGGGTATGTTATAGATGGAGTGGGGTGTGTCTATCATGAAAACTCCTCATCCTAATCACATTTGCCTGCCCAGCTTTCTTTCCTCTACTAACTCAGTTCTGTGAAGGAGCAGAGTGATCTTGGCAACTCTTACTAACTTAGTCTCTCGCATCCTTTCAGTTCACCGTTGGATTCAATTCAGATCCATCTTCACTCTGTAGTACCTTTGTTCTCAATCTGCAGTGGTGGTTTTCATGTGTTATGAGTGGGACAAATAAGTTGTCTAAATAGAATTTTCTTAACCATTTTTAAAACGATTCTTAATTCTCAAACAATTCTCAAAAAAATGCCCAGTAAGATTATTACAGTTTTCAATGCTATTTACAAGTTACCATATGGTGTAGTGGTTAAGAGCATTGGAATCATATAGATTTCAGTTTGAAACTGTCCGTGCTGCTTAGTACGTCTGTGACTTCTTTTGGGAAACTTATTTAAACTCTCTGAGTCTCTGTTTCTTCAAGTAAAGAATTCAGTTTAGTGACTGGCATATTGTGAATACTCTTTCTCTCTCTCGGGGGAAAAGTGGCTTTCTTGATTATTTTGTTGGGATCTAAGTGAAGGATGAAGAAGGAGAAAAACACATGACATGGTATTCATTTGCACTGGGGCTGTTCTGTAAGTGTTCTCTGAAGACATTTTCTTGTGCCTTTTCTGCTTTTCGGTGGAGTGTGTGAGCAGTTCAAGGTTAGGGACTATGTTTTTTTCTGTTTGTTTCCCTCTCTCCCTGTGGCAATTAGGACTGACTGCACAAATGGATAAGGCAAATAAATAAGTTTGCATTCAATCTTATCCAAAAGCCTGAGAAGTGATCACATAAATATTTTTGACTAGCTAATGTCCTGGACTTCCTAGGGCATCCTGGGTGTGATTCTGACCTTTGCTGTCTCGCTGGAACAGTCCTGATCTAGACCTAATCCCATGGCCGCAGCTGCCTTAGAATTCAACTATGTGCAAGTCCTGGGGCCTTGAGAATGACAATTGGATATGTTTGTGTGTTTATACATCTGTATGCACATATGTATATGTATGTATATACACATACATAAATACATACATATTATATATATCCATACACATGCACACACTTAGAATTTCCTACGTATATGAGTTCAGCATTGCTGTTAGATTAGGGAGAAAATGCTGAAATGTTTGTCTTTTGTCTAAGCCATGGAGGCAGGGCTTTGTATCAATTAAAAGGATAGTTGGGCTCTCATGGAGGCAGCTAGCCCAAGGCTGGGGAGCACTGAGCCATGCATGGTGCCCTGCGCTGCCCAGACTAGCAAACAATACACTCAGGATGGCTAAAGGTGACCCCAAGAAACCAAAGAGCAAGATGTCTGCTTATGCCTTTTATGTACAGATGTGCAGAGAAGAACATAAGAAGAAAAACCCAGAGGTCCCTGTCAATTTTGCAGAATTTTCCAAGAAGTGCTCTGAGAGGTGGAAGACAATGTCCAGGAAAGAGAAATCTAAATTTGATGAAATAGCAAAGGTGGATAAAGTGTGCTATTATCAGGAAATGAAGGATTATGGACCAGCTAAGGGAGCTAAGAAGAAGAAGGATCTAATGCCTCCAAAAGGCCACCGTCTAGATTCTTCCTGTTCTGTTCAGAATTAGGCCCCAAGATCAAATCCACAAACCCCACTGTCTCTATTGGAGATGTGGCAAAAAAGCTGGGTGAGATGTGGAATAACTTAAATGACAGTGAAAAGCAGCCTTACATCACTAAGGCGGCAAAGCTGAAGGAGAAGTAGGAGAAGGATGTTGCTGACTGTAAGTCGAAAGGAAAGTTTGATGGCACAAAGGATCCTGCTATTGTTGCCTGGAAAAAAGGTGGAAGAGGAAGATGAAGAAGGCAAAGAGGAAGAAGAGGAGCAGGAGGAGGCTGAATAAATAAACTGTTTGTCTCCTTGTGAATACTTGGAGTGGGGAGCACCATAATTGACACATCTCTTACTTGAGAAGTGTCTGTTGCCCTCATTAGGTTTAATTACAAAATTTGATCACGATCATATTGCAGTCTCTCAAAGTGCTCTAGATCAGTGGTTTACATGAAGTGGCCATGGGTGTCTGGAGCACCCTGAAACTGTATCAGAGTTGTACCTATTTCCAAACATTTTAAAAATGATAAGGCATTCTTATGTTCTCTTCACTCTCTGCCCTTTGCTGTTGGTGTGACAAGGCATTTAAAAGATGTTTCTGGCTTTTTTTCTTTTTGTAAGGTGGTGTTAACTATATGGTTATTGGCTAGAAATCCTGAGTTATCAACTGTACATGTCTATAGTTTGTAAAAAGAACAAAAAAACCGAGACAAACTCTTGATGCTCCTTGCTCGGTGTTGAGGCTGTGGGGAAGATGCCTTTTGGAGGGGCTGTAGCTCAGGATGTGCACTGTGAGGCTGGACCTGTTGACTCTGCAGTGGGCATCCATTTAACTTCAGGTTGTCTTGTTTCTGTATATAGTGACATAGCATTTTGCTGCCATCTTAGCTGTGGACAAAGGGAGTCAGCGGGCATGTTAAGTGCAGTACTTTAAAAAATTTTTTTTTTTCTCTTTTTTTTCTGAGACAGAGTCTTGCCCTGTTGCCTGGGCTGGAGTGCCGTAGTACAACTCAGCTCACTGCAACCTCCGCCTCCCGGGTTCAAGCAATTCTGCTGTGTCAGCCTCTTGAGTAGCTGGTATTACAGGTGCAAACCACCACGCCCAGCTAATTTTTAAATTTTTAGTAGAGACAGGGTTTTACCATGTTGGCCAGGCTGGTCTTGAACTCCTGAACTCATGATTCACCCACCTCGGCCTCCCAAGGTGCTGGAATTACAGGTGTGAACCACCAACCTGGCCTAAACTGTTTGTTTTTAAACAAACTGTAGGACTCTTCATTGTCAGCAAAGCGAAGAGCCATTGCATCAGTGAAAGTTCAAGAACCTCGTCCGGGCACGGTGGCTCACGCCTGTAATATCAGCACGTTGGGAGGCCAAGGTGGGTGGATCACCTGAGGTCAGGAGTTTCAGACCAGCCTGACCAACATTGAGAAACCCTGTCTCTATTAAAAACACAAAATTAGCTGGGTGTGGTGGCTCATGCCTGTAATCTCAGCTACTTGGGACGCTGAGGCAGGAGAATCGCTTAAACCCAGGAGGTGGGGGTTGTGGTGAACTGAGATTGCACCATTGCACTCTAGCCTGGGCAACGAGCGAAACTTTGTCTCAAAAAAAAAAAAAAATGTTGTAAGTTCAGGAACCTCCTGTACTTAAATACAATTTGCAACGTTCTGTTATTTTTTTTGGTTTGTTTAGAAAGCTGAAATATTTTTGAAGTTAAATAAACAGTATTACATTTTTAAAAAATTAAAAGGATAGTCTTTTCTGTTTAGTAAGATATCTCAAAGGTTCCACATTTATGTTTCTTAGTCCAATATTAAATATTCCAAATCAAATATTTTCTAAATTAAATAATTTCTTTATTTCTATGGGGCTTTGAAATTTATACAACTCTTTAATATGCATTATCTGTCATAGAATCTAATAGGCACTAAAGACATACTAATGAATCAATGGATAAGTTCCATCTACTACTCAAAGCAGACCTATAAGATAGACAGAACAAGGCTGGGTGCAGTTGCTCATGCCTGTAATCCTAGCCCTTTGGGAGGTCGAGGTGGGAGGACCACTTGAGTCCAGGAGTTTGCGACCAGCCTGTGCAACATTACAAGATCCCATCTCTTCAAAAAAAAAAAAAAAAAAAATTAGCTAGATGTGATGATGCATGCCTGTAGTCCTAGCTACTCAGGAGGCTGAGGTGGGAGGATCTTTTGAGCCTAGGAGTTGGAGGTTACAGTGAGCTATGATTACATCACTGCACTCCACCATGGATGACAGAGTAAGACATTGTCTCTTAGAAAAAAGACAGGCAGAACAAGTATTAAGATTGAATATTATTATTCCCATTTCATAGATGTTAAAACAGAGATACTGAGTTAAAACATCTTGCTCAGACTTACACAACTGATAAATGGCATAGCCAGGTTTTAAGTCTTCCAATTCCCAAATCAGTGAATTTTCTACTACTATCAGTCATTACAGGAAAGACAATTTTTTTCTTTTTTTTTGAGACAGAATCTCCCTCTGTCACCCAGGCCGGAGTGCAGTGGCACAATCTTGGCTCACTGCAAGCTCCACCTCCTGGGTTCACGCCATTCTCCTGCCTCAACCTCCCAAGTAGCTGGGACTACAGGCGCCTGCCACCATGCCTGGCTAATTTTTTGTATTTTTAGTAGAGGCGGGGTTTCAGTGTGTTAGCCAGGATGGTCTCAATCTCCTGACCTCGTGATCCACCCGCTTCGGCCTCCCAAAGTGCTGGGATTACAGGAATGAGCCACCGCACCCCGCCAAGAAAGATAATTTTTAAAACTCTAGTACTTAGTGAGAGAAGATTTATTATTGCAATTAATTCTCCTATTGTTATACCAGATAAGGACTTGATGGTGCTTCCAATTGTAGTTGAGTTGTGTATTTGCTCTGTATGATAAACTTTAGACTAAATCAGGTCTTAACTGTGAAATACTTCATACCCCAAGAAATGTAGTAAGAATGGAGCACAGCTATTGATCAAATCCAATGCCTACAAAGCAGTATATCCAGTATGTGTTAAATCTGTTATCCAGATTAGTATATACATGCTATCTTCTTAACTAACATCTGTTTCTCATACTTCACTGAAATTACCAGTGAGACTACAACTAATAAAATTGGTTTAGAATCCAAATCCAATAAAAGCAAAGTCAATTACATGTTTGTGAGAGAATAAGCATACAGTTAGATCAATATGCAAATTGTGACCTTCAGTGGTCTTTTCTGTCTTCTTTTAAGCTCTTAGTCTTACAAAGATTAACTTACTACCTAGAACTTCATTTTGTGAAGCCACTAAGACTTAAGATTATTAGATTTTTAATTGTTTACATTTGAATGATATACATATATATCTGTGTGTATATATATTTATATATACTTTCTATAATCTCTATATCTTTGTGGGGGAAGCCCTGTTCTAACATCAAAGATAATGGATTAGACAAATAGATATTTTCAGCTTCATGTTAACAAAAGAGCACACCAGGTTAAAAAATTAAGTTCACATCAGCATTGTCTAGGCATCGTGATTTAGACACCATATTTGATGCTGTGAGAAATATAAAGTTAAGTGATACATTTTGTGGCCCTTAAAAAGTTTACAGTCTAGTGGAAGAGATAAAGTCATGTTAACAAATAACTAAAATACAACGTAGTGTTTACTTGTTTATTTATTTATTTATTTATTTATTTATTTATTTATTTTTGAGACGGAGTCTCGCTCTGTCCCCCAGGCTGGAGTGCAGTGGCCGGATCTCAGCTCACTGCAAGCTCCGACCCCGGGTTTCCGCCATTCTCCTGCCTCAGCCTCCCAAGTAGAGTAGCTGGGACTACAGGCGCCCGCCACCTCGCCCGGCTAGTTTTTTGTATTTTTTTTTTAGTAGAGACGGGGTTTCACCGTGTTAGCCAAGATGGTCTGGATCTCCTGACCTCGTGATCCGCCCGTCTCGGCCTCCCAAAGTGCTGGGATTACAGGCTTGAGCCACTGCGCCCGGCCTACTTGTTTTAAATAGAGGCACAAACAAAAAGCAATTTCATGGAAAACAGATGGAGAGATTTATTCCATACTTGGGAAGGCTTCGTTGAAGAGGTGGCATTTGATCTGATCTTGAAAAACATGTAGGATTTTTGTTTGAGGAAGTGGGAATGCAAGGCTAGGTGGAAGAAATAACAAAAGCAGGGTGGGCATGGTGGCTCCTACTTGTAGTCCCAGCACTTTGGGAGGCCAAGGCAGGAGGATCGCCTGACGCCTGGAGTTTGAGACAACCTAGACAACAAAGCGCGACCCCATCTCTACAAAAAGTTAAAAAAAAATAGTGGCCAGGCACGCTGGCTCAGGACTGTAATCTCAGCACTTTGGGAGGCTGAGGCGGGCAGATCACCGGAGGTCAGGAGTTTGAGACTAACCTGGCCAACACGGTGAAACCCCATGTCTACTAAAAATACAAAAATTAGCCTGGTGTGATGGCGGGCGCCTGTAATCCCAGCTACTCAGAAGGCTGAGGCAGGAGAATCGCTGGAACCTGGAAGGCGGAAGTTGCAGTGAGCTGAGATCATGCCACTGCGGTCCTTCCTGGGTGATAGAGCGAGACTCCATCTCAAAAATAAATCAATAAGTAAATAATAAAAAAAAATAAAATAAATAAAAAAATAGCTACGCATGGTGGTGCACGCCTAGAGGCCCAGATACTTGGGAGGCTGAGATGGGAGGATTGCTTAAGCCCTGGAGTTCGGGACTGTAGTAAGCTTTAATTAAGCCGCCACACTCCAGCCTGAGCAACAGAGTGAGACCTTGTCAGAAAAGGAAAGAAAAGAAAAAAGAGAGAAAGAGAAGGAAAGGAAGGAAAGGAAGGAAAGAAAGGAAAGGAAAGGAAAGAAAGAAAACAAAGAAAAGCAGAGGCCCAGAGGATGTATTGCAAGCATAACTGATGAACAGTGAGAAATATATTTCATCATACTATCAAACATATGGTGAAACAAGCTCTAGCCAGCACCTTCATATTATGGCATTGGCTTAGTTAGCACAGTGGTAGATATATTCCTGAAAGTAATTCTTAGGGTGGGAGCAGCTGGTAATAACTTACTTATATGTGGAAGTAATTGCAAACCACATACACACTGTACTAAACTAAAACTAAATGTACCACCAACCTAGTTTCCCCTCGAATCTCAAAATGTTTGTAGCCACTCCAGCACGCATCCACATGAGAGGAAGTGTGATAGAAAGATAGAGTGGAAGGAGTCAGTGGCATTACTTGATTGAAGTTAAATATCTTACATTTGCAAATTTTACAAAATTGACTGTGTAAACACACTGATAGAAACTTAAGCTTCCTGAGCTGGGCGTGATGGCTCACACTTGTAATCCCAGCACTTTGAGAGGCTGAAGTGGGTGGATCACCTGATGTCAAGAGTTCAAGACCAGCCTGGCCAACATGGTGAAACCCCGTCTTTACTAAAAATACAAAAATTAGCTGGGTATGGTGGTGGGTGCCTGTAATTCCAGCTACTCGGGAGGCTGAGATAGGTGAATCGCTTGAATCCGGGAGTCGGAGGTTGCAGTGAGCTGAGATTCTGCCATTGCACTCCAGCAGAGGCAACAAGAGCGAAACTCTGTCTCAAAAACAAAACAACGAAAAAAGAAACTTAAGCTTCCTTTGTTTTATGGTAAATCAGCCTGCTCATGACCTTGATGCTAACTTCCTTTCTGTAAATTCATGATGTGCTTTTTGTAGCGGTGCTCCTTAAGCATCTGTTAATAGATTAGAGCAGAATTCCCACATCTTTCTGAAGATCTTAGAGCATACTTATAGTAAACAACAGCATCTGAGCTATAGGTGATAGGCAGTGTCAGAGTCAAATAAAATGTAGAGAAGTAGTTCAAAATAAAATGTTTTATTTGGGAAAACAGATTTGCAATTCAGAGCATATACACAGACCAGGGATATGTCCGAAGAACAAAGAAAACGTTGGGAGTTTTAATAGAAAAAGAAATATTTTGTATTGTTTTGAAAGAAAACTCATTGGCCCTGTGGAAGTTGTCAGGCGTGGGCAAGCTGATTAGTGAGTGACAGTGGTAGGTAAAACAAGTCTTAACATTATGACAGTTCATTTCAGCAGCTACTAGGTGAACCTGGTCTTACGTTATAGCAGGTCTTTTAGTTACTGGCTTGTGAGATAATTCCTGGGTAGGTGCTTGTACCCACCAAGTGCTTTTCTTTTCCTCCCCTTGGTTTCTCAATTTTATTTGGGTATGACAAGATAACTCCAACTCATACAATCAGTTTTCACAGCAGGAATAAAGCAGCCAGGTAGGCAGCCAACTTTTAGCTCTCTGTTTTTGTTTGTTTTTTAAGAAGGTATCTTGGCCACCTAGGCTGGCTTGCAGTGGTATGATCTTAGACTCACTGTATTTGAACTCCTGGGCTCATGCTGCCCTCAGCCTCCCAAGTATGTGAACTATAGGGACGTGCTACCCTGTCTGGTGTATTTATTTATATCTTAGTAAGAGTGGATCATATAAGAGAAAAAAGGTGCTGTTTTTGTTACTTCTATTGCATTTTGTTCTTAGGCAGTCTGAAAAGTTGAACTCATTCAATTTCTAGATAACTTGAGATTCTTTCTTTTGGCTCCTTTCCTTACTTTAGTTTTCTCATTATTTTCCTTTTATTTATTTTTTTCCTTTTATTTATTTTATTTTTATTTTTAAAATTTTTTTTATTTTATTATTATTATTTTTAGAAAGAGTCTTGCTCTGTTGTCCAGGCTGGAGTGCAGTGACATCGTCTGGGCTCACTGCTCCCTCTGCCTCCCAGATTCAAGTGATTCTCCTCCCTCAGCCTCGTGAGTAGCTAGGATTACAGGCATATACCACCATGCCCAGCTAATTTTTTGTATTTTTAGTAGAGATGGGTTTTTGCCCTATTGCCCAGGTTGGTCTTGAACTCTTGAGCTCAGGTGATTTGCCCACCTCGGCCTCCCAAAATGCTGGGATTACAGATGTGAGCCACCACCCCTGGCCTATTTTCTTTTTAAACAAAAGAAAACTTACATTTTTAAGATTAATATTCCAAGGTCATTTTTCTTTCCATGCCAATTATATAATTTGGAATAAAGAACTTACGGTTTAAAGGCTGTCAACTAACTGAGACCCTTTGTGTTAGGGAGAAATGTTGCATTTTGAAAGAAACAGTTATTTTTTGTGAACTTCCTGTTCTCTGGCGGAGACAGACTTCCCAACAGAGTCTATTTGGGCTCGTTTGGCCTGCTGGGTCATTTTACACCCTCTGTCTGTAGCCATCAATTGGTTTATGCTTCTTGTGTAGACATGAGTGATCTGGGACAGTTACATGGCATCCTGTTTTGGATGACAAGAGGGAACCATGAAAATAAATCCATTAATTCCATAAATATTGAGTGAGCACTTGTTTGAGGTAAGTGCTATAATTAGTTTCTGGAAACATGAATATGAAGAAAACACAGTCCCTGCCATCAAGAAACTCACGATCTAATAAACAGATAAACACAGTAAACTCAGATAAATTAACACAATAAACTCAGGTAAACACAGATAAACTCAGATAAATCCTACTGAGAAAAGTGCAAAACATGTGGTCACTTACTTTGCTTGGTGGAGATCGGGAAAGCTTTACTGTAGTGGTAGCATTAAAGGTGAGACTTAAGTTATCCATGGGACTTTGCCAAAAAACAATAGGGAAGGCATTCTAGGCAGAAAAACTAACATGTTCCGAGATTTGTCTTTTAGGGAAAGTACTCAGAAAGTGGGGAATATGATATGGAGGAGCATGTGGTATATTCAGGGGAATGCCTGGAGACACAATGAGGCAATTCAGTCATGCCAGATTATAGCTAAGAAGGTTTGATTTTATTCTATAGGAAGTAACACAATGTGAAAGGCAGAGAAAAAATAAACTTGATGATTATTTTTGAAGATTTATTTGTAGATGATCTATTTATAACAGAACTAAAATTTGATCACATAAACATGGTAACCTGCATGATGCTTTTGGATTATAAATAAATTACTTCATGTTTTCAGATTATCTGCAATTATTACAGGATGAAATTAATTGACTGTAGCCTTTATAGATCTTACATACAAAACACCAGATTCTCTTGTCTTCCTTTAGGTTAGATGAGTAATTATAAGTATGGATTATTATAGTAACAAGAAACAAACTGGGTTGTTTTGAAAAAGCAGTAAGATTTTTTTTAAAGCAAAAAAGCCTTACTCTATGACTTAATTCAAGTTCTATATTAGATTAAGTACTACTTACTGATGGATATGGTAAAATTATTCCTTAACTTAGACAAAGTAAAGGGTATGTTTTCTTTTAAACCAAAGGCAAAGACTTAGAAGGAGGAACAAATTACCAATCTCAGAATTTTAAAAATCAGCCCTCTTTTCTCCCAGGCCATACAGTGAATATGCAACATAGAAAATAAATAAAAGGACTTGGCACAGTGGCTTACAGCTGTAATCCCAGCACTTTGGAAGGCCAAGGTCAGGAGGTCAGGAGATCAAGACCATCCTGGCTAATATGGTGAAACCCCATCTCTACCAAAAATACAAAAAATTAGCTGGGCGTGGTGGTGGGCGCCTGTAGTCCCAGCGACTCGGGAGGCTGAGGCAGGAGAATGGCGTGAACCCAGGAGACGGAGCTTGCAGTGAGCCGAGATCATGCCGCTACACTCCGGCCTGTGTGACAGAGTGAGACTGTCAAAAAAAAAAAAAAGAAGAAGAAGAAAATAAAGAAAAGACATTAAAATATTTTTACTAAGTCCTGTAAAAGGTTACTAATTATCAGTACCAGCACCTTTTCCCTAGTCATGAAACCTCCAAAGGTTATAAAATGAAAATATTATTGCAGAGGTGGGGCCAAGGTGGTTGACTAGAAGCAGCTATAGTGTGTGACTCTCATGGAGAGGTGGTTAATACAGCACCTTCAACTGAAGTATCGAAAAAGGTGAGTTAATATAGCATCTTCAACTGAAGTATCCAGGTATGTGCATTGGGACTAATCAAGGAAACAACTTAACCTATGGAGAACGAAGAAAAGCACGATAGGATGATGACTCACCCAAGAGCAACATGGAGCCATGGAGCCAGGGGAACATCCCCCAGCCAGGAAAGCAGTGAGTAAGGTGCAACCCCAGGAAACATGTTTCTCCCATGGACCCTTGCAACACTTGGGTCAGGGGACTCCCTCGTGAACACGCTCCACCAGGTCCTTCAGTCTGATACACAGGGCTGCACAGAGTCTTGACAGAGCAGCTGCTCAGGCACGCATGGAAGCCCAGGAGCTTTACATACTCTGGCTCCAGGCCTCCTGGCAAGGCAGGAGGTTAGACCTTTATCCATACTCCTAGGATGGGGGGCTGAACAGCAATGGTCTGTGGGCCCCATTTCTGTGGCATCTCACAGGATGACAC
Source organism: Mandrillus leucophaeus (assembly GCF_000951045.1). Taxonomy (NCBI): domain Eukaryota; kingdom Metazoa; phylum Chordata; class Mammalia; order Primates; family Cercopithecidae; genus Mandrillus; species Mandrillus leucophaeus. The sequence goes on from NW_012101209.1 coordinate 5,986,224, forward strand.
ACTGACTTGGAATTCCAGCCAACCACCAGAAACAGTGTCACACCTACCTGGGATGAAATGGGCCACCACTGCTGCTATTTGGGCAATTTGTGCAATTCAGCTGTTCCAGCCTGTGGGCTTCCAAGCTGGCTGGGTGGAAGCGATACCCCAGCATGGCACAGCTGCTCTACAACAGTGTGGCCAGACTGCTTCTAAAAGCAGGTCTCTAATCCCATTCCTCCTGACTGGGTGAGACCTCCCAACCGGAGTCTCCAGCCACCCACTACAGGTGTGTTTGGGCTGGCAACAGGTCTATACCTCCCTAGGAGGGAGCTTCCAGTAGAAGGGGCAGGCTGCCGTCTTTGCTGTTTTGCAGTCTTCACTGGTGATGCTTCCAGGTACTGGAAAATCAGAGGCAATTGGGGCCTGGAGCAGACCCCCAGAAAACTGCAGTAGCCCTACAGAAAAGTGGCCAGACTGTTAAAACAAAAAGCAAACACCTCATCCAAAGGTCAGCAGCCTCAAAGATTGAAGGTCGATAAGTCCACAAAGATGAGAAAAAAAAAAATCAGTGCAAGAAAATTGAAAACTCAAAAAGCCAGAGTACTGTCTTTCCTCCAGATGACCACATCACATCTCCAGCGAGAATCTGGAACTGGACTGAGGCTGAGATGGCTGAAATGGCAGAAGTAGAATTCAGAATATGGATAAAAGTAAATTTCTCTGAGCTAAAGGAGCATGTTGTAACCCAATGCAAGGAAGCTAAAGGTCATGGTAAAACATTGCAGGAGCTGACAGACAAAATAACCAGTATAGAGAAGAACATAACCAAACCAATAGAGCTGAAAAATACAGTACAGGAACTTCATAATGCAATCACAAGTTTTAATAGCAGAATAGACCAAGCAGAAGAAAGAATCTCAGAGCTTGAAGAGTGTCTTTCTGAAATAAGACAGGCAGACAAGAATAGAGAAAAAAGAATGAAGAGGAATGAACAAAACCTCTGAGAAATATGGGATTACACAAAGAGACTGAATTTACTACTGATTGGTGTGCCTGAAAGATATGGGGAAAATGGAACCAATTTGGAAAAGATATTCTAGGATATCATCCATGAGAACTTCCCTAACCTTGCTAGATGGGCCAACATTCAAATTCAGAAAATGCAGAGAACCCAGGTAAGATACTCCATGAGAATATCATCCCTGAGCACATAATCATCTTCTCCAAGGTCAAAATGAAAGAAAAGGTATCAAGGGCAGCTAGAGAGAAAGGCCAGGTCACCTACAAAGGGAAGCCTATCAGACTTTCAGTGGAAAGCCAAATAGCAGACCTCTCAGTGGAAACCCAACAAGTCAGAAGAGATTGAGGCCCAATATTCATTCTTCTTTTTTTTTTTTTTTAAGATTGAGTCTCGCTCTGTCACCCAGGCTGGAGTGCAGTGGCGCGATCTCGGCTCACCACAAGCTCCACCTCCCGGGTTCACGCCATTCTCCTGCCTCAGCCTCCTGAGTAGCTGGGACTACAGGCGCCTGCCACCACGCCTGGCTAATTTTTTTGTATTTTTAGTAGAGACAGGGTTTCACATGTTAGCCAAGATGGTCTCGATCTCCTGACCTCATGATCCGCCCACCTCGGCTTCCCAAAGTGCTGAGATTACAGGCGTGAGCCACCATGCCCGGCCTTGTTATTCCTAAAGAAAAGAAATTCCAACCCAGAATTTCATATCTGGCTAAACTAACCGTCATAAGCAAAGGAGAAATAAGATCCTTTTTAGACAAGCTAATGCTGAAGGAATTCGTTACCACCATACCTGCCTTACAAGAGCACTAAATATGGAAAGGAAAGATTGTTACTCCTGCTACAAAACACACTGAAGTACACAGACCAGTGATGCTATAAAGCAACCACATAAAAATTCCGCAAAACAACCAGCTGATATCATGATGACAGGATCAAATCCAAACATATCAACACTAACTTTAAATGTAAATGGGCTCAATGTCCCAATTAAGGACACAGAGTGGCAAACTGGATAAAGAACCAAGATCTATTGGTATGCTGTCATCAAGAGACCCATCTCACATGCAGTGACACACATAGGCTCAAAATAAAGGGATGGAGAAAAATCTACCAAGCGAATGGAAAACAGAAAAAAGCAGAGGTTGCAATCCTAACTTCTGACAAAGAGACTCTAAACCAATAAAGATCAAAGAAGACAAAGAAAGGCATTATATAGTGGTGAAGGATTCAATTCAACAAGAAGAACTAACTATCCTAAATATATATGCATTCAACACAGGAGCACCCAGATTCTTAAAGAAAGTTCTTAGAGACCTACAAAGAGACTTAAACTCCCACACAATAATAGTGGGAGACTTTAACACCCCACTGACGATATTAGACAGATCATCAAGTCAGAAAATTAACAAAGATATTCAGGACCTGAACTCAGCCCTAGATCAAATGGACCTGATATATATCTACAAATATCTCCACCCAAAAACAACAGAATATACATTCTTCTCATCGCCACATGGCACTTACTCTAAAATTGATCACATAATCAGAAGTAAAACACTCCTTAGCAAATGCAGAAGAACTAAAATCATAACAAACACTCTCTTGGACCACAGTGCAATCAAAATTAGAACTCAAGACTAAGAAATTTACTCAAAAGCATACAATTACATGGAAATTGAATAACCTGCTCCTGAATGACTTTTGGGTAAATAATGAAATTAAGACAGAAATCAAGAAGTTCTTTGAAACTAGAGAGATACAATATATCAGAATCTCTGAGACACAGATAAGGCAGTGTTAAGAGGGAAATTTATTGAACTAAATGCCCAAATTAGAAATTAGATCTCAAGTTATAATAACAACCTAACATCACACATAAAAGAATGAGAGAACTAAGAGCAAACAAATCCAAAAGCTAGCAAGAGAGAAGAAATAACCAAAAGTAAAGATAAACTGAAGGAGATAGAAATACAAAAACAATTCAAGAGGACAATGAATCCAGGAGCTGATTTTCTGAAAAAATTGTAAAATAGACCACTAGCTAGACTAATAAAGAAGAAAAGAGAGAAGATTCAAATAAACACAATCAGAAATGATAAAGTGGATATTACCACTGACCCCACAGAAATACAAACAACCATCAGAGAATATTATAAACACCTCCATGCACATAAACTAGAAAATCTAGAAGAAATGGATAAATTCCTGGACACATACAACCTTCCAAGTCTGAACCAGGAAGAAACTGAATCCCCGAATAAACCAATAACAAGTTCTAAAATTGAGGCAATAATAAATATCCTACAAACCAAAAAAGCCCAGGACTAGATGAATTCATAGCTGAATTCTACCAGATGTACAAAGAAGAGCTAGTACCATTACTACTGAAACTATTCCAAAAAATTGAAAAGGAGGTACCCCTCCCTAACTCATTCTATGAAGCCAGTATCATCCTGATACCAAAACCTGGCAGAGACATAGCAAAAAAAGAAAACTTCAAGCTAATATCCTTGATGAACCTCAATGCAAAATTCCTCAACAAAATACTGGCAAACCGAATCTAGCAGCATATCAAAAAACTTATCTACCACAATCAAATAGGCTTCATCCCCAGGATGCAAGGTTGGCTTCGCATATGCAAATCAATAAATGTGATTCATCACATAAACAGAACTAAAGACAAAAACCACATGATTATCTCAATAGATGGAGAAAAGGCTTTCAATCGAATTCAACATTCATTCATGTTAAATACTCTCAATAAACTATGTATTGAAGAAACATACCTCAAAATAATTAGAGCCATATATGACAAGTCCACAGCCAACATCATACTGAATGGGCAAACGTTGGAAACATTCCTCTTGAAAACTGGCACAAGACAATGATGCCCTTTCTCACCACTGCGATTCAACATAGTATTGGAACTTCTGGCCAGGGCAGTCAGGCAAGAGAGACAAATAAAGGGCATACAAATAGGAATAGAGGAAGTCAGACTATCCCTGTTAGCAGATGACATGATCCTATATCTAGAAAACCCCATTGTCTCAGCCCAAAAACTTCTTAAGTCGATAAGCAACTTCAGCAAAGTCTCAGGATGCAAAATCAATGTGCAAAAATCGCTGGCAATCATGTATACACCAACAATAGGCAGACTGACAGCCAAATCACAAATAAACTCCCATTCACAATTGCCACAAAAAGAATAAAATACCTGGAAATACAGCTAACTAGGGAAGTGAAAGATCTCTACAAGGAGAACTACAAACCACTGTGCAAAGAAATCAGAGATGACACAAATAAAAAATATTTCATGCTCATACACAGCAAGAATCAATATTATTAAAATGACCATACTACCCAAAGCAATTTATAGATTCAATGCTATTCCTATTAAACTATCACTGACATTCTTCACAGAACTATAAAAAAACTATTTTAAAATTCATATGAAACCAAAAAGAGCCTGAATACCCAAGGCAATCCTAAGTAAAAAGAACAAAGCTGGAGGCATCATGCTAGCCAACTTCAAACTATACAAGGTACAGTAACCAGAACATCGTGGTACTGGTACAAGAACAGACACATAGATCAATGGAACAGAACAGAGAACCCAGAAATAAGTCTACACACCACCAACTATCTGATATTTGACAAACCTGACAAAAACAAACAATAAGGAAAGGATTCTCTATTCAGAAAATGGTGCTGGGATAACTGGCTAAGTCATATGCAGAAGGTTGAAACTAGACCCCTTCCTTTATACCAAAATTAACTCAAGATGGATTGAAGACTTAAATGTAAAACCCAAAACTATAAAAACTCTGGAGGACAGCATCACTCAGGCAGTATCATTCAGGACATAGGCATGTACAAATATTTCATGATGGAGATGCCAAAGCAATTGCAACAAAAGCAAAAATGGACAAATGCGAGCTAATTAAAGAGTTTCTGCACAGCAACTATCAACAGAGTAAACAGACAACCTGCAGAACTGGAGAAAATTTTTGCAAACTATGCATCTGACAAAGGTCTAATATCCAGCATCTATAAGGAACTTAAATTTACAAGAAAAAAACCAAACAGCCCCGTTAAAAAGTAAACAAAGGATATAAACAGACACTTCTCAAAAGAAGACACACATGCAGCCAACCATCATATGAAAAAAAGCTCAACATTGCTGATCATTAGAGAAAGGCAAATCAAAACTACAATGAGATACTACCTCACACCAGTCATAATGATTATTATTAAAAAGTCAAAAAATAACAGATGCTGGTGAGGTCATGGAGAAAAGGGAATGCTTATATACTGTTGTTGGGACTGTAAATTAGTTCAACTATTGTGGAAGACAGCGTGGCAATTCCTCAAAGACCTAAAGACAGAAATACCATTTGACCCAGGAATCCCATTACTGGGTATATACTAAAAGGAATATAAATTGTTCTATTATAAAGGTAAATGCATGTGTATGTTCATTGCAGCACTATTCACAATAGCACAGACATGCAATCAACCTAAATGCTCATCAATGGTAGACTGGATAAAGAAAATGTGGTACATAAACACAATGAAATACTATGAAGCCATAAAAAAGAACAAGATCATGTCCTTTGCAGCAACATAGATAGAGCTGGAGGCCATTACCCTTAGCAAACTAATGCAGGAACAGAAAACCAAATACCATATGTTCTCACTTATAAGTTGGTGCTAAATGGTGAGAACACATGGACACATAGAGGGGAACAACACACACTGGGGCCTACTTGAGGGTGGAGAGTGAGAGGAAGGAGAGGATAGGAAAAATAATTTAGGAATAGGCTTAATATCTGGGTGATAAAATAATCTGCACAACAAACCCCCATGACACATGTTTACTTATGTAACAAACCTGCACAGATACCCCTGAACTTAAAAGTTTTTTTAAAAGTTTGAAAAAGAAAATGTTACTGCTTTTCTCTTATTAAAAGAAGATGAATACCATCCTGGCCAACATGGTGAAACCCTGTCTCTACTAAAAATACAAAAATTAGTAGAGACATGGTGGCACATGCCTGTGGTTCCAGCTACTTGGGAGGCTGAGGGAGGAGAATCCTTTGAACCCGGGAGGCGGAGGCTGCAGTGAGCAGAGAGTGAGCAGAGATCCCGTCACTGCACTCCAGCCTGGGCAACAGAGTGAGACTCCAACTCAAAAAACAAAAAAAACAAAAAAAACAAAAGATGAATAAATATTCATACTGAACCTCACATTACTCTAAACCTGTTGAAGTAAACTTGCAAGAATTATAGCTGTCATCCTCTACCATCAATCTTAGTAGGTATAAAAGTATTTGTCTAAATCATATTGACTGAGTGCTTATTCTGTGCATACTCAGTGCTATTGAGGGTTCTGTAAAGTACACTCAAAAGAAAAATTAATAGTACAAGATACTAGAAAACTTGTCAAAAGATGTCTGTGATTATGTACCAATGATGGGGTCAAACATAGGTGCTGGGATCTACAAGAGAATTCCCAAGGATGGGTATTAATACTGTTTTATATAATGAATATATTTTATGTAAATGATATTATAAGGTATATGTCATTCTGTAATTTTTTTGAAGAGATTGTTCCATATTAGTGCATAAAAAAAATCTGTCATTCTAAAGTTTCATGCTACTTTTTGGTATGTATATACCATAGTCTATTTAGCTGTTCTTCCATGTTGGTTGACATTTAGGTAGTTTTTAATATGTAAATGGTTTTTAAAAGGGTCTGGAGTATCCAAAGGGTTGAAGTGAACTTTAGCTTTATTATGTTTAACTTTTTTTAAGTAAGGAGGATATATTAATATTCTATTTGTGTAATTAAAGCTTAAATATTTTGACTGGGCACGGTGGCTCACGCCTGTAATCGCAGCACTTTGGGAGGCTGAGATGGGTGGATCATTTGAGGTCAGGAGTACAAGGCCACCCTGACCAACATGGTGAAACCCCGTCTCTACTAAAAATACAGAAAACAACCCAACAAAAAACAAAAGTGGGCGTGGCGACGCGTGCCTCTAACCCCAGCTACTGGGGAGACTGCGGCAGAAGAATCGATTAAACACAGGAAATGAAGGTTGCAGTGAGCCGAGATCATGCCACTGCGCTCCAACCTGGGAGACAAAGTGAGACTCCATCTCAAAAATAAAATAAGGCTGGGCGCGGTGACTCACGCCTGTAATCCCAGCACTTTGGGAGGCCGAGGTGGGCGGATCAGGAAGTCAGGAGATCGAGAGCATGGTGAAACCCTGTCTCTAAAAATACAAAAAAAATTGGAGGGGCGCAGTGGCTGGCGCCTGTAGTCCCAACTACTCGGGAGGCTGAGGCAGGAGAATGGCGTGAACCCAGGAGGCGGAGCTTGCAGTGAGCAGAGATTGCGCTACTGCACTCCAGCCTGGGTGACAGAGAGAGACTCCGTCTCAAAATAAAATAAAATAAAATAAAATAAAATAAAAATAAAATAAAACTTAAATATTTTAATAACGCTTATTTTGGGCAACCATTTAACACTGGCCCCCACTCCCACCATCCTTACAGCATACTAGTCTACCCCTGATATGTACAGCCAATCAGTCAGCTTGGATAGGTATCTTAGTTTTCCACTGGGCTATTATCCATTGGGAACGAAGCTTTCCTTAAATCCCAGTCTGTTTGACTGAAGCTTTGTTTCCTTTGGTTCCTTTCTGTTAACTTCTATTGCCTCCAGTAAATAGAAGGTAATGTGTATTTTAATTGTTAATGTGGTTGCTTAGTTTTCTAAACAGTAACTTTTGATTTAATGCTGTTATGTGGTTATCTCAGCTTGACCTTTCTAAGTCATCTTTTTGATTCGAAAAAATTAAGTAGCTGTTGTTTTATACATTTTAGTTTTCAAAACAAATTTCATCTTGGATGGTTTTCATTTAGAAAAATTTGGCCTGTACATTTTTATTTTATTTTATTTTATTGTATGAACTTTAATTGGTGTCATTCTATATTTAATAACACACTAAGGAAAGAACACAACCAACATTATAAAATCTAAATAGTAATACAGTTACAATTAAATATTTTGGGCCAATCTCTTTTCACACCGGACTTTCAAAGTCATTTATTTTCCTATTAAGTAAAGATATGAAGAAACTAAAAGTAGTTATTTCAAACAAATTAAGCACACATAAATGTTTCTGGGCTTGTCTGAGATTTTTTTCAGAAAAAAAGTTAAAGGCTATTGTAATTTTTGTTAAAAAGAAATAACAGCTAGTTCCTTTCATCTCAACTTCACTTCAGTAAGTTGAAGATAGTTCACAAAAGCCGGAATGTTTTTCCAAGTGCAAGATAAAATTATTGGTTTCTATAAATACAATATTGGAATAATAACATTTTTAAATCCTCTTCAGAGTACAGTAGTCCTCCTTATCTACAGTTTCACTTTCTGTGGTTTCTGTTACCCAAGGTCAACCATGGTCAGAAAATATTAACTAGAAAAATCCCAAATAATTCATGTTTTAAATTGTGTACCATTCTGAGTAGTGTGACGAAATCTGATGCCCTTCTGCCCTTTGTCCAGCATATCCATGCTGTATCCACTACCTGCCTGTTGGTCACTTAGTAGCCATCTGGGCTGAAAAACAGACTATTGTGTATTGTAGTACTTGTGCTCAGCTAACCCTTATTTTACTTAATAATGGCCCTAAAGTGCAAGAGTGGTAGTGCTGGTATATTGTTATAATGGTTCTATTTTTATTATTAGTTATTGTTGTTAATCTCTTACTGTACCTAATTTATAAATTAAACTTTGTCATAGGTATGTATGTATGTATAGGAAAAAATATAGTATACATAAACGGTTCGGTACTATTTGCAGTTTCAAGCATCCACTGGGGGTGTTGGAACATATCCCCTTTGGATAAGGGGACTACTTTACTTTTAAAAACTTTACCACAACAAATATTTATATATAAGGCAGAAGTTCAGCAGAAAATTTTAAAACTAAGTGCTTCATCTTCTCTTTGCTGTCTTAGGAGTTGTTTTGGAAATGCTCAGGTCACCACATAGGGATAGGAAGTCAATCCATAGTAATCCCTACAGTTTACCCCAGAGCTTTGCTTTCAGATATGCTCTTTAAAAACTGCACTTGGCTGGGTGCAGTGGCTCACGCCTGTAATCCCAGCACTTTGGGAGGCCAAGGTGGGCAGATCACCTGAAGTTGAGAGTTCGAGACCAACCTGACCAACATGGAGAAACCCCGTTTCTACTAAAAATACAAAATTATCCGGCCATGGTGGCACATGCCTGTAATCCCAGCTACTCAGGAGGCAGGAGAATTGTTTGAACCCGGGAGGTGGAGGTTGCGGTGAGCTGAGATCGCACCATTGCACTCCAGCCTGGGCAACAAAAGCAAAACTCCATCTCAAAACAAATAAAAACTGCACTTAGTATTTTTTTCCTAATAAGAGCGTATTGTGAAAGACTTTTGAGACTTGAAAAACATTCCTTCCAGTTTTTGATTGTGGGAGTTTCCAGGGAATGTGTTTATAACTTTTAATTTTTTGGCAGGATACATTTTCTTCCTTACCTTCTCACTGCTGTGTTATAGACAAGGTAAGAAGCAGGTAGAAAGAAGGAGGGCACATGCAATAATGAACCTAAGTGAAATAACATGGTAATTGAAATCTGAAAGGCAGGGAGGGTTCGATCTTTGGGCTCACCTATAATTTGTGCACCATAAATGTAGAAGGAAGTCAGCAGGGACTTTCTAATGACAGTGCTGTCTATAACAGTATCATCAAGCAAGACATTGGCATAAATCATTGGCACTTTGCAAAGTGTCACTTCTGTCAACCTTCTAGTGATGTGATCTTTCGTCTTTCAAATCCATAGACTGGCATTTGGATCAGCTAAGCATCTTACATCCTGTCTTGCATATTAAAGCTCTTTTAGCCAATATTGTAATAGTGAAATAATGCATGTCCTAAAATATTTTTAAGCAAGTGACCTAATAACTAAGCTTTGGTCTCAGTATGGCTTGTAGTTTCCTGTTTGCAAATGCAGATGCAGCTGTTATTCATTTTTGGAAGTTCCTCAGGGGAAAAAATAGATTATGAAGCATTGGTGATTTTATATCATTTCAGAGGACTTCTATTAATAAGGCTTTTAAGTTCAAAGGCAGTTTTACTTTGGGTTTAAGTTTAATTCAGGAAATAAACTGCTTGTTAAAGTGATTGATTTGCAGTTGGATGAATTGTATAAAAACAGAAATAATGACATCGATTAAAAAATTACATTTGGCTAGGTGAAATAAAATTAATCCACATCTGTACGTAACAAGATGGAAAACCTGTATGCTTCACTCTAATTTAATTTGAATGAATGCTTGCATTCAGCAGGATTGGTATTTCAATCTATGTAGCTGAAGTCCTATAGAATTTGAATTGTTTATTGGTTCTGAAGTTAAACTGAAAAATATCTTGAAAGGCATAAACCTTGTTCATATCTCCTTGTTAAGTTTCATCATCATTTTTCTCTGCTAACTTTACATTCAGAATACAGTATTTTGAGAAGACTAAATTTGGAATAACAGCTGTAATACCAGATCAGCCTGATGGTTTGGGGTTGCAATACTACTGTTAATTTTATTTTAAAAATAGGCTTTTTTTTTTTTAAGAGCAGTATTAGGTTCAAAGCAAAATTGAGAGGAAGATACAGAGATTTTCCATAAAACCATATAACCTCTGCTTCCATCCATGCATAGCTTCCCCCATTATTAACTTTCCCCACCAGAGTGATACATTTGTTCCAACTGATGAACCTACATTGACACATAATTATCACTCAAAGTCTATAGTTTACATTAGGGTTCTCTCTTCATGTTGGGCATTCCATAGGTTTGGGTAAATGTATAATGACATGTATCCACCATTGTAATATCAGAGTATTCTCACTGCCCTAAAAATCCTCAGTGCTGTTCATTTCTCCATCTCCCCTAACTCCTGACAACCATTAATCTTTTATCTGTCTCTATTGTTTTGCTTTTTCCAGACTATCATATAGCTGGAATCATATAGTAGTTAGCCTTTTTAGATTGGCTTCTCTCACTTAGTAATATGCATTTAAGTTTCTTCCATGTCTTTTTATCTCCTGGTAGCTTATTTCTTTTTAGTACTGAATAATATTCCATTGTCTGGATATACCTTTGTTTATTTATCCATTCACCTACTGAAGGACATCGTGGTTGCTTCCAGGTTTTGGCAATTATGAATAAAGCTGCTATAAACATCCATGTGCATGCAGGGTTTTTTTGTGTGTGAACCGTAAGTTTTTAACTCATTTGGGTAAATACCAAGGAGCATGATTGCTGGATCATAGATTATGGTTTTTTGTTTTGTTTTGTTTTGTTTTGTTTTGAGCTAGAGTCTTGCTCTGTCACCCAGGCTGGAAGTGCAGTGGCGCGATCTCGGCTTGCTGCAACCTCCGCCTCCCAGGTTCAAGGGATTCTCCTGCCTCAGCCTCCGGAGTAGCTGGGACTACAGGCACGCATGCCACCATGCCTGGCTAATTTTTGTATTTTTAGTAGAGACGGGGTTTCACCATGTTGGCCAGGATGGGGTCAGGATGGTCTCGATCTCTTCACCTCGTGATTCGCCCACCTCAGCCTCCCAAAGTACTGGGATTACAGGTGTGAGCTACTGCGCCCGGCCAGCCTGTTTTTAAATTGGATTGTTTGTTTTCTTACTGTTGAATCTTTTTTTTTTTTTTTTTTGAGACTGTCTCACTGTGTCACTCAGGCTGATGTTCACTGAACCCTGGACTCCTGGGCTCAAGCAATCCCCTCTCCCTCAGCCTCTCAGGTAGCCAGGACTACAGGCATGCACCATCATGCCCAGCTAATTTTTAAATTTTTTGTAGAGATGGAGTCTTACTGTGTTTCCCAGGCTGAACTCAAACTCCTCAGCACAAGCAATTCTCCTGCCTCAGCCTCCCAAAGTGCTGGCATTACAGGTGTGAGTCACCATGCCTGGCCTTGTTGTTGAATCTCAAGAGTTATTTATATGTTTTGGATAATAATCCCTTATCAGATATGCCTTTTGTAAATATTTTCTCATTCTCTTGATGTGTCTTTCATAGAGCAGAAAATTATAATTTTTATAAACTCCAGCTTATCAATTCATTCTTTCGTGGATTGTGCCTTTGGTGTCATATCTTAAAAGCCATTGCCAAACCCAAGGTTATCTAGATTTTCTCCTACATTATCTTCTAAGAGTTTTATAGTTTTGCATTTTACGTTTAGGTCTGCAATCCATTTTGAGTTAATTTTAATAAAGGATGTAAGTTCTGTATCTATATTCATTTTTTTGGATATGGATGTTCAGTTGTTCCAGCACTATTTCTTGAAAAGACTATCTTTTCTCCAGTTATGGCGCTTGCTTCTTTGTGAAAGGTCTTTTGACTGTATTTATGTAGGTCTCTTTCTGGATTTTCTATTCTATTGTTTCTTCATTCACCAATACCACACTGTCTTGATTACAGTAGCTTCATAGTGAGTCTTTGAAGTCAAGCAGTGTCAGTTATTCAACTTTGTTCTTTTCCTTCAATATTATTTTTGTTATTCTGGGTCTTTTCCCTCTCTATTTAAACTTTAGAATTAGTTTGTCAATATCCACAAAATAACTTGCCAGGATTTTGACTGGTATTGCTTTGAATCTACAGATCAAGTTTGGAAAAACTGATATCCTCACAATGTAGAGTTTTGCTATCCATGAACATGAAACATTTCTCCATTCACTTCTTTGATTTACTTCATCAGAGTTTTATAGTTTTCTTCATATAGGTCTTGTAATATATATATTTCATTAGATTTATATTTAAGTATTCCATTTTTTGAATGCTAATATAAATGGTATTGTGTTTTTAACTTTTTAATTTCAAATTCCACTTGTTAATTGCTAGTATATAGGAAAGCAGTTGGCTTTTGCATATTAATCTTGTATCCTACAATCTTGACTATAACAGGCTATAATCACTGTTAATTTCATTTAAAATTATTTCAGACATAGATACATATTACCTCAAGAAGAGCATTTTGGAAGTGTAAAACATGCTCCCTATCTTCCTGGGAGTTATTCTTGTTATCACCACCGTTACTCCCTACCTCCTGGTTTAGCACCCTAGGAATCTAATAGCTTTTCAAAGCTCTACCATGAATTTACAGTGTCCCAATATCCTTGGAACGATCACATTCCCCTGTGTCTTGCTGCCCTGGGTCTCAAGGAGATCAGAAAGCAGGGTGGCTGCAGATAAGAACAGTAGTCTGATATCTGCTGTTTCAACCCAAACTAAACTTCTAAACTTCCTGGATTCTCAGAGTATCACAGAAACAAGCAGAATCTAATTGACCCAGAAACACAACACATAGAGTGAGAGGCTGTGGTGTTTCCTTGGGTCTACTCAATTCTAGGGGCCTTTAGGTAATATAAATACCCTTTAAGATGGCATAAGACTTTCAAAAAGATAAGGCATATTCTTAAAATTGTTAAATGTTTGTTTCTTTTTTCTACTTGCCTACTCTGGTATGTTTTCATTTGAGTCTGGGCTGCCTGCCTCCAAAGTAACACAACATTAGCAGAAACTATAAAATGTTAACTCTTCTGTTTGTATTTTTTGTTTTCTTTGTTAGAATGTGTGGACCTATAGCTTTGCTCAGAACAAATCTTGGCCTTATAGGAAACAATCAAACCACTCCATTCCAAAGCTAAGTTTGGTAGTTTAATTGGACAAGGTACTATGCTTCCAGTTTTAGTTTCAACTCTTTCAGTGACCCTGTGCATAATTAAAATGGAGAAAAAAAATGAAACAACAGAAAATAATGCGCAGATTAAACAAATACTCATCCTTTCCCCAGCTCTGTCACTGACCTTTGAGATTTCATACAAACAGCTCTCCCTATTTCAACCTTCCATTTATAAGATGGGAATGAGCATTCATGTTCACCACAAAAAGTCCTTATAGAAAACATTTTGCTCATGCCTGTAATCCCGGCACTTTGGGAGGCTAAGGCGAGCCGATCACGGGGTCAGGAGATCAAGACCATCCTGGCTGACATGGTGAAACCCCGTCTCTACTAAAAATACAAAAAATTAGCCAGGCATGGTGGCGGACACTTGTAGTCCCAGCTACTCAGGAGACTGAGGCAGGAGAATGATGTGAACCCGGGAGGCAGAGCTTGCAGTGAGCTGAGATCACACCACTGCACTCCAGCCTGGGCAAAACAGCATGACTCCGTCTCAAAAACAAACAAACAAACAACAACAACAACAAAAAACACTTTTTGAAAATTCCAAATAAAAATAACTGATCAAGCTGCTGGCTTTGCCCAGACCTAACTGTACATCAAGCTAGAAATAATCCTAAAGTGGTAGCTTATTGTGTAGACCTGATTGACTAGATTCATTCCCCACCTTTTCTCTGCTTGGCCTGTGTTACAGGACAGTAGACACTCTTGGCTTTTGAGTGGAAGTGGAAGGCTAAAAGTCAAGAGGAAGGAAGAAGCCCTTATATTTCTCTCAATCCCTCTCTGCCTTAGGTAACAACTCTTAAGAAGCCTGTGGCTCCTCTAGACTCTGCCTGTGGTTCTGGCTTTCTGTGAAGTGTTGCCACTCTCCAGGCTCCAGTAACACTGCCTCTTCTTTTGGCCTTCCAGATTAGGGGATGGCATTGCAGTGGCTTTCTGCTTTTGCTTATCGCAGGCTGCCTCAATTTGCATTTTAGCCCTTTAATTATTCATATAACCAGTTTCCTCTATTTCAAATACAGTAGTCATCTTAGTCACACTTTTGTTTTCTGCAGTTTCAGTTACCCACAGTCAATCACAGTTCTAAGATACTGAGTAGAAAATACCGGAAATAAACAATTTGTAAGTTTTAAATCACACGGTGATCTTAGTAGCAGGATGAAATCTCATTCCATCCAGCTCCATCCTGCCCAGGATGTGAATCACCCCTTTGTCCAGTGTATCCACGCTATAGATGCTGCTTGCCTGGTAGTCATTGATGTCCTTTGCTCCTTGACATCCAGCCATCAGCATCATCATGGCTTGATGAATCAGGATCACCCAAAGCGGATGATCCTCCTTCTGACATATTGTCAGAGGGTCAATAGTATTATTGACTTAACACAGGTTAAGTACTTAGCACAGGTTAAGTGCTATTTTTATCATATTATATCAAGAGTACATAATATCAAAATGACTAATCACTGTAGATGATAGTCATCATCCAGTTGAGGTGTTCATTAGGTTTCTCTACTGTGAAGTTACTGCCTTTTCCCCCTTTTTAATACTGTACTCTTTCAAAGTAATTCACTGTGTGCAGCTCACACTTAAAGAATGGGGAATTATGTTTACTTCTTTGAGGATGGAGTATTTACATAAATTATTGGGAATTATTCTAATTGAGAGATTAGTCTGTTCTTTTGTTTGTTTATTTAATCATTTATTTATATCAGTATGGGCTCACAGATTTTTATTTTTTATTTTTTGGTTATAAGCGAACAGTATTTTATTTTGTTGTTCAAATTGTTTTATTGGGGATGACATTCCATTTACTTTCCAGATGACCTGATATAAGAGAAATGAGAATATGCAGGGGAATGGGGAGTATACGAGGCTGGCTGGAGTGGAGAGTTTTTGTAAGCACGTGCTGAGAGATATGGTAGGAAAAGATTGGGACTTTTTTGTAAGCAAGTGCTGAGAGATATGGTAGGAAAAGATTGGGACTGTGTATGGGGGTGTGCGGGGCTGACCTTGAATATCAGGCTACATTCTATAGGCTGTGGTGCCAATTTTATTTAAGAAACCAGGTTGATATGCCTGATGTTTTGTAATATATATTAGAGAACATTTATTCAACGTGAGATTGACCATGCAGGGGCAGAGAAATAGTAATGATTTGCCATGCAGTTTGTTGACTCCACTAGGGGTTAGGGCTGAGGGCACCAATTCCTTTTCTGTTTCCTTATTGATATATACTACTCATTCTCTTTATTATATAGTAGGCACAGGTATTCAAGTAAATTATAGGAGTATTTTAAATACATTGCATGAAATTAAGTCTGAAGTAGACTGTACAGACTCATTTTCCTTCATAATATTCTGTTCCTATTAGATTTCAAGCAATGTTAGGAAGCCCTAGAGGAAGTATAAAAATGGTATATGTAACCCAATTGTCTCAGTGGATGATTGTATATGTATGTATAATCTCATTGTCTGAGGTTGGAAGATTGCAGGAGAGTGAGAACAATTTTGAAGCCTTGGGCAGGAAATATTAATAGGTTTTAGTCTTTAAACTGGCATAATAAATATTGTCCTGTTTACCTTTTCCTTCTAAATTTGTTATTTATTAATTTTCCCTTCTTATACTCTGAACTTTGATATTTTCATATATTTATGAAATATGTATGTGTGTATATACATCTATAATATATATGTATATATTAATCTCCCCCACTTATGATTAATCCTTTTCTGAGTTTGGGTTAATCTATTTAATAGGATAATCAGTCTCTGAAAGGATAATAATTTATGCTGAGGTGGTTTACCTTGCCCCAAACCTCCACTGATTGATAATCTTAAAGAGGGAACACTAATCCTCACCTTGAAAATTCTTTAGTACTTTTATGACCTGATGTCCCCATCTTTTTCTTAGCTCTGTAGCTATCTTCATCTAACCCTTAATCAGAATATTTGTATTGATCATCTGCAAGTGGTAGTTGTTCAGATAATAGGGAATCATTATTTTCACTAAGAAGAACAAGTTTTAGATTTTGATCTACTCTATAATTACTGCTTGTTAAGATGTGTGTACTTATATATTTTCCTCAATGCTAGTCAGAGGAGAAAAACATTTTAACAAGGCTAGTCTCATTTGTCAAATACGTTAGGAGCATGTTACATTGGGGTTTTTAAAAAAACCAAACACCTCATTCTGCCTATATTGTATCTCACATAAGAAACAAATAGCATTGAAAGCAAGAGAGAGAAGTAATGCCCTGGAGGTTAACCAGAGTTACCAAAAGGACTTGGCTGCCAGAGTGATAGGGAAATAGAAATGACTTCTGAGAGAAGATAAAAGGATTTTAGAAGAACAAGTGCAATGGATGATTCTAACTTGAGAGGTGGTTGCCTCTTTCTGCCTTTGCTGGAAAATGTCACAATTTTTTTTTTTTTTTTTTGTCAAAGACTGGTCTCGCCCTGTCACCCAGGCTGGAGTGATCATAGCTCGCTGCAGCCATGAACTCTTGGGATCAAGCTATCCTCAGCCTTTTGAGTAGCTGGGACTACAAATGCACACTGCCATGCCAGGCTGATTTTTTAAAGTTTTTGTAGAGATCGGGTCTCACTGTGTTGCCCAGGCTGGTTTCAAACTCCTGTTCTCAAGCTATCCTTCTGCCTTGACTTCCCCAAGTGCTGGGATTACGGACAGGAGCCACTGCATCAGACCTTTCACAAGATTTTAACAAATGACTATTGATAATAAGGACAAAAGACTTGAAGCCAGGTGTTGGAGACCAGTGTGTGCAACATAGTAAGACTTTGTAACAAAAGAAAAAAAAAATTAGCTGGGCATGGTGGCACATGTCTGTAGTCCTAGCTACTCAGGAGGCTGAGGTGGGAGGATCACGTGAGCCCAGGAGTTCGAGGCTGCAGTGAGCAATAACCGTACCACTACATTCCAGCCTAGGTAACAAAGCAAGACCCTGTCTAAAAAAAAAAGGACAAGAGATTTTTTGGGGTTCATAATGGGGAGGGAAGAAGGAGAAAGTCAAGTCCATCAAGCCCAGTGATGAACATAAATTGTGTCAGGTCAGAGCAAAGACTCCTTAAAGTAAATCATTTATTATTTACCTGTTTGTTGATATCGATGCATATTTTATGCCATTTTTATTCAGTAATTGTGACTACTATTTTTTTTACAGATGGGAAAAAGGTGCTATTTAACTTTCTACAGATCCTTTAGTGGGAGAATAGGGAACAGATAGACTAATTCTTAAATTTGTCTGCAATGACTAGACTTTCCTTCAGATGATGGTCCCTTCCCTTCTTCCCTTCTTCCCTTCTTCCCTTCTTCCCTTCTTCCCTCCTCCCCTCCCCTCCCCTCCCCTCCCCTCCTGCTCCCCTTCCCTCCTCCCCTCCCCTACCCTTCCCTCCCCTCTCCTCCCCTTCCCATTCCCCTTCACTTCCTTTCCTTCTTCTTTTTTATTTTCTTTTGAGACAGGGTCTCACTCTGTCACACAGGTTGGAGTGCAATGGTGCAATCACAGTTCACTGCAGTCTCGACCTCAAACAATCCTTCTACCTTAGCCTCCCAAGTAGCTGGTACTACAGGCACATGGTACCACACCCAGCCGATTTTTAATTTTTTTTTTTTTTTTTTTTTTTTTTTAGAGGCAGGGTCCTGGGGTACACTATTCTTCCACCTCAACTTCCAGAAGTGCTAGGATTACAGGCTTGAGCTACCATGCCTGGTCTCTGTCATTTTCATTGTTGTTTCTACTAGTTCAACACGCTATTGGAAAGATGGAATAATAAGTGCATGTATGATATGGCTGGAAAGAACCATGCGTTTTCATTACTTCCCACCTTCCTACGTGTCACAATGTAAGTCTTTGCCAAATGCAAATGGAAAGGAAGGAGCCATGTAGACATTCCCTGGCTGGCCTCGAATAATGCTGACAGCATACATCAGCCACTCAGCACTTTTCCAAGTAGCAGTTAATGCCCGGATACTCAACTTTAACCCAGGAAAAAGAGGTCATCTTTGGAAAGAAAAGTATGTCAAAGATCGTGCTGGTAGTCTGCTGGGAGAGGTTGTCTTCTGAGATTTCCTTTAGCCCAATGTCAGCACCCTCTTTGGGGATAGAAATGCAAGTGCTTTTCTGACAAGGAAAGAACTATATATAGATTCATCATTGCAATCTAAGAGAAAGAAAATTTTTTTAAATGTCAGAGAATTGGAATAAATCTTAATAATTAACTTTTCTGAGCATTTACTAAGTGTTGATTAGGCACTATACTTAGTGCTTACATAATTGGTCTCATTTAATCCTTAAAATAATCAGACCTGGGCCGGGCATGGTGGCTCATGCCTGTAATCCCAGCACTTTGGGAGGCCGAGGCGGGTGGATCACCTGAGGTTGGGAGTTCAAGACCAGCCTGACCAACATGGAGAAACCCCGTCTCTACTAAAAATACAAAATTAGCCGGGGTGGTGGCATATCCCTGTAATCCCAGCTACTCGGGAGGCTGAGGCAGGAGAATCGCTTGAACCCAGGAGACAGAGGTTGTGGTGAGCCAAGATCATGCCATTTCACTCCAACCTGGGCAACCTGGGCAACAAGAGTGAAACTTTGTCTCAAAAAAAAAAAAAAAGAAATATAAAGATAGAAAATGCCTGTTCCAGACTCTGCCCCTTGCACACTCAGAGCTATGTAGGTGTGGTTGATAGGACTTGAGAGCTAAGCATATGGGAAAGTCCTGCTCACTTCCACAGAGCCTCATGATTAGGCCAGACACCCCTAGCCTAGTGTCATAGGCTGAATAATGGTCCCCAAATATGTCCATACCCTAACCCCTCGAACCTATGACTGTTACCTTATATGACAAAAGGGACTTTGTAGATGTAATTAAATTAAGGAACTTAAGATGGGAGACATTATCCTGGATTATCACTGTGGACCCAGTGTAATCACAATAGTCCTTAAGAGGGATGCAGAAGGTAGAAAGAGAGAGGGAGAAGGCCATATGATGCTAACAGAAGCAGAGGTTGGAATGATGCACTTTGAAGATGGGGGAAGGGGCCAGAAGCCAAATAATACAGGAACCCACTAGAAGCTGAAAAAATATGAGGAAGTAGATTCTTCCTCGGAGCCTCCAGAAGGAACAAGTCCTGCTGACACCTTGACTTTAACCCAGTGAAACTGGTTTAAAACATATAACCTCCAGAACTATAAGAGAGTAAGTGTATATTATTGTCTTTGGGCTGCTATAATATGAATATCATAGGTTGGGTATAATGTTTACTTCTCATAGTTCTGGAGCCTGAGAAGTATAAGATCAAGGTGCCTCATGAGGGTCCAGTGTCTGATAAGGGCCCACTTTCTGGTGTGCAGGTGGCTGTCTTCTCTTTGTATCTTCACATGGTAGAAAGAGAGGCAGAAGGCTCACTATCTCTTCTTACACAGGTACTAATTCCCCCAGGAGAGCTCTACCCTCATGACCTAATTGCCTCCCAAAGGCACCATCTCCAAATACTATCACACTGAGGATTAGGGTTTTAAAATATGGATTTTGGGGAGATACATTCAGTTCATAACAGTTATTTTAAGCCACTAAGTTTGTGGTAACTTGTTACAGCAGTAGTAGGAAATGAATACACCTGTAGTTAGTGTAAAATTTAAGTCTTGTGAGACAATTATGCAGAGCAACTGTCAAAATTGATATGCATACAATGCAAAATGCAGGGCATGATAATTCTGAGTTCTTACAATTATATGTTGCTGGGTACCACCCCACCATAAGACCTCTTGTCTTTGTCCTATCTTACTACTACTAGCACTTCCAAACCTCATAGATGCAGACACAGGAACAAAATAGCTTTTCTCCGGGTGATAGTCTTCATTCTCAGAACAAGAATAATTTAACATTATTTTCAAAGAAAGTCTTAGGGAGAAAAAACATCTTTGATTTAATCTCATCAGCTCTTAGCTCCAAACTTTGTCTTCACTTGTGATGTGCTGAAGGATTCATTCAATATAGAAAGCTAGGATACCAAGGGTAAACCAAAGGAAAATCTATTTGTTTTGTTCTTTGTTATCTTAGGATGGTAAAAGTAATTAATTTGCTTACTCTTTTGTGCATGTCTGTGAACCAAACTTTGGTGTGCTTGATATTTAATACTAGTGGAATCTTTGCAATCAGGAGCTGCATAAAAGGCTTTGGTAACTTCTATGACTAAACAAAGAAGAATCCCAGGCACTGTAGTAGAAGGAGAGTGATAATCTCAATTAGAAGCAGCATCTCAAGAAATACACTAAAATGATGGTGGAAAAAGAGAAATTTTAGTAGAGTATCAACTACTAAACTTTTTTTTTTTTTTTTGAGACAGGGTCTTACTGTTTCCCAGGCTGGAGTGCAGTGGCATGATCACGGCTCACTGCAGCTCCCATCTCCTGAGCTCAAGTGATCTTACCACCTCAGACTCCTGAGAAGCTGGGACCACAGGTGCATGCGCCACCATGCCTGGCTAATTTTTCAGCTTTTGTAGATATAGGGGTCTCCCTGTGTTGTTGCCCAGGTTAGTCTCAAACTCTTGAACTCAAACGATCCTTCTGCCTCAGCCTTTATTTCCAATCCTGGAAATAAAGACGTGAGCCATGGTGCCCAGCCACAAAACTTCTAAGGAGCATTTTATTACTAACATCAACTTGAAGAGGCAGTTAGGAAATAGAGTGTTCTGGTAATTAAAGTATTCATATGATTGGGAGTAGCTCTGTATCAACAATTGATTTTCAAAGACTGTAATATTAAAATTCAGTTAATGCTGAAACTAACTTGCGCATAATTTATTCTAACTTCAGGGATTCAGAGCTTATACAGGACTATGCTGTGCACCTAAAGTATCACTGAACAACTGAGATACAGAGAAGAGGGTCTTTGCACGTCTGCCCCTAGTGACCACCAGTACCTAATTTAGTGCCTGATTAGCCCTCAAATATCCAAAATGCTGAAAAATATTTTCTTATGATCACTGTTAAAATGTAAATCATGATAGTTACCTTTTCTCAGAGAAGAGTATATGTGGGTTACGGCAAATTCTTAAAAAAAAAAAAAAGTAATTAGAGTAAAATGATTAGCCTTTTCAGAGTCTGCGTATGACTTTTCCATACCTCTTCATGCTACAGAAGATTAAAATAGTAAAGTTGAGCTAAGAAAATAGGCTTGAGAGTTTTCAATAGCATCTTAATTTGAAATCACAGTTGGAGATTTTACACTACTCTTAGGAAATGTTCTGTGTCTACATGCACTCAATTAAAATGCCTATATTTAGGCCAAATCACTTCATTGTGGTTATATTCCTGGAAGTGCTCTCCTTCCCCTGACTTGCATTTCCAGGAATAATATTACCTCTTAGGCCTATCAGAGAAAAACAAACGGAAATGATAAAAATATTTTACTAATTATAATACACAATTTAAAAAAGTAAGAAAAGTAAATGACAAATTTTCACACAGAAAGTGAGCTACTAAATTAGTTCCTTTTGGACAGTTATTCCTCTTAAAAGCGTAATTTAGAATCGCTCAGTCACCCATCATTTAGTCATTGAGTGTTAAAAACTGAAAATTTGTAGGCATGAAATTGCACTGATTCAATCTCTTCAAGAAATGTAAAATGGGAAATGTTAGAATATGCAGTACATATTATATGTAGGAAATATTAGAAAGTAAACTAGGCAAAATTCTTTGTCACTTTTTATTACCTCCTGAATGGAAGCAAATATTTCTGGGTACACTGTTCTAAACAAAAACAAAACAAAAAAATTATCTATATGATTTTCTGTTTTGATAGTATTAATATTTTAAATAGCTTGATCTAGAGATTTAAAAAATGGGAGAGCCATCATCACTGAACATTTTAAGGTGGAAGATGGTCAGTTACTGTGAAAATCCTGCCAGTTCTGAAGCCTATGTGTACAGAGAATGTCATCGACAACTAGGCTTATTAGGATATAGATTATATGTGAACTCTAATACTAGACCATTAAAAAGTATGGGTTTGAGAGGTGTTCATGTAATAATTCACACATTGTATCATACAAATGAGGTTTTAAAACATTATTATTTATAAAATCAGCCAAAGTGATTTGTATTGTTTTGTAAATGATTCAGTTTTATTTTATAGAAATACAATTATATATAAAGTAATATATTAATACACACATACACTTTATAATATACTTGAACTTATGATCTTAGGTGCTGAATAGCAGGTCTCTTTATTGAGTTGATTTAGCATCGTCTTTTCAGATGGTTTCATTGTTAATTAAGTCATCCTGAAGTAAGATAGGCAGATTAAAAAATATGATGTATATCTCTATCTTTCAGCTCATTGCTAATTTTAGGGATATATAGTAGTCTAATCTTACATATTATTTTTCAACGGTATTAGGATGATCAAAGTAACAGCTGTTACTGAAAATTTCTTTAGGGACTTGAGTGATTTAAAATAATGTGCCTAAAATACCAGTTTCCCCACTTAGTTTGCCTTAATTATTTTCCTCCAGGCAGACTCTACATCTGTCTTTCAAAGAGAGAAAACAAGTTGATGTTTTTGTATGCCTGTTAGCTTTGACTAACAATTACACTTATATTTTAAGTGAGCTGGTGAGAAAAAATATTGTTAGTGTTCACCACTGAGTTTAAGAAAACTTAAAATTAACATCATGTTTTTCACCCCTGTTAAAACAAACCTCTGAGATTTCACCATCAGGATTTGACAGTTAACAATTAACAAGGGTTTGAAGAATGCTCTTATCACTGTTTCCCCCTTGAGAACTTTGTAAACTTTGCATGTAAATGCAAACCAAAATTTTAAGACTTTTGATCTTGGGGGATTTGATGAAATATTCACATCTCCAGACCAAATTTAAGGATTACAAGCTACAACAAGTACACATATCAAAGGATGACGAGTAACAGTAAATATGTAGTATTGATCCCAAATAGAACTATAGATGGATTTTTATCTTATGATGACATTTTAGTCTGAGTAAACAACAACAAAAAGTCACTGAGATGTGTGGCAGTGGTAAGAAGATGGCAGATGTCTATCTATTGACTGTATTCATATTCATATTCATTTATATGCAAAAGAAGGAACACAGCTCACTCAAAGCCTTCATTTACCATAATCCTTTAAAAAAAAAAAAAACCCACAAAAGCTTGTTCTAAGCAGAGCAAAATTCAATTCTGATCAGACCTGGGTCACCAGGGAGTTGATATCCCAAAGGCCTTTTTGTTTCCCTTGTGTCAGGATCTGAGTGAGCTGGTATTTAGCTGTGAGAGCATAGGAAGCCTCTTGCTAAGCAAGACAATGACCAGGGCTTGTGGAATTACTATAGCTCTACATAGTAATTGTCATTCTGAGTGATGATCTATGCAGTCTCTCTCTCACTTGGTAGCAGTGGTAGCAAGTTGACCTGGTCATTCCAGGTTCAAGAGTCATTGATTGGCTGGTGATCAACAAGGCAAGACATGAATCTACTTGACATTTCACTTAACAAGCATCTTAAATGTATGATCTAAATCAGTCTTTTTCCTTTTCTTTGCTCACAGTTTAGCAATAGTAGCATGCAGGGACTTTGGTAGTGACTTGTTTGTATTTGGTAGTGACTGTAAGAAGAAAAAAAAGGTCTCCCACAATTTTATGTAGACGTTTCACATTCCACAACTATTAGAGAAGTTGACTGAACCATAGCAGGTAGGAAAATGATCAGAAATGGATGTGGTTGTCTCTAAGGAAGAGGAACAGAAAATGAACCTGATCCTTTTTATACAAAGGACTAAATTGTTGCTTTCTTCCCTTGTATGTTTTAAATACTGAGAAAAATGGTAGTTAATAAGAAGATGGTTCCTCTTTGGAGTTCTCCATAGGGTTTACACAAATCTGTACACGTGAAACTTGAGAAATTTCTTTACTTTTAATGTAAAATCCTTGTGACAAGGAGCATATTTTTGTTTACATGCTGGCTACATACTTTTATTGTCTTTTTTTTTTTTTTTTTTTTTTATTGAGATGGAATCTTGCTGTATCATCCAGACTGGAGTGCAGTGGTGCGATCTCGGCTCACTGCAAGCTCCTCCACCTGGGTTCACGCCATTCTCCTGCCTCAGCCTCCTGAGTAGCTGGCACCACAGGCGCCCTCTACCACGCCCGGCTAATTTTTTGTATTCTTAGTAGAGACAGGGTTTCACCGTGTTAGCCAGGATGATGTCGATCTCCTGACCTCGTGATCTGCCTGCCTCGGCCTCCCAAAGTGTTGGGATTACAGGCGTGAGCCACTGCACCTGGCCACTTTTATTGTCTTCTATAAGCCTTTATATCTAAACTGAAGACTTTGCCCAGGCTCAGTGGTGGATAATAAAAATGACTAAAACTTTGGAAAATAAGATTTTAAAAGGAAATGGTAAGGAGCTAAGAATCATATCTGGGAAGAGGACAGAGTAAACAGAGGGAAATTCTCAGTGAGATGGTAATCACACTCTTTGGCTTTTGTTCATAGGAGCTGTCCATGGAACTGGAGAGATTTTGATTTTAAATTCTTTACATACTTATTCTGGATGCTATGATTGATATATGTCACAGGGCAAAATAGAGCTCACATATTATTTTATTTACCCATGCACACGTATATCCTCAGTTTTCTAAAACGTATATATAAAGTCTTGCAATGTTGATTTATATTGTAAATAGTTTCTAAAAGATAATTCCTTGTAAAAAGTGCCATCCACAGTATTCTATAGAGTATAATTTCACATGATACAAGATTGGAGAAAGGTCACAAGACAAAAAGAAACTTTCAACATAGAAGTTCTCAGTTGAGAGTTGTTCTTGGTAATTTTCTTTTCTTTCTTT
>NW_012101209.1:6012423-6020348 GCF_000951045.1 Mandrillus leucophaeus
AAGATCACAGTTCAAAACTTTCATCTCAAGTAGGTATTCCCAACAATATTACCAATGTAGTGCTGAAAACTGTTAGAGGAATCTATTATAAATGTGGAAATTAAAGGTACACAGATACCAAAGTTAGCAGTCAAAATTGAACACGCAGGTAGTTTATGACTGACTAATTAACTTTGTGTTAAGGCATTGTTCGTAGGATTAAGTTTATTACTTAAGTGTCACCTTAGGCCAGTCACGGTGGCTCATGCCTGTAATCCCAGCACTTTGGGAGGCTGAGGCAGGTGGATTACTTGAGGTCAGGAGTTCACAACCAGCCTGGCCAACGTAATGAAACCTTGTCTCTACTAAAAATACAAAACATTAGCTGGGCATGGTGGCAGGCGCCTGTCATCCTAGCTACTGGGGAGACTGAGGCAGAATTGTGTGAACCTGGGAGGTGGAGGTTGCAGTGAGTCGAGATCACGCCATTGTACTCCAGCCTGGGCAACAACAGTGAAAATCTGTCTCAAAAAAAAAAAAAAAAAAGTCACTGTAAGGATTTAGGCCAAATATAGCCTCTCTTTATATATTCCAGTCATTTATTCTGACCGTGGAAGAACTTTTATCAATGCCAGCTTCCTTCAATACTGGCAGAACTAAAGTCACTTAGAAATTTGAGTCCCTTGGCTTTATATTGTACAGATGAAGGCATATAAATACCAACAAAATATTCAGGCCAGGGAATTGCAAAGACATAATTAAGTAGGGAAACAGAATAAAAGTACCACTCATCTACATGTCTTAAGTTTTAGGATATGCAGAATTTCTGATATGACTCTGTAATTCAAGAAACCCAGTGAATAAAGACCAATATACACAAATATAAACACAAGTTAAACTGCAAATATAAACATTAACATACAATATACATAAATATAAACAGGCTACAAATTTTTAGTAACAGTTTCTGAACAATATCCTATTGTGGCTGATTGTATTGTTTTTCTAGAAATTTCTGTTGTAAGAGAACATCTTATGAGCAGAAGTGCTGTACTTCGGATCCTAGTTTAAGACACACTGTATATTTCCTACAGTCGTCGTTCTTTTCCCTCTGCCCATGAGAATGAGATGATTCAGGGAATGTCCCAGATAGGATCCACTGCATCAACTTGGGTCAAAGAATGAAGACCACAGAGGCAAAGCTGCAGCTCACATAAAAAGTAAGCAAAAGGGCTGGGCGCGGTGGCTCATGCTGTAATCCCAGCACTTTGGGAGGCTGAGGCAGGTGGATCACCTGAGGTCATGAGTTTGAGACCAGCCTGGCCAACATGATGAAAACCCAGCTTTACTAAAAATACAAAAAATTAGCTGGGCGCGGTGGCAGACGCCTGTAATCCCAGCTACTTGGGAGGCTGAAGCAGGAGAATCGTTTGAACCCAGGAGGTAGAGGTTGCTGTGAGCCGCGATCACGCCTTTGCACTCCAGCCTGAGCAACAAGAGTGAAACTCCGTCTCATTTAAAAAAAAAAAAAAAAGGTGTGCAAGAAACAATCTTTTTTAAGTTTTGAGATTTTTGGGGTTGTTATTGTGAATAATATAGTAGAGCTTACTGATATACTTATCAAAAATAAAATGTTTTAAATGTTTCAGTAAAGTTCCTCAGTTAATTTCAGTACTCTTTTCATTTATAAATCTTTTTTGGGTATGCCATATATACACTGTAGTTATACTGTGTTTGAAGTACTTGTTGGGTCCTGGAAATATAATACCTCAAGAAGCTTCCATTCTTGTGGGGCAGAGAGAGAAGAGAGAAGAAAAGAAGTACACAATTAAAACAATTGTGTAATCATTTCATGAAGGAGATAAATAAAGTGCTGGGGATGGAGGTTTAGGGAATCTAGAAAGGGTGGTAATGAAAGATATTGAGAAAATGACATTTAAACCAAGACCTGAAGGATGAGAAGCTGGCTATATGAAGAGCAGGTCAAGGAACAGAAGATGCAGAGGCTCTGTCTCTCTCCTCAGCTTCCAACTTTACTGGTGTCTAAAAGATAATCATGTTCTAAGACATTTCCTGAAAATCACTTCAGAAGTTAGACTTGATCTTAGTCTGTTAGAAATACATGGGATTGCACTGCCTTTCTTAAATAGAGCAAAATGTAAAAAGAATCTTCTCATTTGACCATAGCATACTGGGCATAGGAGTATAGAGGGATAATGGTAGCAAATTGAGAAACCAAGGTGAAGGGTAATTTTACTTTCTCTGTCTGAACAATATCCCAAGGCAGCCTCCCTGCTAGTCATTTCCTAGTTAGTTAGAAATTTCTTGTCCTCCCAAGAGTACTCTGGAGCAGGCCTCATACAGTTCAAAATCATATCTTTTAAATAAATGCTATGGAGTATCAATCAACTCTACAAAAAGTCCCATGCCACTGTGGACCTACGCTTTCTGGGACTAACTCCAAACTTGTTTGGGAGGAGTAGGCACTGGTGTTCTGCTGGATATTAATTGTCTAATCATGTCATACACACAAATGCTTCCAATAGAATTGTGCTCATCCCGCATCTGGAACAAAGCTGGAGAACTGCCTGGACCAGATTTCCAAATTCTTGGTTCCTCTTAATGTTCACACTGACATGGATCTGTGGAGATAGAGAGGACTCTCATAGCCACCTGTGTAGGCAGGGAGATTAACAGGAAAAGCAATTAAATTCATCTCAATTCAGGTGACTTCTCCTAAATTGCCATTCCCCCACCCTTTCTCTCCCCTAAGGCAAAAGATGCAGGAAAATAATTCTTGACTTGGCTTTAAACTCTAAATTCTGCATTTCTGTGACCCCTAGCTCTACAAGTATGCAGAGCTGGGTTGGGAAGACAGCCAACTCTTTGCCCATTGCACCTGGTCCCTTAAAAGATAATTTATATGAGGCAAAGGAAGGCATTGGGAGTGTTCTCTCTGAAAGGGAAAAAATGCTTTTAACTTTTACAGACATAATCTATCGACAGCAGCAGACAATTTGTATATATAATTCCCCACTTGATGTAGTAAACTATTTTATCTGGCTTTTGCAATGATAGAAAACACTCCTATATAGCTCTACTATAACAACAATATAAAGTAGAAATAGAATATAGACAGATAAAATTGCATAATGCTCTCGTGAGGGTGATTTGAGAAACAGTTGCTACATTCCATTAAGAGCAGGGAGAGTACCTGCAGTCTTCTTAGAAGAAACCATTATAGTCTAATTAGGGATGTAGGTAAATACACATAGCCCTTCTGATTTTTCAAATTTATTTCATAAATGCATTTAAGGCACAATTTAAAAAATACAGTTAGTATTAAAGTAAATAGCACTTTTTTTTTTCTCTTTAGCAAAATGGATGTAAAGGAGCATAGTTTAGAAACCATTTCCCTGGCTGAAAAGCTGATTACTACAAACAAACTTATCATCATTTGGATGAAGAGTATTAAAACTGAAAAACAGGAATACTAAGGTAATTGCTAATTATGCCAATTTAAAATTGGTTGTCAAATATCAGTGTAAAATAAATGTGAAAAGTAAATTAAATAAAAGCCCTGTATACAATTCATGTAAAATATAGGACATTTACAAAATGTGTGCCATGGTTGAGTGAATCTGAAAGATAATACTGAAAAACAAATTTGGGGATGCACTGGATGTCCAAATAAAATAATATTTTTATTATTTATTTGTAACTGTAATATTAATGTGTTCATTTCATATTTGTTTAAACATAGAAGTACTTAGTACATGCTTATCTTTGGATGACCTACTTAACAAGATAGCTTATTCTTACATTAGCTGTCTTACCTGGCTAGGCGCGGTGGCTCATGCCTGTAATCTCAGCACTTTGGGAGGCCGAGACGGGCAGATCACGAGGTCAGGAGATCGAGACCATCCTGGCTAACATGGTGAAACCCCGTCTCTACTAAAAATATGAAAAATTAGCAGGGCGTGGTGGCGGGCACCTGTAGTCCCAGCTACACGGGAGTCTGAGGCAGGAGAATGGCGTGAACCTCAGGGGTGGAGCTTGCAGTGAGCTGAGATTGCACCACTGCACTCCAGCCTGGGCCACAGAGTGAGACTCTGTCTCAAAGCAGAAAACAAACAACAACAACAAAAAACTGTCTTACCTAATTGTCTTCCATAATATAAACACCCTTCCATTAAATCTTTTAAGTTGTTTTAGCTCATCTAGTGAAGTTGAAGTGGCTAGTATTTAGATAAGTTATTTTCTGTAGTCATGATCTAAACAGAGTAGAACAAAATAAAGGAATTTTAAGTACTTAAAAAATAATGTTTTTAAAAATCCCTTCACTTTTGCTTACTAACTGCATATTGGTATATAAAATAAGACCTTTATTTCTTAAACAGTTCAAAATTCTCAAATCAGGTGTGTTCATAAACATTACTTGAAAAACTTACCTGGTAAAGCATGCCAAACAATCAGAAATCTATATGAGAATTCTTCATTTGGGGGGCTAATATCAAATTTAGTTTTTATTTGCTTCAAAGTAAAAAATTAAATTTTCTACAAGCCTTACTTTAATAAATAGCAGGTCTGTCCTGTTTATCCCTTTCTTCTACCCTTACCCCATTTCCCAGTCACTAAAGACAGCACTTTTAACTGTTTAAGCTGTTTCTCTTGATATTTGGCTAAATACCACTAAATCTTAAGCTGCTTCTTCTTGACTTTTTGTTTTTAGACATATCTCTTGACTGTGCAAAACTAAGAATATATCTGTCTTTTAATCTTGTTGCCACCAGTATTCTCAATACTGCCTGGTACCTTTCTAGTTCCCCATTTTCCTTATATAATTACTTTATTTTAATTTTGTTTTGGTTAATATTTAGTACATTGTTATGACTACATAAATTCTATTCACAGCTGAACCATGTAGTATACTGCAATAATTTTTCTTCCTGTATCACTTTTTAAAAATAATTTAATAATGCTCTTGTTTTTAATTTAATTTTCTGTGTACTGATAACCAGTTTATTTACAAATCCTTCCCAAGTTATTCAAATCTTCTTTTAGGACATTGAAACATTTCAGAGATTCTATCAATTTTATTTTTTGAGATCTCTCTTCTATGGCTTTCTGATTTGTTCTAGTTTGGGCCAGTTGTTCTTTAGGCTTGCTGCATAGCTGTTATTCTGGCATCTTCCTTTACCATCCTCTAGGGTGAGGCAAATTTCTGTAAAGTAGGCTTTTTAGACCATATAGCCTTAGGTGCATCTGCTTAACTTAGCTGTTACAGCATAAAAGCAGCCATAGATGATACATAAATCAGTAAGTGTGGCTGTGATCCAGTAGAACTTTATGAACACTGAAATTTTAATTTCATATAGTTTTTAGGTGTCATGGAATATTCTTATTTTTATAAGAATATTTTTATTCTTAGAAATCACTTAAAAATGTAAGAACCATTCTTAGTTCTTGGGCCATATAAAAGCAGGTGTCATGCTGAATTAGGCCCACGGGCTATATAGTTTGCTGACCCCTGCTTCAAGGAATTCACTTTGCCTCTTTTGTGTTGGATCCCCTGGTTTTCTGGATATTATGTGTTTCTTTTTCCTACTTCACATTCTTATTTTGATTGATCATATCTTCTAACAGCTTCCTAGAAATTTTTGAGATCTTAAATGATTGAAATCCATTATTCTATCTTCACATTTAATTAATAACATTTATAATTTTGAAGGCATTTCTCCATTGCCTGCTAGCTTCCAATGTTATTACTGAGAAGTCTGATGACATTCTCATTGTCAGTCTTGTATTTTTTTTTTTTTAATCTAAGATCTGTTAAAATTTTTTCTTTTTTTTGGCCTAGGGCTCTGAAATTTCATAATAATCTTCTTTTATAGAGATGTAGGTCTATGTATTTTTATCCATTGTGCTTGGTATTCCATGGGTCTTTTCATTTCTGGAAACTCAAGCTCTTCAGTGGTAAGAAGTTTTCTTGAATTTTTCTTTCTTCCTTTTTTTTTTGAGATGGAGTTTAGCTCTTGTTGCCCAGGCTGAAGTGCAGTAGCGTGATCTTGGTTCACTGCAACCTCTGCCTCCCAGATTCAAGCAATTCTCCTGCCTCAGCCTACCAGGTAGCTGGGATTACAGGCATGCACCACCACGCTTGGCTAATTTTTGTATTTTTAGTAGAGACGGGGTTTCACCTTGTTAGTCAGGCTGGTCTCGAACTTCTGACCTCAGGTGATCCACTGGCCTCGGCCTTACAGGCACGAGCCACCGAACCCGGTCTCCCCTCCCCTCCCTTCCCCTTCCCCTTCCTTCCTTTCTTCCTTGTATCCTTCCTTCCTTCCTTCCTTCCTTCCATCCTTCCATCCATCCATCGTTCTGAAAACCCATTTTCTTTTTCTCTTTTCTTCGAGGAAACTTCAATTCCTTTATAAATTTTCCAAGATCTCTCGGAAATTCCAAGAGAATTTTCAAGACTTTTTTCTTGTTCTCTGATTTTTTTCTTAAGCAGCCTGTTCTTCTTTCATGGTTATAATAAATTCTCATATCTCTCTGAGGTATAATAAAATCCAGCTGCCAGCATTCTAAGAGTGGAATACAACAAGAGGACTGGGGGTTTTAAAGTTCATTATGCAAACTTTCATTTAATTTTCCTATTCTTAGTATGATAACTTCTATCTCAATTGTGCCTGGGTTCCTGCAGTCATAATTCCCCATATTTTACCCTCTCCAGAGAATAAACATCTTATCTTCTCCTGAAACTAAGCAGAGGCAGTTGTCTAGCTGCATGAAATTGAGGAAAGAATAGCTTTATGTTCACCTCTTCACTTCCAGAGTGCTTTATGATGTCAATTTCTGGGTCTTTTAGGAGTGTTTTTCTGAAGCAAATTAGGTTGCTTCTTAGCTATTCCCACTGCCCATTTAAGATTCAGCTTTTTGCAGTCTTACTGCTTGTTCATCTGCTTTCCAGTTTCCAAAATTTTGTGACTTCATTCCTTCTCTCATTTTTATTCCTTGATGGGCTTATGTTTTAAGGATTCTCTTCCATCATTAGTGGGGTGGAGGGAGATAATGGAGATACACCAAAGTGTTTAATTTGTTGCCCTAAACTAGATCAATTTTATATGAGAATTTACCCCCTTAAGAAAACTTAACTTTATATATTTTAGTCAGATGTCACTTGGTTTATAAAATACGTTTCCTTGGGAGGCATAGGTATGAAAATTTCATTAAATCCTCAAGGGGTAGTAGTGAGTTTGGTTTCATATACTTCTGACAGGTGCCTGGAGTTATGTGTCCTAAGTTTTACATATATTAAATATATAATAGTGGAAATCTATAGGAGTTGTTCTAAAGTACATTATGTGTTATTATATTATCATGTAAGATAGTCTGTATTAGTACAGTAGTAGGTTTAGCTGACATTGACAAAAATCTTCAAATAGCAGTGGCTTAAATAATATACAGATGTATTTCTTTCTTATATAAATGAAATCCAGAGGGGATCAGACCAGGGTTTGTAAAGAGACCCAAGATCAACAGGAACTAAGCTCCTTCTATATTGTTGCTCTGCTGTCCTTAAGCTGTGAGTTCCTCCTCATGGTCCAAAATGGCTACTTGAACTCCAGTCATTATATTCTAATTTCAGCCAGCAGGTAGAAGGAAGGGAGAAAGGTCACATCCCTTCTTTTTAAGAACACTTTTTTTTTTTTTTTTTTGTTTTGAAACTGAGTTATGGCTGAACTACCTGAGCAGGAGGCAGGTTGAGTTTGTGGCTGCCGGTGGACACCTTTCCCCCCCTTTTTTTTTTTTTTTTTTTTAGAAATTGCATGCATTACTTCTGCTTATATCCCACTGGCCAGAAATCCATCATATGGCTATACCTAATTGTAAAGTAGTCTGGAAATGTGGTCTTTATTGTAGTTAGCCCAGCAAAAAAAAAC
>NW_012101209.1:6020398-6067571 GCF_000951045.1 Mandrillus leucophaeus
TTAGCTCTTGTTGCCCAGGCTGAAGTGCAGTAGCGTGATCTTGGTTCACTGCAACCTCTGCCTCCCAGATTCAAGCAATTCTCCTGCCTCAGCCTACCAGGTAGCTGGGATTACAGGCATGCACCACCACGCTTGGCTAATTTTTGTATTTTTAGTAGAGACGGGGTTTCACCTTGTTAGTCAGGCTGGTCTCGAACTTCTGACCTCAGGTGATCCACTGGCCTCGGCCTTACAGGCACGAGCCACCGAACCCGGTCTCCCCTCCCCTCCCTTCCCCTTCCCCTTCCTTCCTTTCTTCCTTGTATCCTTCCTTCCTTCCTTCCTTCCTTCCATCCTTCCATCCATCCATCGTTCTGAAAACCCATTTTCTTTTTCTCTTTTCTTCGAGGAAACTTCAATTCCTTTATAAATTTTCCAAGATCTCTCGGAAATTCCAAGAGAATTTTCAAGACTTTTTTCTTGTTCTCTGATTTTTTTCTTAAGCAGCCTGTTCTTCTTTCATGGTTATAATAAATTCTCATATCTCTCTGAGGTATAATAAAATCCAGCTGCCAGCATTCTAAGAGTGGAATACAACAAGAGGACTGGGGGTTTTAAAGTTCATTATGCAAACTTTCATTTAATTTTCCTATTCTTAGTATGATAACTTCTATCTCAATTGTGCCTGGGTTCCTGCAGTCATAATTCCCCATATTTTACCCTCTCCAGAGAATAAACATCTTATCTTCTCCTGAAACTAAGCAGAGGCAGTTGTCTAGCTGCATGAAATTGAGGAAAGAATAGCTTTATGTTCACCTCTTCACTTCCAGAGTGCTTTATGATGTCAATTTCTGGGTCTTTTAGGAGTGTTTTTCTGAAGCAAATTAGGTTGCTTCTTAGCTATTCCCACTGCCCATTTAAGATTCAGCTTTTTGCAGTCTTACTGCTTGTTCATCTGCTTTCCAGTTTCCAAAATTTTGTGACTTCATTCCTTCTCTCATTTTTATTCCTTGATGGGCTTATGTTTTAAGGATTCTCTTCCATCATTAGTGGGGTGGAGGGAGATAATGGAGATACACCAAAGTGTTTAATTTGTTGCCCTAAACTAGATCAATTTTATATGAGAATTTACCCCCTTAAGAAAACTTAACTTTATATATTTTAGTCAGATGTCACTTGGTTTATAAAATACGTTTCCTTGGGAGGCATAGGTATGAAAATTTCATTAAATCCTCAAGGGGTAGTAGTGAGTTTGGTTTCATATACTTCTGACAGGTGCCTGGAGTTATGTGTCCTAAGTTTTACATATATTAAATATATAATAGTGGAAATCTATAGGAGTTGTTCTAAAGTACATTATGTGTTATTATATTATCATGTAAGATAGTCTGTATTAGTACAGTAGTAGGTTTAGCTGACATTGACAAAAATCTTCAAATAGCAGTGGCTTAAATAATATACAGATGTATTTCTTTCTTATATAAATGAAATCCAGAGGGGATCAGACCAGGGTTTGTAAAGAGACCCAAGATCAACAGGAACTAAGCTCCTTCTATATTGTTGCTCTGCTGTCCTTAAGCTGTGAGTTCCTCCTCATGGTCCAAAATGGCTACTTGAACTCCAGTCATTATATTCTAATTTCAGCCAGCAGGTAGAAGGAAGGGAGAAAGGTCACATCCCTTCTTTTTAAGAACACTTTTTTTTTTTTTTTTTTGTTTTGAAACTGAGTTATGGCTGAACTACCTGAGCAGGAGGCAGGTTGAGTTTGTGGCTGCCGGTGGACACCTTTCCCCCCCTTTTTTTTTTTTTTTTTTTTAGAAATTGCATGCATTACTTCTGCTTATATCCCACTGGCCAGAAATCCATCATATGGCTATACCTAATTGTAAAGTAGTCTGGAAATGTGGTCTTTATTGTAGTTAGCCCAGCAAAAAAAAACCGGGTGTCATTTTACAAGGAAGAAGGAGGGAGTGAATGCTGGGAGGTAAACAGTAACTTCTACCATAGTATCTAAGATTTGGTATGTAGGAATAGGATCCCATAAGGACATATGGTTCCTGGAAGTAGAATGCACTGCAGAACAAAAAGAAGAGGCAAAGAGGAAGAAAGTAGAGTTTTATGAGTAGAGTAGAGCACATGAATTATCCAGCCAATTATAAATGTTAAGTAAAAAGGGCCTCACGATAAGGGAGGAAAGGAAACTTGTGTTGGGATAAAGAAAACCCTGAATTGGCCAGGCGCTGTGGCTCACACCTGTAATCCCAGCACTTTGGGAGGCTGAGGCAGGTGGATCACCTGAGATCAGGAGTTCGAGACCAGCCTGGCCAACATGGAGAAAACTCGTCTCTACTAAAAATACAAAACTTAGCTGGGCATGGTGGCAGGCACCTATAATCCCAGCTACTCGGGAGGCTGAAGCAGGAGAATTGCTTGAACCTGGGAGGTGGAGGTTGCAGTGAGCTGAGATCACGCCATTGCACTCCAGCCTGGGCGACAAGAGCGAAACTCTGCCTAAAGAGAGAGAGAGAGAGAAAAAAAAAAAAAAAGCCGTAATGAAGGGTCTGAAGACAGGTGCTACTCTTGGTTCTTATAATTATAATTCTGTGCAATTATGCAGCTGTCTTACCTCCTTTCACCTTAAAAAAATCACTGTGTTGAGGAGCATCTAGTAGTGAATGCAAAGACAGGAATGCCCTGGGAGGTGGGGTTAGTTTCATGTCCATAGGTTTGCTCTGCAGAATCAAGATCTGTGGGATCCAGTTAAATTTAAGAACATGAGCTAAATTCTCAGTATTTTAAACACAACTTCTTGTTTTTTACTTAACATAATTAGCTGGATAATCTTGGAAAGTTTTCTTAACTACTCTTGGTCTTACTTTGCTTATCCATGAAATAAGATATTAGATTCCCAATGCCCAAACTGTGACCAAGGTGCCTTGGGGTGCTACAGTTAACTCACAAGGGTGTTGCAGGACATTTTAAAATTTCAAGGGAAATAGAATGATACTTGAAGTTTTTCAGACACCAGGCAAAACAACAGCTTGCAACAGTTCACAACATAAGCTCACACTACATGTCTTTCGATGCCATCTCTTTGTAAAGCTGGATTTTTGGCCATTGCTGTGATAAAAAACAAGTACTAGTTAGAAATCAGTGTGGAAGAAGAAAGAAGAGAGTGCAATTTAATTCCAAGGTTTGAAATGTGAGCGCTGAACAGGGGTACATATCTCATTAGGAAGTAATTGTGGCTGTTTAGAAGTTAAGTAAAAACATGATTTGCTTTTAATTTGTTTGTGTGGGTATGTGTGTGTGTGTGTGTGTGTGTGTAAGACCACCCCGTAAGTTATTAGAACCCAAATACTTACTAAGTGTTTGGACCTAACTACTTAATTAATGAGACTGTTATTTCTTTTGGCCTAGGGACACTATGAAAAAATTACTAAGACATTTATAGTGGTATGACCTGGGAAAGTTTGGGCACCTCTGGTCTAGATAATCTTTAAGATTTTTCCCAAATTGCCTTATTTTATAGCAGCTTCCAGCCCCAGAACTATCCCTAGAAAATGATTAACAGGCTAAGGATGTTACAGGAAAGAGAAAGCTAGAATGTGACTCAGAGAAGTAGTCTGGGCTGCAGTGCACACCTAAGCGTAAGGACAGTCTAGTTCTGACAACTTTTTCATGGAAGTGTGTGGAAAGTCTCTTTCTAGACCACTCTTTGATCACAATTTGGATCATCTTAGGGGAGTATGTGCCCCAGAGACTTTCCTTCCTATTTTTAAATTTAGAGTTAGGTTACTAACTATTAAGAATATCTCCCTCTTGCTGAGATAGCTTACCTACTGGGTCACAAGATAGATTCTCAGCCAAGGGGTTGTTCCTGGCAAGTTAAACTGGAACTTGGAATACATTTTCATGTAGAACAATGTTACGAATATTTTATATAGTTCAATCAGTCCAATTTATAGCATTTATCAAATGTTCAGGAATATGTTTATGACATTTAGATTTTTCGCTTTCTGTGGATGAAACATCCAAGTGACTTACCAAAATCTTTTCCTGGAAATGCTTATTAAACAAACTGATTGCACCATTAGAAGCTTTCTTACAGTACCTTTTCCAAACTATTAACTTTATGAAAGAGGCCAAATTCCCCAGAGCAAACAACCAATCAGAACTCTGGAAAAACTAAACAAACTTTAATGTTCAGATATGCTGACTGATTAGAAAAAGAAAATTGTGTTTATATCAAGAAAGATTTGAATGGTTTAATGAAAATATTAATAATAATGAGTTGCTAAGTTGCTGCAGGTTTAAGAAGCATTCCTTTGAATTGGTTTCTTAATCATGTAGGAACTCATTCTGAATGCAGAAACCATTCTCTTGTATACAGCAGTTTAGTCAGTGAGGAAACAAGAAAATTAGGTGTTCTTTCTCCAAATTAAACAAATAATGCCAAGCAGATTTGGATGTGCAACCCTAAGCAGACACAGATGTAGGGCAAATATTTTCACCATGACCATTCTGCTGTTTCTGATTATGCGTTGGAATTTTAGATGTCATAAATGAAGCATCTTTTTTTCAACTGAATCAATGTGGCTAAGAATAAACATAAATAGGGTTCATATGATGAATCTCATTTAAAATTATTTAAATTTTTTCCTGAGATGTCTATTTTTCCATTTTATTATTATTATTATTTGAGATGGAGTCTCGCTCTGTTGCCAGGCTGGAGTGTAGTGGCGTGACCTCGGCTCACTGCAACCTCCACCTCCTGGGTTCAAGTGATTCTCATGCCTTAGCCTCCCGAGTAGCTGGGACTACAGGTGCGTGCCACCACCCCCAGCCAATTTTTGTATTTTTAGTAGAGATGGGGTTTCTCCATGTTGGCCAGGATGGTCTCGATTTCTTGACCTCGTGATCTGCCTGCCTCAGCCTCCCAAAGTGCAGGGATTACAGGCGTGAGCCACCATGCCCGGCCTATTTTTCTCGTACTTACAGTAAACCTGGTACTTTCTTATGCTAAAGAGAAAGATATGGAAGTTTAACTGACATATCTATAAATATCTTATTACATGTGTAATATATTTATATACCCTATATTGAATCAACATTTTTTTAGGAGAAACATTGTGTTGCAGTTAAAATCAAAAGCACTAAATT
Organism: Mandrillus leucophaeus; assembly: GCF_000951045.1. Lineage (NCBI taxonomy): Eukaryota > Metazoa > Chordata > Mammalia > Primates > Cercopithecidae > Mandrillus > Mandrillus leucophaeus. Next base: position 6,025,541 of record NW_012101209.1, read on the forward strand.
TGGAGGATCAGCTCTTTGTAGTCTATTCTGCTACATACTAGCTATTATCTTTGTCAAGTAATTTACCTTTTCTGCTTGTTTCCTTATCTATAAAGCACTAAAATTGATTTTGAGGCTGGTCACAATGGCGCACGCCTGTAATTCCAGCACTTTGGGAGGCTGAGGCAGGCAGATCACTTGAGGCTACGAGTTTGAGACCAGCCTGGACAACATGGTGAAACCCCATCACTACTAAAAATACAAAAATTAGCCAGGCCTGGTGGCAGGCGCCTGTAATCCCACCTACTCGGAAGGCTTAGGCAGCAGAATTGCTTGAACCAGGGAGGTGGAGGTTGCAGCAAGCCGAGATGGCACCTCTGCACTCCAGCCTGGGCAACAGAGCCACAGAGCCAGACTCCATCTCAAAAAAAAGATTTTGATTGTATATAGTACATATCCCATATACTAGTTCTTTTTTTTTTTTTTTTTGGAGATGAAGTCTCGCTCTATTCCCCAGGCTGAAGTGCAGTGGCGTGATCTCAGCTCACTGCAAGCTCCGCCTCCCTGGTTCATGCCATTCTCCTGCCTCAGCCTCCTGAGCAGCTGGGACTACAGGCGCCCACCACCATATCCGACTAATTTTTGTATTTTTAGTAGAGACAGGGTTTCATCTTGTTAGCCAGGATGGTCTCGATCTCCTGATCTTGTGATCCGCCCGCCTCGGCCTCCCAAAGTGCTGGGATTACAGGCGTGAGCCACCACGCCCCACCTATACTAGTTCTTAAAATTTCACATTTAGTATTCAGGGGTTCAGTATGAAGCCAGATATTTATATATTTTACTTGCTGGGTGTTTGCCTCCTCAACTCTTTTCTTCCAAGTTTATTTTCTAGAAATTTCTTGCTCAGGTTTGGAATGGGATCTATGGTGCTACCAGTTATTTAAAGGCTGTAAAGTGACATCAAAGGGTTGAGGAGGTAAAATGTGTGACTAGGGGTTGAAATCCTGAATACATTCCACACATTGTCTTGCCGCATTCACAGGGAGGCCTTTAATTAAAAGACTTGAGTTTTACAGAATTGCAGAAAAAATTGCTTGGTCAGCAATATGCACGGGTAAATGTTCCTGATGTTGCTGCCTCTGCCTCTCAACCCTTTTCCCCTTATGTTTCTAACTGCCTGTTACTACTGACCTTGTAATAACCTCATATTCTTGATGGTTTGGCAACATTTAAGAATGAATGTTTCTGGAGGACATCAATGGATTCCAAAAGTCAAAAAATTCCCAGACACATTACAAGCTGGAACTAGTTATAGAGAGTTACTGGGTCCTTGAAAGACAGTATTACAGAATAAGAGGTAAATCCACCTTAATCCTGGGGTGCTGTATAATGCAGACAAATATAGGCCTCAACTTCCAACAAAGCAATAAACATATATAAGGAAATAATTATAAATATCACTCAAACATGGCATGCACTAAAGGAAAACACAGTGAAGGCTGCTGAACCTAAAAGTGATGTTTTAAAAACCAGCTCATTTACTATAAATACTATGAATTGGATTCTGCTAGTATGAGTAAAAACTTGCATTACACATCCCAGGGGCCCCAAACATGAAAGCTTTAGCTGTCTTGGGATTAATCAAGATCATACCAGCAAATGTGCAGTCTTTTTACTGTGTGTGTTTTTTTTAGTGATTTGCCTTCTTGGCTTACTCACTAAGGTTTGCCTGTTTTTCCTCATTCTCTACTGTGTCTTTACACAGTGCTGTCTCTGACAGCAAGCTGGATAAATCATCAATTGCATGCTGATGAGCTGGTTTGCCTTCTTTTGCCAGATTAAATCAGGACAGCCTTCAGTTTGAAAAAGGAGAAGATATTCTGTGCGTTAACCTCACACCTTCCCTTCCTTTCCTTTGTCTGAGGGCTTTTCCATTCCAAAACTCTCCTCTGCTGTGTCCCTAATTTAGGACATGTCCTTTTCTTCATCTTTTCTGCCAGGAACATAACTGTTTCATTGTTCTACCAACTTGTTTTCTTGATTGTTTTTACTGATCTTATTTGGTACAAAACTTTATGAAAAGTGAAGTAGAAAGTCTACTCATTCACATTCTGAGACAAAAACTCATGTTTACAAATTCAATTTTTCTGTAAGATGGTAATAACAGGGAGAAAAAAGATCCATAAACTAGCATTCCCAAAGTTGTTTTGAGAAACACATTCCAGAACCTTTAATATGCTAATGTACATTGTAAATCTCCATGAAAAGGATATTGTATCCTGCATTTCCCAAATTTTAGATGATCAATCCTTGTTTCCAAAGAATTTTCAATACAGTAGTGTTTCCAGGCACAATACTCCACTAGAAATATCATATTCCACTTTCCTACAACTTATGTTATCATTTTATATGTAATTTGGTAATTAGTCATTATTTTAAGGAACCCCAGACCTCACATCTTTTTTTTTTTTTTTTTGAGATGGAATCTTGCTCTGTCGCCCAGGCTGGAGTGCAGTGGCACGATATCGGCTCACTGCAAGCTCCACCTCCCGGATTCACGCCATTCTCCTGCCTCAGCCTCCAAGTAGCTGGGACTACAGGTGCGCACCATCACGCCCGGCTAATTTTTTGTATTTTTAGTAGAGACGGGGTTTCACCGTGTTAGCCAGGATGGTCTCGATCTCCTGACCTCATGATCCGCCCGCCTCGGCCTCCCAAAGTGTTGGGATTACAGGCGTGAGCCACTGCGCCCGGCACATCTTTTTAATAGTGTTCTTTGTGGGGGAAGTTGGCCTGAGAGTTCATGAGGATTCATTGCAATTTGAACACATTAAAAAAATTTAACCTCCTAGAAACCTATAAATATCTATTTAGATAGGACAACTTGCTTCCACTTTTATACTCATTTCTACCTTAAAAAGTTTAGACAGAGGTATGGATAGACTTCAATATTTTTTCTATTCTTATTTATTTAATATTTTATGTACAATGGAGAGAAGGAGGCCATAGATATAAATGCTGAATTTTACCTGCCAATATGAGTCTTGTGATTTGTCAATATTTCAGAACACTGCTCTTGGGGCTGAACATGTCACGTTAGTATACAATGAAGCTTCCTTTCTCTCCCAAAATACGTTCTGTATCATGACTACATCCCAGTCAAGGCCTCAGTCATCAACTTTAAACCTACAAGGTCACCTGGTCATCTTGTGATTACAACAGCAGCTTTACTGCTTGTAATTGTCTTACAGCTGTGGCAGGTCAATGGAAAAATGTTCTTTAAACACCATAAGCATCTGATTGTGCAATACCTAAATGAGTGTCATTGATTATTCACACTGCTGGCTGGTCAAAGCTAGGGAGGTAATTAGGGCTTTCTGTGTGGATTATCCACTGAGAAAAGGTCAAATAACTACAAACAGTGCCAACAGAGAGGAGCCACCAAGGACTGCAGCATCCATGATCAGTTAAGAAATGCTAAAGCAAGGCTTAATAATGATGTGCTTATGCCAGGTTCTACAGAATGTGATCATTCTGTCATAGAAATCCAATGAACCATGAGTGATGGCTACTTTTTCCCTGGAAGCACTGCTTCAGGTCCCTGATGCCTATCAAACAGATTTGTCAGAGAAACCAGACTGAGAAGAATTTAAAAAGCATGGCTTTCCCTCTTGTCTTTTTTCTTTAAGTCAGGAATAAAGGACTTTTGGCTAACAACCATTCTTCTTATCTCCCCTTTAAAAGCATCACAGTAATATTGTTTTCGATATTTTTTGATAAAATATCCCATCAAATGGCTCATGTTGTGGGAACCTGAAACCATTCCTTTGCTGATTTAAATTAGGAGCTTGGAAAAAACCCTCTTTGAACTATAGTTCTATTTATAGTAGTAGAATGCTGAAAACATGTTTCAGTTTGCTGAAGGGGCTTTCATATTTTCCAAGTTTAAGATATTTCTGCTAAATCCACTTAGTCATACTTTGAACTAACCTCCATTCTTCATAGTGTTTGAAATTCTCAAGTTAAATCTTCCTTGTTTTAGTTTAAATTTTGGTTTTTATCAAAATGAAGATATTCTGGGAAAGCCAACCATTTAGCCATTTTTCATCCAAGCATAAATAAAACAATTTGAAAGTCAGTTTTGAGAAGGCATCAGGGAAATGATATTTGGGAAGTAAAATAAGTGGTTGGAGGGACCCAAAACAAACATTTTTGGGTTACTTCTTAACAATGCATGAATTATACTAGTATAGTGGGGGAAAAATGCTGAGAAGTAATTGAGAACACTAACTTTGTGAGGGTTAAAATCTTGGTTCTATCACTTACTCTGTGATATTGGGCAAATCAATTACTCAAACTTTCTCAGCCTTAGCAGTGGGTAGACAGAATTTTTTAAAAAACTATCTTTTATCAGAAGCCAGTGAAATAGCAGGTAGGAGATGAACAAACCAAGAAAACAGGGACTCTGAAAACAACTCTGTCCTTGTAAAATCACATCTGTCAGGGCTGTCTAAGAAATAAGAGTTGTGACCAATGATCCTCATATGGGGACAGCTCCTTGGGCCAAACTGCTGAGTTAGGCTTTGGGTTCTCTGGTCTCCATTGCCTATCCTTACTACACTTGCTTTAAATCTGAGCTTCCAGAATCTATGAGACTTCAGTCCTGTTTGATTATAGCTTAAGCTAGAGAAAAAAATCTTCAAACCTAGGGGTGGGATTTAATGGTGGGATTTCAGGTAAAATAACAAAAGAGATATTTTGAAGCAGGTACCCCAACTCAATTTCCCAGTTAACTACCACCCTTTTTTCTCTTGTCTCAAACTGGAAGACTCCTGGGTTGACAGAAAGAATTGTAATGAGAATAAAATGAGATAACATATGTGAAGTACCAGCACAGTGCCTGGTATGTAGTAAGGCTCAAGAATGGAGAAGCTAGAAGCCTAGGAGAGACAGAAAAATTTGCTGTTAAAATATTGATATATTTGTGTTTCTGAAGTATTATTTAAAAAATTTTGTAAGTTCTGAATGATAGAGTTGTGAGAGTTGTCTGCTATTCTGTATGAATTCCCTCCACTGATCATTTAAATGAGGGATTATCTTGTTTTCCCCTTTTAGACTGAGGATTAATTGTTGAAAGCAAAGATGGAATATATAGTGGTTCTGGAAGTTAGACTATCCAAGGTACATATTTTTCTATATTTTGTAACAAAGAAATTTTCATTGCTCAGCAATAAGAGGAAAAGAAAATAGAAACAATGTGGTTTAAATGGTAAGTAAAAAATTTATAATTCAGGTTTCTATTATCTTTAAGAATATATTAAAGATCAAATAAAAATGTTTTAAATATTTTGTTTTAGTTCACAAATAAGATGAAAAAATTTATATTTTATATTTGCATTATTGTAATTTGTGAGAAGAATACTGTCCTAGACAAAGGTATTTTTCTACCTTTGGACAGCCAGGGCAGTTTCTCCCTGGCTTTAATGGGCTGCAGTAATGGGAGCATGGTAAAGTGATTTTCTGTTGCCTCTATACCTGTTACTGTTTCTGGGGGCTGATGGAGCAGGTGAGTGCCTCAGGACAACAGTGATAGAGTGATAGGGAGGAGCAGTGGGAAGGAAGAAAGAAAAGAAGAGGGAAGAAGCAGAAGACCCAGTTTTCATCTCAGCCTCGTCTCATATTAGTCTTCTAGCCCCAAAAACATTGTAAAAGGAGGAGGTTTGGTGTTGTTGTTTTGTAACAGCTTTGTTGAGATATAATTCACATACTATAAAATTAATCTTTTAAAAATATACAATTGGCCGGGTGCGGTGGCTCATGCCTGTAATCCCAGCACTTTGGGAGGCTGAGGCAGGCGGATCACGAGGTCAGGAGATCGAGACCATCCTGGCTAACACGGTGAAACCCCATCTCTACTAAAAAAATACAAAAAATTAGCCAGGTGTGGTGGTGGGTACCTGTAATCCCAGCTACTCGGGAGGCTGAGGCAGGAGAATGGCATGAACCTGGAAGGCAGAGCTTGCAGTGAGCCGAGATTGTGCCACTGCACTCCAGCCTGGGCAACAGAGCAAGACTCCGTCTCAAAAAAAAAAAAAAAAATACAATTAGTGGTTTTTATTATATTCATGAAGTTGTACAAATGTTACTCTTTTCTGGTTTTAGAACATTTTTGTCACCCCAAAAAGAAATCTTGTACTTACTAGCACTCATTCCTCATTTTTCTTCCCCTCAGCCCCTGACACCCATTAATTTACTCCCTGTTTCTATGGATTTGCCTATTCTGGACATTTCATGTGAATGGACTCATATAAGCTGTGGTCTTTTGTGTCTGGCTTTTTTTGCTTGGCATACTGTTTCCAAGGCTCATCCATGTTGTGTTATTTGTAACAGTACTTTATTCCTTTTTATTGCACAATATCATTTTATCTACAGATACATCACATTTTGTTTCTCTACTTATCAGTGAATGGTCATTTACTTTTTTTTTCACTTTTTGGTCATAATGAATAATGCTGCTGTGTGCATTTGCAGACAAGTTTTGCATGGACATATGTTTTCATTTCCCTTTTTTTTTTTTGAGATGGAGTCTCACTCTGTTGCCCAGGCTGGAGTGCAGTGGCGCAATCTCAGCTCACTGCAACCTCCACCTTCCAGGTTCAAGTGATTCTCTGCCTCAGCCTCCCAAATAGCTGGGATTACAGGCACCCGCCACCATGCCCAGCTAATTTTTTTGGTATTTTTAGTAGAGACAGGGTTTCACCATCTTGGCCAGGCTTGTCTTGAACTCCTGACCTTGTGATCCACCCGCCTCAGCCTCTCAAAGTGCTGGGATTATAGGCATGAGCCACCATGCCTGGCCTCATTTCTGTTGAGTAAATACCTAGGAGTGGATTTGCTGGGTCATGTGGTAACTCTATGTTTAACATGTTGAGGAACTGCCAAGCCATTTTCTAAAGTGGCTTCACTATTTTACATTCCCTCCAACAATGTATGAGGGTTTCAATATGTTTACTTCCTCATCAACACTTGTTATTGGTCTTTTTAGATTATAGCCATCCTAGAGGGTGTAAAGTGGTGTCTCCTTTGGTCTTGGTTTGCATTTCCCTGATAGTTAATATATAATAGTTGATTGTCTTTTCATCTACGTATTGGCCATCTGGAGAAATAAAAGAGACAAGGTTTATTTTCAGTGTTCTTCAACTTTTAGGGACTACCCCGTAAAGGTATTATAATCCCTCTAAAGTCTTGTTTTATCAAGGTGTATTTTAGGCAGGTCCAGCTGAGAGCTTTGCATCCTGAGGCCTCATCTGCATAGGTCAGTAGGAAAAAGGAAAGAAGGTGGAAACAGGAGGCCTGAAGTGAAGAGGTGCCTAACAGCTCACATTTGTCATTTGAAGAGGTAAGGCGCCTATGAATGGGCTTAGGTTAATGTCAGTATCCAAGGGGTTTAATCTGATGTTTAGGACACAGTAGCACAAACCTCTAGTGAGGAACGGTTATCCTCAGGGCATCAGCCTGATACGGTAGCAGGAGACACAGAAGGAGAAGAGACCATGAACATACAATAAGCTCATCCCTCTTCTGCTCAAGGAACCCAAGTAATTACAAAACTTCAGCATATGTTTTGCATTACACATGTGGCTCTGTCAAAAATGATGGAGTGGTATCACTTTATGTCTCTTTGAACTAAATGAGAGAGAGAGATGAGAAGTAAGTAGGGGAGAGACCGTATTTGATTTTATCTTTCTGCTTAACTTGTGTTTTCAATTTATAAACCAATTGGATACAAAATACTTATTACAGAACATGATTGTTTCCTTTTATAATAGAGGAGTTGATCAACAGAGTGGTTTCTTGTGGTTATTAGAATCTTTGTTCAAATAAAGCCAAGTAAGAAAAATGGGTTGGGCCACATCTGTCAGAGGGCAGAGGTAAGAAATAAGTAGACAAAGCACAGTATCAGAATGCATTTGACTGCAAGAAATAGAAAAGTCATCTGTACAGGCCTAAACAAATGAGCTTCATATTTCTTACATAATAAGAAGTCTGGAGGTAGGCAGTTGCCTGAGTCAGTTCAGTAATTTAATGATTTCAGGGCCAGCTTCTTTGTCATTTTCCTGGCCAGAATATAGCTACTGCGGCTCCAGTCACCATGTCTGTGTTCAGAACAAGAAGGAAGACAGGTGGAGACATTCTACTTGTGGAGTCTTATCTTTTTATCAGGAAGAGAGCCTTCCCTAGTGGACTTTCCCTTTGTCTCCTTGGCCAGGATTCAGTCATGTGCCCACTCATTGGCGAATCCCTCAGGAAAGAAAAGGAAATTACTATGACTGATTTATACCAATTTCAGCTCATTCCTTGTTGTTGAGGTAGGGGTCTACCCTTCCTGAAATCAAGGGATCTCTGCCAAAAACCTGAATACAGATTGGAGTTTTATTACCAGGGAAGAAGAGAGAAACATTTCCTGTTTAGACTAGGCACAGTGTGGCTTATGTGCCAATGGATCAAAAAGTGGCTGCACACCCAGATTCAGGGTGGGGAGACTCCTGAAAACTTAGTACAAGAAGATTCACAGAACTCTGCACATTAAACTAGAAGGTTGTGCCTGGCTAATCTTGCACTCCAGTGTCTCCATTGCAGAGTCTTATGTGGTTCTTTCTCACTGCAAACTAAAGATGAAGGATTCTTTTGGGAGGCTGAGGTGGGCAGATCACTTGAGGCCAGGAGTTCGAGAGCAGCCTGGCCAACATGGTGAAACTCCGTCACTACTAAAAATACAAAAATTAGCAGGGCATGGTGGCAGGTGCCTGTAATCCCAGCTGAGGCAGAAGAATAATTCTAATCCCGTAGTCCTAGCTGAGGCAGAAGAATCACTTGAACCCGGGAGGTAGAGGTTGCAGTGAACTGAGATCATGCCACTGCACTCCAGCCTGGGTGACAGAGGCAAGACTCCATCTCAAAAAACAAAATAATAAAAAAAAAGGATTATTCAGCCAGTGCATAGCCCACTGCCGTGGGTGGTCTCCTATGCTTTTTCTTTTTCTTAAAATTTGTATTATTTTAATTATTTTTATGTACAGAAAACTCAACAGCGTGCATTTAACCCAGTTTGGTGCAAGTTCTTTAGCCTTTGCCTTTTCAAGCTTGGCAATGTGAGCCACAGATTTGGGACCCAGGACATTGCCTCCCCAGTGATGGCAGATCTCATCGTATCTGTTGTTGTAATTGGTCCTGATAGCTTCCACCAGCTTAGCCAAAGCTCCTTTGTCTTCCGAGTTCAACTGTGTGAAGGCCACAGTGGTCCAGGTCTTCCTGTGGACTATATGTCCCAGTCTTGCCTGCCTCTTGATAATGCAGGGGAAGAGACCCCCATTTTATGACACAAGGCAGGCAAGAAGACAACCAGCTTGATGGGATCCACATCATGTGAAGTCACCTCCAGTTGAGCCTTCTTGTTCTCCACCAAGGTGGCGACGGTGTTAACTCCTGCTTGAAGGACAAGTGGTCTCCTAGTGGGGATGTCTACTTTGCTGGAAGCTTTCTTCTCAGCCCGGACCAACAGCCTGTGCTTCTTCGCTTGCTTTGTCTTTCTCTTTTATGGTCTGTAGTTGTGGGCTAGCTTAAGCGACTGAGTAGCTGTTTGGCGGTGCAGGGCCTGGGTGAACTGGTTAATTGCAGGAGGCACTTTCAGCCGCTTATAGAGGATGACTCTCTGCTGCTGCAACCTGATATAGTGGGACCATTTCATGAAGCAAGTGAGGTCTCTTTTGGGCTGGATGTCCTGTCCAATGCCAAAATTCTTAGGCCTTTTCTCAAACAGGGGATTCACCACTTTCTTAACCTCCTGCTGCTTCACGACAGCAGGGGCCGGAGCCACCTTCTTCCCCTTGGCCTTCTTTCTTTTCAATATCTTGGGCACTCCTGCCCTTTTTCATTTTCTCTCAGCTGCCAGAACCTCTTAAGGACCTAAGAAAAAAATAGGTAACATATTTTGGGCTCTTACTGTGTACTGGGCACTGTGCTGAGCACTTGGATACTATTAGTTTTATCCTTATTTTATACTGGAGAAACTGTAAGTTCACTTTCTTAGCCTGGGGCCACAATCACTCAGGAACTGTGGACTTCTCTGTTTCCCTGGTTAGGAGCTACCAGTCTACTATTTGGTTCTTCCATTTCCAATAAGCTCAGTTTCTGCATCCCTATCACTTTATAGTGTTTCTCAGAGTATTTTGGAAAGGCTACCATGTAAGTATAAGCTGACCAGTCATACTATTAAGTGGCAAGGCCAATTCTTGACTTTCAGAGTCTGTGCTCTGAAAAACTGTGTTTAGCTATCTAATGTCTCCAAAGAGAAGGCCAATAAAATGGAGATTGAGAGGGCTAATCTAAATATCCAGCACATGGTGTTAAACCTTACAGACTGCAATAGACAGCAAATGTATATTTAACAAGGGCTTTCTGAAGATATAATACCTGAAATTTAATGCTAATAGGAGAGTTTTCATATTTTGAGGAATTTTTGTGGGGCAGCTCTCTGGAGGACAAGCACACAGCTTGTCCAATAAAAGCCTTTCTGGCGACTTCCTTCAATATAAGCCACATTAGCTCTCAAAGAAATGATAATATAGGTGATTATTCATTTTTCAAACATCTCCTTGAACTTATCAGAACTGTGCCTTTACAGAGCAATAGGAATGGGAATCTCATGTTAGATGGAAACCCTGTTTCTTACAGGTGATGTAAAATGAAACACACCTATTTGAACATCATTTTTTTAAAAACCTTATTTTGTTTCTTGGATGTTTCTGTTGAAGCTGAAAAGCATTTTCTGAGCAGTAAGTGACCTTGACAAAAACTGGCTTTGTTCTACAGATATTTTAAAGTTATAATGGTCAGATGGACACACCTGGTTAATACTGTTTTCACACCCAATTCTCTGCTGTTTATTTTAACATGCGTAACTTGCTTGCATTAACTTGTGCTGACTCTGACAGTGGAGCATTCTGCAGTGATTTTTTTATGGCAGCCTTCATACAAAAGTACTTTATGGTATGGTTTGAGCCAAGTTAGTATACTAAAAACTAAAAGGACTGTTATTTTTTCAAGATTGAACTGGAAGAAGACTCCAGGGCACTGCCCTTCCAATGCCTAGCAGTAAACCCATCTACACTCTGTCATCATTACATGTAAACATCATTTAATGAGTGCTTTCATGGAAAATCATGTAAAGAATATGGAAGAATTCTTTTTTCCTCTTATGTTTTCACAGAATGTAAGTGCATAGGAGGTTTTGCGAGCTCAAATATGGTCTTGTTTTTGCCAGTTTATTGATTTAGGAATGAAAGAATAACCTGGTTTGAGGTGTGGATTTCTAAGCATTTGATCTTTTGTTGAAATACCATTCTTATTTCATGATGTTCAAGTACTTTGACAGCTTCTTGTTAATGAGGGTACTGGAATGAGGTGGGGTGGGGATCAGGACTAAGCAGCATATCAGAGCGTATATTTGCCCTTTCTATGCAATCTCAAAGTAGACCCTTGTTCTCAGATTAATTTTCTTTATAGAGGAGGAAGTACATTTGAATTTCCCACAATATAGTTAAAGAACTTCTGTTTCATATGCAAAGTATAACATAGAACTTAAAATAAAAATTTCCATTTGTATGCTTATGCATCGAAGTATGCAAAGACTGCTTCAATAGCTAACAGAACTAACAATAAATGCCTTTTTCAAAGGGTTACCCATTGGAGCTAGGCTATTAAAAGAATTGTGTTTTACTGCCAAGTATCTGAGCTTGCCTAAACATGCTACACTAGCTGTGAATAATTTTAGTAATAATGATGTATAGCAGAAAATCGTAATATATATAAGGAGCTTTAAGAAACCTTTTCCTCGAAATGCTCTCTAATGTAATACACTGGCCTACAGCATAGCCAATGTTATCAGAAAGGTAACAAAAGAAGAGAGGCAATGTATATTCTTTCACAGGAAGCTAGCCACTGAAAGAGTAAAATAGGCTCATGTTTTAATGTTGGTGATTGCTGTTTAGGATGTTTACTTCTGGAGAGAATCTTCAGATTGTCTCTGGTACAAGAACAGAGATCCATAAACTGGTAGCATTTAAATCATAGGTTAAAACGCCTTCATTCTCTGAAAATGTTCTAAAATTGGATTGCAGTAATAGTTGTACAATTCCTGTCCCATTATGTACAGAAAGAACATTTAAATCAGCCATTCAAAAAAAATGAAATGAAAAATTGCAATCTTGAAAATTCTCTCAGTATCATGAGACATACTATGAACCAATATCTGCCTCTTTTTCATGTCCAACAATTTCTTTGTGGGAATCTAAATGAGAGAAAAGAGCATGTTGGTACCAGACACCTTGAAAGATAATTATTGGGCTATTTTGAATACTCTTACTTAGCTCTGTTCATAACATTTGAGGCATTATCCAATAAAAATAAATACCTCACACTTAGCAAAATACAGATTGGATATATTGGAAAGATTATCCCTTATTTAGTGCTAGGAGATGTGTGGATGGTATATTCCTCCTCTCTTCTTAAAGTCATTTCCCTCTGCTTTGTTCAGTCCAACCTCTGCCCAAGTCCCATTCCCCTAACCCCTGCTGGTGTCCATGCTTTCCCTCTCTTTTTGGCCCTCTCTCTTCAGGCCAGTTTTCTCTCTAACCCTCAAGATGCCAAATATTCTTTGCTGCCTTCTCCTAGCTTGAACTCTTTGCTGGGGAGTTCTCCTCCCCATGGTAAAAATAAGGACATTTCACTCTTCAGGGCCACAATATTTCTATTTTGTGGGAGGCTAACTGTAAGTTTGGTGTGATATAGTTTTTGAACCTGCTCCCAACGTTGATCTTTACCATGAATAACTTCTTTTGAACATGTGTGACAACTTGATTCTCAAAACAACAGCCCTGAGAAGTGGTTGTGATTGTTATTCTCATCTTAGCCCTGGGGAAAGTGAGATCTAGATATATCATATAACTTTCCCAAGGCCACACAAACTAAGACATAACCAAGATCCAAGCCAAAAGATTTGATACAGAACCCATTCTCCAAACTATTACCTCTATGCTACCTCTTGATAATAACATTTGTGGACTTCCTACTATGGGCTGTTATTGTACTAAGTAACTTAATACGATCTCTCATTTAGTTGTTAAAACTGCCCTATAATATTGTCAATATTTTTGGTCAGTTTTTTTTTTTTCCTGTAAAATGAGGCTAAAATACTAGTAACCCCATGTAGCCTCAGAACTTCATCATGTCTGTATTATAACACGTTATATTTAATAACATTGTATTCCTCAACTAGAAAGTAAGCTCACTGAGAATCTGTCTTACTCACCTTTGCATTCCAAGTACAAAGTATGCTGTCTGGCACCTAGTAGGCATTCATAAAATATTTGAGGAATGAATACATGCTTCCTTCATATGGTAAATGAGACAGTGTATGATAGTGCCATCCAAATTTCATTGTTATGTAAATGTGATATATGATTAATAATAATCACCCATCTAACTATGCTTAATAGGAAGTAAGATCTCTCCTTTACTGGGTGAGATGTGCATTTTTACAGTGGTTTCTTGAATTGCTGCCCTTGCCTGTGCTTCCCAACCAAAGGTAGACTGTTTTCTGAATATTTCCAGGGAAAGAGAAAACCACTATCTTTTGAAGTTCTATACCCTATTTAAAAATCTAACCCTAATCTAAAAATTAGATTATCTCTAATTTTATTTTAAAAAATTTTAAGCCTCCCAATTACAAATGCCAGTAATGTGTTGTCTTTATCTACAGAATAAGCATGATGAATAAGGCGCAAATGTATTGTAGAGAGCTGGAAGAGCCTCAGACACCAGGCAAGTAAATCAAAACAAAGTATTGTTAATGATTACCCTGGATACTTTAAGAAGAATGTAGAAGATCAATAGATCTACAGAACATTAATCCTTCTAGAAAATGTGAGCATCCTAGATTTTATTTGTTTAAGATTGATACAATTGAGTTATATTTTTGTGAGTCTAATGGAGGAGAATCACCTCATATCTCAGGAAAGCAATCCTCTCAGCTGTGCTGGCCAAGTTTCCTCTAATTCTTTCAACCAATGAAGTAGTTGATATATTCTTGTAAACTTTCTGGGGGCAATTTGTCCATTATTGGGCCTGAACTTGAACAGTTGGAGAAAGAAAGAAAAAATAAACAACTCCTCTTATATCAAAATAGTATAACTGAGTCTTGTTTTAATAAAATCCTAGAGCACGTCCTAGAGTCACCTAGCCAGTAACAGGTACTCAATAAATGCTCTTCTGGTAAATTGATGAAAATCTAAATATGTGAAAAAGATCAATAAAAATGTGATCATTTACACTCCCAAAAGACTTATCTGCTCATTTGGCTTAGAATGCTGACTTTAAATGTGGATCTTTTCACTAGTACTAAGGAATAAGAATGTGAGCTTTTTCTTTTGAAGTTACTTAGTCCTTTTCCCCATCTACAAGGTTATACCTATCACCTCAGCAGCTTATGACTTTACCTATCGTGTACATGAAGAGAGGGCTTCTAGTTCCTGAATTTTCGTAAGCACCAATACCTAATTTAAAAAAATAAAAATCTGCTGGACCACCATGACATATAGATTTAAAATGTGCTTTAATGTATTATGACTTAGCATACGTAGCTTTCCCTCCAACATCTGTATCTTGATTTGTAGTCTAATAAACCTTCCTGCTGCAGATGGCATGTGCATAGTTGTTCTGAGGTGTAATACATCAACGTAGCATTTCTAAACAGAGAGCAATAATGTATTCAATTAGGGGAGGAAATAAAACATCGAGCCTTTTCTTATAATAAATCTTTTACTAAGCTTCCCACATCACATGTTTGCTGAGGAAATAATACATGTCATTCAGATTAAGGGTTATTGTAGACTGCTGAGGGAAACATGAAATTCTGGAGTTTTCAGCAGTCCTGTGAAACCCTGAAACATGGAAAGTGTACAAATTAGAAAAGGATGTAATATGTGACTAATGATACCTCTTGGGATACCTTTGGAAATCATATTTACTGTTTTGATCACTAGATTCATTTAAGCTACAGGAGTTGAAAAGCAATACCCTAGTAAGTGAAAAACACCTCTGAGTTTATTAGATGTGGTTGTAATTTAAGCTCTAAAGGCTTTTTTCCTTGCTGTCATTCTTTATATTTCTGGAAATGTGGTACTTGAACTCCTAATAAAAGTAGTCTACATCATGATCATATAATCTGCAGTTCCTGGAAAGCACATTTACACCTCCACATCTGTAGCTAAAGCTGAGACTGAACAGAAACTTAATTCACCCCAGATGTCACCCACTAGAAAGTTCTGGAGTAGGGCTGCCGTTCTTAGAATTTTCTATCCACTGATTATGTCTCAAGCAATGGTTTAAATATTCAACCCAGAGTCTCCAAGTTCAAATGTTGTAAACTGTTTACTGTTTCCATATACTATGCCAAGTGCAAAATTAAATGAATCCCACAAAGTTAATCCCCAATCACGTTCCTTCATTTGTGGAAGGAAGTAATGGCTATTTTGACATTATTTAGACAGATAATTCCAAGTCCTTTTGTCATAAGCATCTGAAAAAGAAATTTTGTTCTTCTGGCTTGGTAAGATATCAGTTCATACTGCTTTTAAAAAGATTACATGACAATTTCTTTGGGAAAAAAAAAAGTATATGTATATGATTTGGGCTGCTGATCACCAGAATAGCATGTGATGGATCAACATAATTAGACAGTCAATTTCTGTCTAATGATATTCTTAATCAGAAATTAGATTCTTCCTTCTTTAGCTTTGAATTCTTCTATTCCTAGTTGGTATGCAATCAGTGTTCCCATCCCCAGGTGATATGCCTGATTGGAGGGGCTTTAACGGACAAAATAAGATCAGCGCATAAACCATAGGCTTCTCCAAAGTGAGCAGAAATCAAGTAGGGTACACCTTCATTCCCACTCTAACCTATTTACAGTTTTTAGTTTTGCCTCTTAAATTCATGTATTCTTGGTGTCTTGCTTAGAGTCACCTTTTTGACACATGAGTCCTGCCAGATGTGTGGGTTAGTGAGTCTATACAATTTCTCAGGCCTTGCTGATGCTGCAGCTTCTTAGTTGTAGTTCCAGGAAGGCTGCTGCAAGCACATTGCACCTTATGAATACTGGAGCTTTCTCTAGAGGGAAACCATTTGTTGCTATGTCAGGTCAGATACAGAAGCCAGATTATCTAGGCTTAGTTGGTATAACTACTGATAAAAATTACCACTTATTAAGAATATCCTCAGGATTTATTAAGGGAACAATGTAAAAATGGCCATGTGAAAATAGTTTTCCATTTTTGCAAAATTCCTGTTAAAGACATTGTTCATCGTGTATTTAATAATAAATCTGAGGCCAGGCACAGTGGCTCATGCCTGTAATCCCAGCACTTTGGGAGGCCGAGGCAGGTGGATCACGAGGTCAGGAGTTCAAGACCAGCCTGGCCAAGATGGTGAAACCTCATCTCTACTAAAAATACAAAAATTAGCTGGGTGTGGTGGCAGGAGCCTGTAATCCCAGCTACTCAGGAGGGTGAGGCAGGAGAATGGCGTGAACCCAGGAGGTGGAGCTTGCAGTGAGCAGAGATCATGCCACTGCACTCCAGCCTGGGTGACAGAGCAAGACTCCATCTCAAAAAAAATTAAAAAGAATAAAATAAAATAAATCCAAGATTCATCCACCTGACAAATTCCTCTCAAAATACATCTCCTAAAAACCTGATGTGTATTTCTCTGTTAAACATTGAGATCTATGAAACCCATTGAATTCTCCCTTCTGGATTGACTAAAAGTTAGAGCTAAACTTCATGCTTAATGGTACTAATAATTTTATTCCAGTTTCCTGATATACATTTTCTTTCTTCTTCCTCTGTGGTGGTCTGTGGAATGGTATTGGTGGTCTCTGAATGCCTGAGTTTGTATACAAAAGTGTGTATTATGTATTTTGTTTGTGTGTATATACTTACTTGCATTTTCTGGGGAAAGAGCACAAAGTTTTCATCAGATTCTCAAAGGGATGCATTACCTCCCCAAATTTAAGGACTTTAATATTATCTGATGTTTTATATCTCTGATCTCACCTTTAACTGTTCTGTCTTTATAACAATTATGTTTGCATTATAAACAACCTAAATCCTTTTTCTTTTTTTTTTTTGAGACGGAGTCTTGCTCTGTTGCCCAGGCTGGAGTGCAGTGGCGCAATCTCGGCTCATTGCAAGCTCAGTCTCCTGGGTTCACACCATTCTCCTGCCTCAGCCTCCCTAGTAGCTGTGACTACAGGCGCCCGCCACCACGCCTGGCTAATTTTTTGTATTTTTAGTAGAGATGGGGTTTTGCCGTGTTAGCCAGGATGGTCTCGATCTCCTGACCTTGTGATCCAACTGTCTTGGCTTCCCAAAGTGCTGGGATTACAGGCATGAGCCTCCACGCCCAGCCCCTAAATCCTTTTTCATGGAGAGAGAGGGAAGGAAAAGCTAGGTGGCAGTAAAAATTATACAAATACAAACACAACAGCATATTTTATTGTCAAGTACTCAGTATGTTAGTAGGTATGATTCTGGGGGGCTTTCTCCCCACTAGAAATAGTGGACTACATCTGTATGGCATACATCTATATGAAAATATAATCTGATGTCTTTTAATTTTTTTTCCTGTCTTAAGAAAAAAATCTAGACAGGTCTATCTAAAAGGTCTCTTATATGAAGCATCTCCTAAACACTATAGGGAGATTATATACATAGAAAATTCCTTTACCATGTGACATTGATATATACATATTGACTTGGGAAGGAAAAACACCACTGTGTTGTACTTTTTTTATCTTTTTTTTTTTTTGAGACCGAGTCTCACTCTGTTGCCCAGGCTGGACTGCAGTAGCGCCATCTCCGCTTACTGCAACCTCTGCCTCCCGAATTCAAGCGGTTCTCCCACTTCAGTCTCTCAAGTAGCTGGGATTACAGGCGCCCCACCACCACCCCTGGCAAATTTTTGTATTTTTAGTAGAGTCGGGGTTTCAGCATGTTAACCAGGTTGATCTCGAACTTTTGACTTCAGGCGATCTGCCTGCCTCAGCTTCCCAAAGTGCTGGCATTACAGGCGTGAGCCACCGTGCCCGGCCTGTGTTGTACATATTAATGTGAGATTTTAAAGACAACCCCACAGGACTTGCCTTGCTAATTTGGAAACTAGATAAGTCCAATAAAGTGAAAACTTGTTCAGAGAAAAAGCTTTGATGAGAAAAGATCTCAGGAAATCAAATAGTAACACCATACCATTGGAGGAGCAGATATATTGCCCCCTAGAATAAAATATCTTCTATCTTGATTTTTCAAAATAATTTTTTATGAACATATTGTGAATTACACAGGACACCAACCCTGCTGCTTTGGGAGCAAAAAGACAGAGCTGACAGATGTAGTTATTTGCCAGGAACAACCATGTGAATTTATAAATATTTTACAAGTGCAGCTTTCAGAAAAGTGACTTTTACTGCCATATTAATGCAACTTGCAAATTTATAGTCTGGGCATTTGTGGGTTATGAATGTCCAGTATTCGAAGCTAGTGCCAGGAACATAGTTTATGTTTTGAAATTCTTTTTTTCTCTGATCACAGACTTCTTGGCTGTTAAGATCTGCATAATAATTCAGCTGCACGTGAGGTGCAAGGCTACATAATACATCAGTTTCCACTCCCAATGGCTAGACTCATAAATACACTCATTACAACACACTTCATGTGACAGAATGACATACAAAGCATAAAAATATCTCTATAGAGTAGAGAATTAGTGGTAGTAGAAGCAACAGTAGCATGATTCCATGCCTCTGGCCAGACCCATAATATGTGACCTAATATTATAATTATATGTCATTAAAGAAAATTAGAATCATATGTTTTTAGAAATAATATCTTAGTATATATTAGATCAACACACTCATGAATGTTGTCATATGTATTGAAGGCTACACTACTGAAAATACTTTAATCTTTCAGCAGGGAGATTATGGAGGAAGAAGCACCACTGCAACTCTTTCCTTGTAAGTTTCTAAGTTGCTTTTCCACCGATTGTGCCCAAAGTAAAAGAGTCTTTCTAGCATTCCAGGCTCTGGAGAAAGAGGAGCAGATTTATCTGGGCTTGAGCAAAAAACAGTCTGGGGTGAAATCTTTTTTTTTTTTTTTTTTTGAGACGGAGTCTCGCTCTATCACCCAGGCTGGAGTGCAGTGACCGGATCTCAGCTCACTGCAAGCTCCGCCTCCCAGGTTTACGCCATTCTCCTGCCTCAGCCTCCCGAGTAGCTGGGACTGCAGGCGCCCGCCACCTCGCCCGGCTAGTTTTTTGTATTTTTTAGTAGAGACGGGGTTTCACGGGGTTAGCCAGGATGGTCTTGATCTCCTGACCTCGTGATCCGCCCGTCTCGGCCTCCCAAAGTGCTGGGATTACAGGCTTGAGCCACCGCGCCCGGCCATGCGTGAAATCTTAAGAGTGATCAGACTTTGGTCACGTGTCAGAAGGTTCTCCTTTTTCAAGATGTTATTATGACCTAGGCAGAATTGTTGCCGTTGAAGAAAGTCAGCACTGTTGCCCAACCTTTCTGCCTTCTGTTAAGTAGCTTTGTTACCTTGTACACATCACTTTTCAGGTTCATAGTTCCTCTTCACTGAAATGTTGAAGTTGTGCCATATGATTGCAGAATTCTTTCCAGCTGTAATTCTTTTTCTAATGCATGTGTGCCAACATACGTAGATATTGATTAACAATATATTATAATCTGCAACATTAGTTGTTTTATCAGTGTGCACACTTTCATTCTCTAAAACCTGCCAGTGACAAAATGCTTCACTGTTTTACTCCCCAATGTCCACCATTTCTTGCTCTGCATTAAGATTGCATATTATTCCTAAATCTTTTAGGAATCTAAATCTTTAGTCATTGGGACCGGATGCAGTGGCTCATGCCTGTAATCCCAGTATTTTGGGAGGCCAAGGCAGGAGGATTCCTTGAGCCCAGGAGTTTGAGGCCAGCCTAGGCAACATGGCAAAATCCCATCTCTTCAAAAGATACAAAAATTAGCCAGGCATGGTAATGCATGCCTGTTATCCCAGCTGAGGTGGGAGGATTGCTTGAGCCCAGAAGGTCAAGGCTGCAGTGAGCTGTGATGGAGCCACTGCACTCCAGCCTAGGTGACAGAACAAGACCCTGTCCAAAAAAAAAAGAGGTTATTGGGAATGTAACCTTAAATAATGGGGAATCTTGTGTTCTTACAAAAAATTTGTGATTAGTTCAGTGAGTAAAGCTTTTCCAAATTGCCAAAGCTAAATAAATAAATAATCCCTGTTTATTCCAAGGCTTAATCCTACTGAGGCCCCCAACCTGATTCCTGATTAATCATGCAGCGGACAGCAAACATCTTCTTCTTCGTTTTTTTTTTTTTTTTTGAGACGGAGTCTTGCTGTGTCACCCAGGCTGGAGTGCAGTGGCACGATCTCAGCTCACTGCAAGCTTCGCCTCCTGGGTTCAAGTAATTCTTCTGCCTCAACCTCCCGAGTAGCTGGGAATACAGACATGCTCCACCATGCTCCAACATGCCTGGATAATTTTTGTATTTTTAGTAGAGATGGGATTTCACCATGTTGGCCAGGCTGGTCTCAAACTCCTGACCTCATGATCCACCTGCCTCTGCCTCCCAAAGTGTTGGGATTACAGGTGTGAACCACCACGCCTGGCCAGCAAACTGCTTCTTATTAGCTGACCTTATATATTTCAATGAAACAGACTGTGAAAAATGACACATACACACAGATCCCAGGCAGTAATTACATTAGAAAATACTTTGTTAATTGTTTTACAGACAGCATTAGCCTTAAGAATAAAATTCCGTGAACAGCAAATCCTTTTTCTTTCATTTGCTTCTAATCTAAGGGATAAACATAGTCAAATGCTGTTATCGTTACCCAGGAAAACTTCAGCTTTAAAACTGATTGAATCCATTTTCTTTATCTTATTATCTTAGACCATAGCAATTTTATAGAACACAGGTAGAATGATAGCTAGCAGTCCATGATCCAGACAGTATCATATATCCCTTGTTTGTTTTCTTTCTTTTCTCTTTATCTTTATCCTGAAATTTCCTTTCTGTTCTACTCTGAAAGTAAAAATCTGAAAGGAAAATAATTAGCTACTCATGCTCTTCTAACACAGCCACATGTTCACATGATAAATGAAACATTGCCACACAAAACTGCTAAAATGACATCCTTATTGTAGGTCCAATTTACTTAATTTTATGTCTTCCAACTGTTAAGGGTCACTCATTCTGTAAAATTAATGGCTGAAATAAATTTAGAATTTAAAAAGCATAAGGAAAATATTTCTTTACCCAATGTATGGCCAACCTGTGGAATTTATTAGCCTGGGAGGTCATAGATTCAGTCAAGAGATGAATTAGAAAAGCTAGATAATTGTATGACAAGTTATAATACTGTAGTTATGAATACTAAGAAAAAGTACTAATAGAATCTCTTGCTTCAGAGTACAAGCTGATCTCAGCTCACTAGGAGCTTTGAAGGACTTCTCTTACTTCCTTATGATGCTCCTCCGAGCAAGTGGCTGGATTCACATTGAGGTTTTACCTCTTTTTGAAAGTAACTACTATTGTGAACACGATACCACATTTAGGTCAAACTGGGGTTTTGTTGTTGTTTGTGCAACAGCGTCTTGCTCTGTCACCCAGGCTGGAATACAGTGGGGCGATCATGACTCATTGCAGCCTTGACCTCCTAGGCTGAAGTGATCTTCCTGCTTCAGCCTCCTAAAGTGCTGGGATTACAGGCATGAACCACTGTGCCTGGCCTGTGTTTTTTGTTTTTTGGCAAAGAAAACCACAAATGTCTGCTAATACAATACAAAAAGAACAATGAAATGACACGTGAGTTTAAACTTTTTAAAGAGTTTATTCATTAATTCAATTAATATTTATTGAGGGCCTATCATGAACCTATCACTGTCCTAGGTGTTTAGAATACAACAAGGAACAAAGCAGAGAAAAATCCTTGCTTTCATGAGACTCCCCCCATTATTTTATTCCGAGGTATCGGTATTGAAGTCTATGATCTTGTGATAATGCAGTTAGTTTAGAAGTGGATAAGGTGCAGCGTTTCAGGTGCAGCTCCTCTTGAAGCTATCTGCCCCCATACCCTCCTTAAAATAGAGCGACAAATACTCTCATTTAAAGAAGGGAAGAAATGAGAGATATGTAGCAGTTAGTAGTCCATAAAAATTCTGAAGTCTAACCTGTCAGATGTTGCTGGGGTCCCTCTATTCAAGAAGCAGAGAATGCTTTTTGATTAGGCCCCAGTTCTTCCTAGGTTCAACTCCATAACTTACTGTCCTTTGATGTTCTTCTCAGAGGAAGGAGGTTTATTGTACTATGGGCTCTTTCCTCTACCCTCTGAGACACTCTTATTTTTCAATAAAAAATAGCTTATGTTTGCAGTTGTGTGGCTTTCTTAGCCTGCTTCCTGCATGTGAAAATTTGGAGGCCCAGAGAACTCTTCTCATTTTGATCTCTCTTTTTTTTTTTTTTAGTCCAAGCTTGCAGGGATTTTTATCAGTATAACTCTTTTAAAAATTTTTTGGAACTTTGTGGACCTCCTGTGAATATAATTCAGGCCTACTCCATGCCCTAAAGACCACATCACTAATTCTTTTTGAGAAAGTCACTCTCATCTTTGGGCTATATACCAGGCTGCTGTGATACATCCTTAAGATTCTAGGCACCACCGACTGGGCATCGTGGCCCACACCTGTAATCCCAGCACTTTGGGAGGCTGAAGTGGGTGGATCAGGAGGTTAAGAGATTGAGACCATTCTGGCCAACATGATGAAACCCCATCTCCACTAAAAATACAAAAATTAGCTGGGCGTGGTGGCCTCCCAAGTAGTCCCAGCTGCTTGGGAAGCTGAGGCAGGAGAATCGCTTGAACCCGGGAGGCAGAGGTTGCAATAAGCCGAGATCGCACCACTCACCACTGCACTCCAGCCTGGCGACAGAGCAAGACTCCATCTCAAAAAAAGAAAAAAAAGGTTCTAGGCACCACCTTACACCATTCAGTTGTTTAACAAGGGGTCTTTCAGCCACACCCTTGATCTGGATCTTTGCTGTGAAGTCATTTCCTTTTTTTTTTTTTGGAAACAAGGTCTTGCTCTGTTGCCAAGGCAGGAGTGCAATGCCATGATCATAGCTCATGTAACCTCAAATTCCTGTCCTCAAATGATCATCTCACCTTGGCTTCCCAAAGTACTGGGATTACAGGCATGAGCCACCACACCCAGCCAGTCATTTATTACTTTGAGAATCCTTTAATGGCTAGAGAGACCAGAAATATGAAGTGTTTTTCCCCCAGCTCTCAAGTCCTGGCTCCTTTATATTGCTTATGAATTCTGCAGGAAAACTGCACAGTTCTTTCTTTAGCTCTCTCTTGTTTTTGTATGTTATCTTATGCAATTAAAAAAAAATCTACTCCTTCAACATTTTGCCTGGGAATCTCCTTAGCTGATTCTCTAAGTTATTGGGAAAATTTCCTTCCTTCCTTTTCCTTCCTTCCTTCCTTCCTTCCTTTTCTTTCTTTCTTTTTTTTTTTTTTCAGACAGAGTCTCATTCTGTTGCCCAGGCTGGGGTGCAGTGACACCATCTTGGCTCACTGCAAACTAAGCGATTCTCCTGCCTCAGCCTCCTGAGGAGCTGGGATTACACGTGCCTGCCATCATGCTCGGTTAATTTTTATATTTTTTTTTACTAGAGATGGGGTTTCACCATGTTGGCCAGGTTGGACTTGAACTCCTGACCTCAGGTGATCTGCCTGCCTTGGCCTCCCAAAGTGCTGGGATAACAGGTGTGAACCACCATGCCCGGCCCATTGGGTAAATTTTCTATCTTCCATATTATCATAGGCAACGTTTTGCTATTGTTGCACTGCTATATAATACAGATTGCCATTTTTCCAGAGTGCTATAGCAGTTTCTTACCACTTTTCTTGCTCTTAACAATTTATTCTGTATTTTCTCAATTTTGGCTTACAATTTTCCTGTCACTTGTCCAGCCTTTATGCATCACCTTGTCCCAAAGCTAATGCTACATATTTCAGGTTGTTGTAACGGCAGCACTTCAGTTCTAGTACCATTTTCTTTATCAGTTAGCTTTTGCTCCCTAATAAACTATCCACAACTTTGTGAATTATAATAATATCTATTATTTCTCACAGTTTTGTGGGTTGACTGTGTATTTCTTCCATCAGAAGAGATAGCTAGATTGTCTAGGATGGTTCCACACATGTCTGGTGATTGTTCTATGTCTGGTGAAGTGATAGCCATGTATCTATCATCATTAGTAGGCTAGTTCAGGCTCATCCATATGGTACAAAGTCATAGTGCACAAAGTCATAGTGGTACAAAGTCACATACGCGAATTTGTGGGCCACCTTTCATAGTCTACCACAATTCTTTTCTTTTCACTTCAATTTTACTTACCTTCTTTATTCTAGTACTGAGGGGAATTCGCTTGATTGGTTACCTTACCAATCATTGACTTTCTTATTGTGCTACCTAATCAAGACTGTGTGAAGATTTACTAATACTATGCATTTGGCATAATAGTTGTTCATTACTTCATCAAACTATGTTTCTTTGGATCTTTTTGGTGAATTTAACTCTTCCTAATTTTTATTTGAGAATTCTATACTCAAAATCATTGAGTATAGAATTATTAGTCTTAGAATTAAGTCTTAGTCTTAGTTCTTAGCCTTCATTATTTGAGTTCTAGTTGAGTTAAAACTGTTATATTTTGAGGGGCATGGTTTACCACTCACAAGCTTTTATACTTCTTTATTATTACAGTACTGATATTTTCCGTAAGATTTATCTTGCTATTAAGATGAATATTGAATACAATTATGAATTTGTTTGAAGAATTGAATATAGTAGAGTGAATGAAACTTCAATTATATATATAATGTGTATATATAATGTGTATATATAAATATATATGTATACACACACAGACACATATATACATATATATGTTCTATTTTCTCTGCACTGGGAGTAGCAGTTCCATTGGAGAAGGGAATTTGAGAGATATCAATTTTGGGAGTGGGAAAAGGAATTATATTTTGAGGAAATCATCTCCTTAAGGCTTTTGCATTCTTAAATCTGTCAAAGGAGTAATTTATTCTCTCATAAATTTGTAATGATACATAGTTGCACATAATGGTTTATAATTTCCTTTGATCAGCAAAGAGAAAAATGAAAGAAGTAAACAAGGACATGAACCCAGTAATGTCCACCCAATATTTCATAGTAGCCCCTGAGATGGTAAACCTAAATGATCTTGTGTGCTGAAAATCATGGCAATATTTGAGAGGATGAGTTTCCAGTCATAAATGGAACACAAATAATGAGATGATTTCTTCTGCCCTGAATAACCTGAAATGTTAGCTACAATTTCCTTCAACTTGTGAGCCTTCTGCATTCATACAGCCCTGTAACAGAGTACTCAATGTCAATGCCCATTTCCTATACTAATCTTATAAAAAACTTAACATGTTTATGAACTGAAAGCTTAAACCAAAAATTTGACATTGTTTCACTGAACTCTCAAATTCATATCTTAAAATTTCAAGATAACTTTTCTATGTTCTTTCCTCAAAAACGAGGAGTTTATGTTAGAATAAATAAATTTTATACAAAAGTGTCTGTTGAAACCAAGAAGTATTTTTATATCCATGTTATTGTTAAGAATGATATGTAAAAAAATCAACCTAACTACCTGAAGAAATTATTTCGTGAAGTGGTTACTAGGACTGATGTATGATAAATTCACTATCATCTGAAGGGTAAACTATTTACTCATTTTCCATGAGCAGTTTATAGCCAGTAAGAGGTTTTTTGACTTCATATCAGATGCATGAATACTACCAACATTACTTGAATGCTTGATGCCTCTGATCTGGAATATTTAAATTTCCTCCTTACTGATGTTTCTTTTTATTTTCTTCCCTTCCCTTCCCTTCCCTTCCCTTCCCTTCCCTTCCCTTCCCTTCCCTTCCCTTCCCTTCCCTCCTTCCTTCTCTCCTCCCTTCCTTCTTTATTTACCTTTTTTTTTTTTTTTTGGCAGAGATAGGGTTTTGTTCTGTCACCTAGGCTGGAATGTAATAGTGTGATCATAGCTCACTGTAACCTTGGAACTCTTGGGCTTAAGCATTTCTTCCACCTCAGCTTCTCAAAGTAGCTAGGACTATAGGCATGCACCACCATGCCCAGCTAATTTTTTTTTTTTTTTTTTTGTAGTGACACAGGTCTTGCTATGTTGCCCAGGCTGGTCTTGAACTCCTGGCTTCAAGTGATCCTTCCTCCTCAGCCTCCCAAAGTTCTGGGATTACAGGCACGAGCCACAGTGTCTGGACTTGACCTTTCTTACTTTATTTTTTGACCACCACCAAATCATTTCATGTATTGCTATCAGAATAATTTTTCTTAAGCTGTCATTATTGATTATGGAATAAAGCCTAAATTTCCTATTTGGTGTTCAGACTCTCTATTAACAGGTATACATCCACCTATTTTCTATTTTCACCTTTATTTTAATGTAATAATTTCAGAAATAAGGTAAACTCTCCGAAGTTTTTTGCTATAAATAAGTTTTTTGCTATAAAGTTTTTTGCTTTGTCTAGAGCTGACTAATGCTTGTTTACTGAAGGTGCTGAGCACTTTACCTAACATAAGGAAAAAACAGACTCATTTTAAGTAGACAAAGTCACATCATCAAGTTTTTTGTTTTGTTTTTGAGATGGAGTTTTGCTCTGTCACCCAGGCTGGAGTGTAGTGGCATAATCTAGGCTCATTGCAACCTCCGCCTCCTGGGTTCAAGTGATTCTGCAGCCTCACCTCCTGAGTAGCTGAGACTACAGGTGCCTGCCACCACGCCTGGCTAGTTTTTGTATTTTTAGTAGAGACAGGGTTTCACCTTGTTGGCCAGGCTGATCTCAAACTCCTGACCACCCACTTTAGCCTCCCAAAGTGCTGGGATTGCAGGCGTGAGCCACTGCGCCCAGCTTCATCAGGTATGTTTTTTTGTTTTTTGGTTTTGAGACGGAGTTTTGCTGTTGTTGCCTAGGCTGGAGTGCAGTGGTGCCATCTCAGCTCACCACAGCCTCCACTTCTCAGGTTCAAGAGATTCTCCTGCCTCGGCCTCCCAAGTATCTAGGATTACAGGCATGTGCCATCACACTGGGTAATTTTGTATTTCTAGTAGAGATGGGATTTCTCCATGTTGGTCAGGCTGGTCTCGAACTCCCAACCTCAGGTGATCCTCCCATCTCGACTTCCCAAAGTGCTGAGATTACAGGCGTGAGCCACCGTGCCCAGCTTATCAAGTTTTTAATGGGTCTGAGGATTCTGTATCGTGTCAATCTGGAAGGCTCAGGGCCTTCTCTGCAGTTTAGATTCAACAAATACATATTAGGAGTTCATTATGTCAGATATGCTGCACATAACATTATATTATGATCCTCAAACAGTCTTGTCAGGTTTTATCACAGTTCATATAACAGTATCAGAATTTTCAGATAAGGAATTTGAGCTCAGAGAAGGTAAAAATAATATACACAAAGTTTCATGACTGCTCAGAGTGGAACCAGAATTTGAATAGCATTTTCCTGAATCCACAATCTATGTTCTTTTTCCTTTATCACAGCTGTGGCATTTCAACATTTTGCTGTTTTGGTTCATTCCAGAACCTTCCTGTAGTTTTTTTAGGTGACCTTTGCACCAGGATGACCTTGGGAGGTAAACAGCCCAATGAATGAATTTTTTAGAATTGCAGTGTTCCAGAGACTTCCTCTCATATATGTAAGGTTCTGGATTGTTCTTTCTCATTGGGTCAGGGCTACATGGTGCATGATGACAAACAGTTGCTTTCTTCTTGACATTATGTCTTGTCTGGGTATTTAAAGAGTGACAGTGATGATGATGATTAACCTGCAGTAATGCTGCACATATACTACTTTACGAGGTCAAAGTTCACAATCTTCAGTGTATTCACTGATGTTGCTAATGATGCTGTAAGTAGAAATGAATAACAGGCCATGCATTCAAAAGACATTACTTATATTATCCTTTAAGTTAAGGATTTCTAAGACATTTAAGACATTCTACTGTGTTTTGGGTCTATAAGAATAATTGAAATAGATCTTGAAGGCTTTAGTTTATTGTAAAGGATCCTTTTCCCAGCTACCTCCCAAATAGTTACATCTTTTTTGTTTTCTTTTCTTTTCTTTTTCTTTTTTTTTTTTTGGAGATGGAGTCTCGCACTGTAGCCCATACTGGAGTGCAGCAGCACCATCTTGGCTCATTGCAACCTCTGCCTCCTGGATTCAAGCAATTCTCCTGCCTCAGCCTTCCCAGTAGCTCGGACTACAGGTGTACGCTGCCACACCCAGCTAATTTTTTGTCTGTTTAGTAGAGACGGGGTTTCACTGTGTTGTCCAGGCTGGTCTCGAACTCCTGAGCTCTGACAATCCGCCTGCCTCGGCCTCCCAAAGTGCTAGGATTACAGGCCTGAGCTACCGCGCCTGGCCCCAGATAGTTATATCTTAGAAGATAAAAATTTTGTGGAAGCTCTTTAAAAGTAAACAGAGAATGCTCGGTCATAGAAATATCAATTACTAATAAGAAACACCTAAGCACTTTAGGTGCATTGGAGAAATATTTAACTTGTTGAAGCCAAATTTCAAGTATATTGGACTTCTAGACTGTGGTTGGGTTTTAATTCTGTATTCCCAAGCCAAAAAAAAATTTTTGTAAATATGAAACTCTTTTTAATCTATATACTCCCTGAATTGTTTTTCTATATATTTTGGTTATATGTCTCAAAAGCTGAAAAGGGCCTGAAATTGTATCCTATTTACAAGCTAAGTTAGCCTGTCAGTTTTGTAGGTGCTGGCAGAAGATATAATACTCCTGGGTCAGAGACCAAGGACAGTTTATTACTTATAGCATTAACAGTAGACAGAATATCAGCATTTATGCCAGCCCCTTAAGCCTCAAATACAACCTGGCAATGTGAAGAGGAGCAGTGATATTTGCACATGCAATGAGGAGTATTATAAATGAAGAACCCTGAGTTCAGAGAACCCAGATCATTTATAATGGGCCATAAGCATGTTTGTCTTTTGCTCTAGGAGATACTGTCTCTATATTCCAGAGCTGAAGGCAAACCTGCCCTTTGCTTCAGACCAAGACACTATCTGTATCACTCAAGGATGATTGCTTGAAACAATAGTCTAGAACAGAGGCAGTCAATGTTTCTGCTTGTAAGACATGCAGAAATATGAGAGATCCATGGAGAATTATCTTCCAACATGCAATTTCTGGAGTCCCAAGAAACTTTGGGGAATGCTAACAACTTGACACATTTAATAGAAATAGAAGACAAGTTATATCCTGTGGTTTCAGGGGTCCTGACCCTCAATTTAACTGCATATCTTGTTTTACCATTATAACACTACTTCTTCGACTCAAGCTTTAGGTCTGTAAATGAGTCCCTTATCAAATTGCAGCTACCGCTGGAAATATCTCAATTTTATACCTTCATACTTTAGTATACAAAAGTTCGATATCATAGGAGAAGAATATTCCTGGGCTTGGAATTAGATATAGACTGGAAGCCTAGTTCTGCCACCAACTACACTGATGTTCACTCTTTTGGATTATCAAATAATAAAAAACTAAGCCCCAGCTACTTGGGAGGCTGAGGCAGGAGGATTGCTTGAGCCTAGGTGTTTGAGGCTGTCATGAGCTGATTGCACCCCCTGCACTCCAGCCTGGGTGACAGAACAAGATCCCATCTCTAAAAACAAACAAACAAACAATAAAATAAAACAAATTAACAAAAGCTAGAAAACATGGAGAAATGCTATTAAATTTCTGAGAAAAAATACTTACCAAAATAAAACTCTATACCTAGCTAAATATGAGGGTAAATGTGTTTTCAGATGTGTGAAGTCTCAACAGAGTTACTGCCCTTGTACCATTTTTTCAAGAACGTATGGGAAGATATGTTCCATTAAGATGAAGAAGTAAAATCAGAAAGAGGAAGTCATGGAATGGAAAAGACAAGGGATCTAATACAGGAGAGAGGCAAAGGATCTGGATTTTGCCAGGATGCTGGCAGAGGAAAGCCCCATAATGGCAGATATCCAGCATCCTAGAAAACAGTACAGAATTTAATAGAAGGAGAGGAAAGTCCATATGGATGTCTCCAAGAAATAGATTAAGCTGATAGATTACATGAAGTGTTTGACTATATTGAGAAGAGTTTTCAGTCCAATGGAGCATTTGAGAATGAGTTTATGATAGCTATGTAGAAAATCAAGCAACCAAAAAGAATAGACGCAAATATAAACTCTTGGGAAATAAAGTTGTATAAGAAATGTAATTACAATATACTCCAAAACTGAGATGTAAATAATGTTAATAGATTCATAGTTGTATAAACTGTAATTATGAATTTAGCCCAAGTGTATGCCACAATTATGTTGGAAAGATGGAGAAGGGGAAATATGTACGTGTTTTGGGTGTGTGTGTCGGGGGTTATATTAAAAGAGGTAAACCATATTCCATAGAATGAAGTAAATTAAATAATGTTTAAAATTCAAAGATAAGAAATAACAGTATAAGCACATTATTTTAAAAATGGATGTAAACATCAAAAGAAATAGCTAAAAAAAAAAAAAATTAAAAGTGGTTACCATAAGGAATCAGGAATAGGAGTTGAAGGGGAGTTTGGCTTGGGGACTGCTTTTTTCTCATGTTTTATTTTTAAAATTATGTACATGTATTACTTTGATAAAAATAAAAATTAACTTTAAAATGTAATGCATTAATTGGCTCATTGCCAGTTAAATGTTTAGTAGAGATTAGTTGAAATTATAAATGGGATGATGCCTAGTGGAATGAAGGAGGCATATACCAAAGAACAGAAGGTAATGCTATTAGGAGAGGTGCAATTTATATTTCCAGCTCATTTACAATTTTTTTCTAGGTCCAACCTTAGCTACATCTTTGATCTCACATCATAAACTGTGTTAGAGTATTAACCATATTTAGAAGCTGTACTAAGTTGTTTGGGACACTGGGGTCTATATTGCAAGTCACTACTCCAGCACACTAAATGCTATCACCTCAGCCTCAGTGAGTTAACTCTTCTTCACTGAGTGCCTAATACAGTATCCAGGGGGCATCTTGAATTGCCGGAGGAATATTGCATTGTTTACATGTAGGGGGTGGGAGATAGAGGAGAGAAAGCTATTGCCTTCTTTCCTCCTTAAGTTTCTGTATGCCTGTAGAATTTAAATTACAAGTCTCCTGGGTAAAGATGATGCCCAATTCAACATTCTGAATTGCATCTAGCAATTGTTATTGCTCAATAAATATTGTAGTTGTAATGCTTGGAGGGCAGGGATGCTGTGGCTTAGACAAAACTGTTGCCAGTGTGTGGAAATTAGCTCACGCTGCCATTATATTTCTAGCTGACTCGCAAGTGTTGAGCCTGTGTTGGGCTGCTCATCATGTGATACTTTCACAGCTTCACTTCTCAGCACAGTTCAGCTAACATGGGTCTCAGAGCCCTGTTACAGCTGCAGCTTCTTCTTTATAGTTTATATACAGTTTTTGTAATCTGCAGTAATGAGCCAAGGATCTGAATGGTAGGAAACAAAGGAGTAGTATAAGAAAACTCTATTAGAGTTCTGAAATGTCCACATCCTCTTTTCCATTTATTCATTAAAGAATATGGGCTGGGTGCGGTGACTCACGCCTGTAATCCCAGCACTTTGGGAGGCCGAGGCGGGCGGATCATAAGGTCAGGAGATTGAGACCATCCTGGCTAACATGGTGAAACCCCGTCTCTACTACAAAATAAAAAAAAAAAAAAAAAATTAGTCAAGTGTAATGGCGGGCGCCTGTAGTCCCAGCTACTCTGGAGGCTGAGGCAGGAGAATGGCGTGAACCCGGGAGGCAGAGCTTGCAGTGAGCTGAGTTCGCGCCACTGCACTCCAGCCTGGGCGACAGAGCGAGACTCCGTCTTAAAAAAAAAAAAAAAAAAAGGAATATGAACAGCTATTATGCATGAAACGCAGTGTTAGACACTGTGGGAATACAGAGCTACAAAGACATACTCCCACATCTCAAAGAACTTACAGTTTAGACAGAGAGATAGAGTTCTAAATATTACCAGTATCAGGTAGAATGCTCTAAAAAGAACATGATCTCTGGAGTCAGAGGATCTGGATTCACATTCCCTACTCTCTAGGGGCATGGCTTTAAATAAGTTACTTAATTTTATAGAAGCCCCTATGATGTGGAATAATAATGATGATGATTCAATGAGTTAATGCATACTCAGCAAAGTATCTGGCACATAGTAAAGCCTTAAAAATAATAACATATATTTATTTTGTCATATGTGTGATACTATTATTAATACCACACAGAACAAATACAATGTCATGGGAGCAAGGTGGAAAGAGTTCCTTCTGACGGTATTGGAATAAGATTAACTAAGGAAGTGGCAATTGAACTGAGCACAAGAACAGGATTTTTATCTTGTTGAAGAAGGAAGGGGATAGTAGTTCAGCATTTTAGAGTTGGAATAGTATGAACAACAACAAAAAGGCATGAAGGGTTTTTACTTATTTAGGGATCAGGTATGCTGAGGGTTTGTAGAAAGAAATAAGGCTGGAAAGTAAGGCGAATCCAAATTAGGATACACCTTAAATGTTATAGGAAAGGAATTCAAGGTTTATACTGTTGTTAGAGAGAAGAGTTAGGAAGTTATTAGTTGTTACCTAGTTCAGAGGAGATGAGGAGGGTACTGTGGACCCCTCCCTGGATACTGGAAAGATAGGAAACACAGTAGATACCATCAAGTGACTGAGGTGGGTTGTCTTGACATCAATTATTGTGGAACCCAAGAGGAAAGTCTGATTTACAAGGAAAATAATGATTTTTATTTTGGAATTTGGTGACTGTTGTAGCCCTCAAGTTTATTAAAAATTTTTCTCTCAAGGAAACGTTTTTAAAAATCAATGGTTATATGAGAACTAAAGTTTTGTGTCACTTCAGAGGCAATATCATATGAATAATTTGACTTACAAGTAGCTTCCTATGTGCCATACCAGGAAGTCATATAATATATAATGAATGTTATTTGCTTTCAGCATAAGGAAACACTGGAAATATTAGCATGCTAAATACTTTCTATAAACCATCAACGTCCTGTCACACCTTCGCAGGAATTGTAGTATCTAAGGTAATGATTACTAATAATTTAGCAGGAAGAACGTCTCTTCACATTGTGTTGATTTATCTTTGCACCTGCTTAAATTACCTCCAGTTGAAGGATTTTTACCAACTTATCTATAAGGCATGCATAAAAAGCCATAATTGAGTATTCACATAATGCTAAATTTGGTTGGGAAGTCAGAAAATTGAATTGAAAACAAGATCTCCCTTTTGGGTAGCAGCACTTTTATTCTCC
Source organism: Mandrillus leucophaeus (assembly GCF_000951045.1). Taxonomy (NCBI): domain Eukaryota; kingdom Metazoa; phylum Chordata; class Mammalia; order Primates; family Cercopithecidae; genus Mandrillus; species Mandrillus leucophaeus. The sequence continues at coordinate 6,059,205 of NW_012101209.1, forward strand.
TCACCCACAGATTCTCCCTGAGATGTATCCCTGAATTCAGTAGATATTGTACGTGCCTCAAGCTAGAAGCAAGGGAAATAAAAATTTACCTACAAGTCTTTTTGACATTTATTATTACAGACCCAGTTGGGATGATTTCTGTTAACACCACCAGTTATGACCTTGAACTCAGAAGGTTATAGGAAGATTAGCTGGCCAGGAGATTGGATGAAGTAGTTTAGTGGAGCTGAGTGAAATGCATCTGCCTATTGTGAGCATCTGCCTATAGCTTGAGTCAGTCCTCCAAGATTAAATGGGTATAAATAACAATAGAATATTTTCCCACTAGCTTGCAAAGCATCTTACTCTCCACACTCCTGATACTTCTAAGGTCAGTGAGAAAACATGAGAGGCCCATATCTAGTAATGTGAAATATCTTTTATTAGAGGATTTCCCTGCTTGGGTCTTTCAAAACTAGAGTTACTGCACAGTTGATCATTCATTCATTCATTTAGTATTTTTGTCTTCTTGTGTATCAGGCACTGTTCTTCTAGAGAAATAGAGTGTGCTTGCCTCTTGTCCTTTCCCTCTTCTCACTGGCTGGAATATAAACAGATGATGAGCCATCTGAGACCACTCAGAAGAAGGGATGGCAGAATAAAAAGATAGGAACTTGAGGTTCGACATAGTAGAACCACTGTATCAGCTCTGCGTGGCTTATATATTTGGAGATATATATGAGAGAGAAATACACTGTAACCTTTTAATTTGCCAATATGTTAGATCTTATTATGCAGCCAAACGTATTTGCTGACCAATATAGGTTAACATGATACATGGGCTAGCAAAAACATTGAAAGAAATTTTGAGAAAAGGAAAAAATGATCATCTGTAATCCCGCTCTTCTAACATAACCATCTTAAAATGTGTATATTATCTTCTGAGCCTCATCCATATACACATGTTTTTACATAATTTTAATGAGTTTACATACCATTTGTCATTCTGCTTTTATAGATTTAACTTTATATACTACCTGTTCTTCCATGTTTTAACATAGTTGTCAGTTATTTTTAGCAGCTTTATACCATTATAATGTGTCGCTGCACTATGATTTATAAATCTATTCAAAGGATAGATTTTTTAAAATTAGGTTTATTACATGATCTGCGTATTGATTTTTTGATAAATCTGGTTGGGTCTGCAAGTGTCTCTTAAATGCTTAGCTCGAGCCTGGAATGTATACTTGGTAGGAGATGTGTATAATAAACAATTAACAAATGCTAGCTGGAATTATCATTTATGTTATTAGGATTGGATTACTCTGTCTATTTCTAGAGATGGGAAAGTTGAGAACAAGATCTTGTTTGAAACGACAGATGAGTCAAGTTGATAGACAATTATTCTAACAACCTTTACTGAGCTGTAATGAACCAGTATTGATATGCCACTTGTTAGTTGTAGGGTTTGCGAGTTGTGCTTATTCTTCAGGTGTTCTGGGCTGGAGTACCAACTCAGCCTTCTTCTATTTCTCACATTTAGCCATGTCTCCCTCCCTTTATTTACTTTGATTATTTTTACTCTCTATTGGATATTTGATGCTTTCTCTGTGGGGCTTACCGGTCATTTGTGAGCTTGCTTAATGTTTTGGATGTCCTAATAGAATGGGATCACTAAGAAGAGCAGTCCGCAAAGGAAGTTTCATGTTTTAAATTTTAAACTTCTCATTTAGTATTGTTTTAGCTAAAAGTCTCATATGGCATTGACTGGAGATGATAGGGTTTCTTATGTTGGTGGGTTCTCAATGTCAGAATAATCAGTTAATTTGGGAGTACTTCTGGTAAAATATATATTTTAGAATTTTAAGATTGAGTCTACTTTTTATTGAAGTGATGTCATGGGAGCAAGGTGGAAAGAGTTCCTCCTGATGATATTGGAATAAGATTAACTAAGGAAGTGGCAATTGAACTGAGCACAAGAACAGGATTTTTATCTTGTTGAAGAAGGAAGGGGATAGTATTTTAGCGTTTTAGACTTGGAATACTATGAACAACAACAAAAAGGCATGAAGGGTTTTTACTCATTTAGGAATCAGGTATCAATTTTAATTTAGGATCAATTTTAATTAAAATTGCGTATAGGTAATATTATCATATTATTTCAAAGACCAGAAAGGTGTTAAAAGGTACACAGTGACATGTCTCCCCACAACATTCTCATCTACCTAGTCCCCCCACTTCTTCTAACCATTGTTAATAACTTCTTCTTTATAGAGTTTCCCGATACATATATAATGAAATATAAATGTAGATTATTACATTGCCTGTTTTTTCACATTCTTCTGTACTTCAAGAAGCATCTTTTGAAGAAATGGATTTTTTGTATATTTTCAACACACATAAAATTTAATAGATGATAGTAGTTTCTGGTAATATTACAGGTGTGATTAAATTTCAAGAACATAATGAGAGTCTAGACCTTGGAATTATTTTCTTCTTTGAACATTCATTGAACTAATACCATAAGAAAATTCCACATAATATAGTTTGCGCTGCTAACAATGAAATGAAAGAACAGAGCCAAATGGTCAGAGTACAGCCTGAAAATGTGTCGGATTTCAAAGTCGAAGTTTTCACAGCTGTGCAGCACTTACACCCCACATATGTATACTAAGACAAGAATATTGTGTCTGGATACCCTATAAAAGATGTCACATTTCACATTTTCACTTTGTCATTTCTGAAGTCTAGTATCAACAGATAAGATCTAAAACCATTTATTTCAAGTGCATAAAAGACGGATGATATAATATGATATGGTTTTGGCTGTAACAGAAACACCAACTCAAAGTGGCTTGAACAATAAAGAAATTTTTTGGCTCTCGTAACCTAAAATCCAGTGGCAGACAAGTCTTCTGGATTGATTGATATAACAGTTTATTTCACCCATGTTTTTTCTGTCTTTGCTCTCTGCTATCAATGATGTCTTCTTTATTTTCAGATTGATTTTTTCTCATTTTTATAGGAATTTGATTATTCACCTTTCCAAGATATAGTGGCATGGAGTGGTAAAAGACCATTAAGGAATGCTGAATATAAAGGAATCCTGGGGACCTGACCCTCAGTTAAGACATAAGAATGACCACCAGGAGTGTGCTCAGTGAGTTTTAGAATGAATGGACAGAGAGCAACACGAACAGGTGCTCTTGTTTAGAGACTAAAGTATATCTTATTCAAGGCCATTCTCAACTGAAGCTGTACATTGAAATCACTGGGAAGATTAAAATGAAAATACTGATGCCCAAGTCCAATTCCCAGAGATTCTGATTCATTTGTTCAGATATTGGAATTTTTAAAGTGCTTTCTATGGGATTCCAATGGGTAGACAGGATTGAGAACCATCTTCTAGGAATGATAACAGTTCAGAACTTTTAGGAAGAATAAAACAGAAGTCAAATGTAGAATTGGCTTTTAATTCCTAATGAAGTAATATTGGCAGTTTATAAAATTGGTTATCAAACATCCCATGTTTATTAAACACTTACATTAACATAAAGCTTAAAAATAGTCCATTATTCTAATAAAAATAAAGGCAGAATCAGAACATCCATTTTTGTGGTTAAGACAAAAATAAGAAGCTAGAAATGTCTATACTTTACTCTCCTTTTGTTAGTAATTAACAGCATATTTGCTAATCCTCACATATTCTGATTCCCCCAACTCTTGAACCCACTCCTTCTCTTCTAATTCTATTGCTCTTACCTCAGATCAGCACCTCATAATCTTCCATGTGTATCCCTATGCAATCTCCTAATTGGATTTGGTATCTCTTCCCTTCAGTCTTTCTTTCACAAAGCTTCCAGATGAATTTTCTCTCAGGAAAACTATTACATCGATCATATCATTCCTCTGCTCAAAAGTCTCAAATTCTGCAGCTTGGCCTTTCAATGCTTCTATAGTCTGGGCCAAATCTACCTTTTGTCTATCTCACATTTCACTTCTTCATTCACTCCATGCTTTGGTTAAATTGAATTAGTATATCATATATGCAGTCTGCCTATTTACTTATTAACACTCTGCTTCAACTTACCTTTTCCATAAAATATTTTCTTTCTCTTTTTTTTTTTTGAGACAGGGTCTCGCTCTTTCATCCAGGCCAGACTGCAGTGACACTATCTCGGCTCACTGCAAGCTCCGCCTCCCAGGTTCTTGCCATTTTCCTGCCTCAGCCTCCTGAGTAGCTGGGACTACAGGCGCCCACCACCACGCCCAGCTAATTTTTTGTATTTTTAGTAGCGATGAGGTTTCACTGTGTTAGCCAGGATGGTCTCGATCTCCTGACCTCGTGATCTGCCCACCTCAGCCTCCCAAAGTGCTGGGATTACAGGCATGAGCCACTGCACCCCGCCTCCATAAAATATTTTCTATAATTCAGCTGAAAAAATATTTTCTTTCTCAAAACCCTATAGGATGTTAACTGAATTTCTCTTGTGGCACATATCTTGTTCTACCCTCTAATATAGTGATATGTATACATGACTTACCTCATAGTCTGGCAGCTTTGCATCCTTCTCTATGCTTATATTTGTTGAACGAAGTAGTGAACTTTCTAGTTTCCTGTCTTTATAAACTTTAGACTAGTTTTATACGTTCCTGTGGTTCCAGAACAGTTGGGGGAGTTTAATACGAGGGACCATTTATTAAAATGTCTCACATTTTAGTTGGGCACAGTGGCCCATGTCTGTAATCCCAGCACTTTGGGAGGCTGAGGCGGATGGATCATCTGAGGTCAGAAGTTCGAGACTAGCCTGGCCGACATGGTGAAACCCCTTCACTACTAAAAATACAAAAAATTAGCCAGGCATGGTGGCAGGTGCCCGTAATTCCAGCTACTTGGAGGCTGAGGCAGGAGAATCGCTTGAACCCAGGAGGCAGAGGTTGCAGTGAGCCGAGATTGCGCTATTGCACTCCAGCCCAGGCAACGAGTGAAACTCTATCTCAAAAATAAAACAAAAGTCTCACTTACATTTCACCTGGCAGCTTGTTAATGTTTACCATTATCTGACTAGTTCTTTAGCTACTGTCATGTGTCAGACATACAAACTCAATCTATAATCCCCACAACAGTCATCTCTTCCTCAGTTTTCAGATGAGTAAACTGGAATTCAGAGACAGTAAATAACTTGCCCAAGTTCCTTCATAAATTGACAGAGCTGGAATTCCAGACCTGCTCTGTGTCACTCCAGAGCTATACAAGACAGGGTTAAAAACTGAAAATAGAGATGAAGTCTAAATATTAGGCTAGTGATGTTTTAATTTTTTCCCAGTTCATCCACACAAGGTCAAGTTTCCATCTGCTGATTCACACATCAGTCTATTCTGACTCTATTCCCAGATCTACCAGCAAAACCACTTCCTATCCAAATTTACAGTCAAACAAAGAAAAGCCAAATCTGCATGAGATACCTCGACTCCAGCCCCATCGAATCCTGCAGAAACCATTAGGATTTAATAGTAGTGACTGAGAGGCATCAAAGTGAGAGAATACAGAGCTTTGGACAAGAGTTGAAATTTTATGGGGTAAACAAAATTGGTATGAAAGCTTAGCCTCTATATTCAGTCTCTTTCTTGCTTTTTACATATTCATAGGATATAGAGACTTTGCCTACATGATCTCAACTTTCAGTTTCAAAGTGAATTTTTATGACTGTTATATGGATATTCCCTAAATAACCATGTTTGTTTTCAGCCTTGTGGATGTTTACCTAACATTTTCACTTCTCATCCGGAGACAACCTTGTGGAAACTAGGAACTTCAGTTAAATCAATACAATTTTGATCCTGTAGGTTTAGACCTTGAGAATTAACTTTAATGGGAATTTGATAAGTTGGGTATATAGCTGTTACTAGAATAGAGTTATTATTTAGTTCAACAGAAAAGAGGACATCCATTTTTCTTACTCGAAGGTGTCCCTCTACTATAAATCCCTATGCCAAGTCAGTCTCATGGAGGCCAAGTGCAAACATAAGAGGTAATAGTAGGAGGGCTGGAGATTCTTTTAAAACACTTGAGTGAGAACTGTGGGCATGATTAGATACCATAAGGGACATTAGGAGAGACATTTTGGCCATCAGACTTTTATGGCATAGCAGAGCTATAACTTTAATTCCTCATATAAGTTTCATCTAGTTTTTGGATACTCTATAGAGTAACTGTCACTGTTGAGGGCAGGACTGAACTTTCCAGAGTCAGAACTGTCTATACCAAAGGTGCTTTTTGGTTCTCAAGTAATAATGCACAACTAGACCCAATGGCTACCCAGGTACCATGGAGATTCTGTGATGAAATATGAAACTCAAGATAAAGCATTGCCCAGAATCTCTAAAATACAGGAACTGCATTGTTTCCAGTGTGCTATGCCTTTTATTTGTCTTCCTAACTGTTGCCTAATGAGTCCCAATTGACACATATATAGAAAGGATACCAAATTGGGCATAAATGTGACTTTTATTCTAAGTCAGAGAACAAATTAGATGACCTGAATAGTAGCTGATATTTGATGCCCACCAGGTTCTCAATATTCAAATCTTCTCTTTTTTTTCTTTTTTACTAATTAGCCCAGAAGTATAGGCCATTAACTAGATAATGTTACACAAGATGGGAAGTTTAATTTTAATTCCTAGCACACCATGAAATTACTGTTGAACACCTTAAAGTCTCTTTATTTTTGTTTTTAAGTTTATAAAACTGGGAGATTAATATCTTGATCTCATAGGAAGGCTGTGAAACTAAATTAGATTAATAACCAATAAATATGGAAGTGCTCTAAGCAAATTAATAACAACTTATTAAGTGCATTTGTTTATAACTATGTTTAAGAACACTTAAAGGTAAATTAGTACAAACCTTTTATGTTATATAGCATTTTAAATTAAATAATTAAAAATAAAGAGTACTGCACCTTTTAAAAGTAGGAATGCTCTAACAGCAAGTGAATTATTAATGTTTGTTTTTATTCCTCACAGCAACTGAAGACTGATCAGTTACATAGTTCATGTTTTTTATTTTAGAATAGTAATGTATTAATGGCTCAGTGTGCGGTGATAACAGTTTCAACATAAATATGTGTATTTTGTATTCTGAGCATAAGACATAATAGCTCTAATTAAAATGCTTCTAGCCATCCCAGAAGCACTTCCAAGAAACCCTCAAAAGCCTGTGTCTTTTCATCTCAGATTTTTTTTTAGCAAGTTGTACTCAACTCCTGATGCCAGAGAGATGAAAAAGAAGATCCAGAGCAAAAGCTCCTTCAAAATCTTCATTAATGAGGTGTAAGAAACCTTCCTAAAGCTCCTACTATAACAGGAAGTGCTGGAAAAAACTTGAGGGAAGAGGAAAAAAAAAATCAAAAGCAGCCTAAGAAAGGACCAGACTTTGAAATATTGCAATAATAAAATATTCTAAATCTCTGCTTTGATATTGTCCTCTGAAAATACTTTACTCTTGAAGATTCTGCTTTAACTTTGAGTTTACTGAAAGACTAAATCACCCTTCATTAGTAAGCACTGGTTTAATTTGTCATACAAAAACTTTATAACTTATTTCTATTTTAAAATAAGGTATTTTCACAAACAAATGCTATTTCAGCCAATTATTTTGCACAATAAATTCAAATATAAAGTTAGATTCTATTAAGAAAATGTAAAGGATCAATTCAATCGCATCTAAATTTATATTTATATATTTTCTTTGATAATTCAGTTGATCCTATAGTGCCCTGCTCTTAGCTGACAGAGAGTGGATCCCAAACCTAAGTCCTTCTAAGATAATGCAAAAATGACAGGGTGCGGAACACACTACCCCAAAATACGGCACCTTGGCATTTGAGAAAACAGCTGAAGCGGGAAGGCCTCTTTGACTGTCTCTCACCTTTCTTCCTTGAAGCAGGCCATAAAAGAAATTATCTGAACCTCCTCTAAAGCAGACCATAAGACCCTCATTCCAAAGGGGTCTTCCATATATCTAGAGAAAAAGAATAAAGCTACAGAGACACAGAGAAGAAAAGAATCTGAATACACAGGCTTTGCTAAGTTGCCCCCAGTTTATTACCATACCCTTTTGTCCCTCAATCATACTTCTGCCCCACAGTCCATAAAATTACACAGATTTCCCTTTTTTTTTTTTTTTTTGAGGCAGAGCCTCACTCTGTTGCCTAGGCTAGTGTGCAGTGGTACGATCTCAGCTTACTGCAACCTCTGCCTCCTGGGTTCAAGCGATTCTCTGCCTCAGCCTCCCGAGTAGCTGGGACTACAGATGCATGTCACCACATCTGACTGAATTTCTTTTTTTGTATTTTTTGTAGAGAGGGGGGTTTCACCACATTGGCC
>NW_012101209.1:6068349-6070078 GCF_000951045.1 Mandrillus leucophaeus
TTTTTTTTTCTTTGAGATGGAATTTAGCTCTTATCGCCCAGGCTGGAGTGCAATGGCATGATCTTGGCTCATTGCAACCTCCACCTCCCGGTTCAAGCGATTCTCCTGCCTCAGCCTCCTGAGTAGCTGGGATTACAGGCACCCACCACCACCCCGGCTAATTTTTTGTATTTTTAGTAGAGACAGGGTTCACCATGTTGGCCAGGGTGGTCTCGAATTCCTGTCCTCAAGTGATCTGCCCACCTTGGCCTCCTAAAGTGCTGGGGTTACAGGTGTGAGCCACTGCATCCAGCCTAAATACACCAAATTTAAGGCTCATAGAGTCCACTTCGGTAATGAACCACCACTTATTTAAAATCTGATTAAAAATACATGGTGTCTTTTTTGTGGACAACATAGATAAAAAGGAAAACAAACAAACATCATAGTGAAAAAACATATTTTACAATACAGTTAAAATGCAAAGTGAGGCCTGAGTTCTTATCCCAATTGTACTACTTGTTTTTACCATTCTATAATGAAATAAAATAAATATATGCATTATAATAGATACAAATTAGTGCAAGTTGTCCTCAAGAGAGTGTGAATAGGTGATGTCACTTCGTTAAAATGGTGAGGTAGAAGCAAGGTGACTTCACTTCCTCCTACTGAAAGCTAAAATATATAACACTGAGGCTGAGCCCAGTGGCTCACGCCTGTAATCCCAGCACTTTCGGAGGCCAAGGGGGCAGATCACTTGAGGCCAGGAGTTCAAGACTAGCCTGGCCAACATGGTGAAACCCTGTACTAAAAATACAAAAAAATTAGCTGGGAGCGGTGGCACATACCTGTAATCCCAGCTACTTGGGATGCTGAGGCATGAGAATTGCTTGAACCCAGGAGGCGGAGGTTGCAGTGAGCCGAGATCATGCCACTGCACTCCAACCTGGGTGGCAGAGTGAGACTCTGTCTCCAAAAAAATAAAATAAAATAAATTAAAAATAAACATATAGCACTGAGATTATTACCATCCGTATTCCAGAACTGAAATATAAGGATGAGACAGTTCCTGGGACCACACAGAAGTGAAGAACTCCATGTAGACACTAAGAGAATTTGACTTTTATATCCATGATACCCTTCCCTCGATTTTCCGGGCACCAAGCTTGCAGAAAATTTTTCCCAACTCATGGTTACTACACTGGAAAAAGTTAGATCAAGGTGGACAACCAACTTTCCCACCATCTTGAGTTCCCTGTACCTGCTTCAATCCATGGAAAACATTGCAAGAGCCTGGAGACAGGGGGTGGAGGGGGCGGGGGTGAAATTCATGAGGACAGTCAGAGACAAAGGCAGGAGGTGGGACTAGCATCCACAGACTGGGAAACTCTACTCTGTATCTTGGCCAAAAGAGACATCAAATCAGAGTGGCTGTTCAGAGCACAAGGAGGTATGTTTCATGGATCACCTAGGCATTAACCACTAGGCAGTTTTTCCACACTGCAAAGATATCCCCTTTGGGACCTCCTCCATCTGTGAAGGGCACTGCTTCAAAGTTTTCTAGAGCCAAGGCAAACCTGGGCTTAAGAGCCATATACTGCCAAAAAGGAGGAAGTGTTGCAGCAAAAAAAGGTATTCAACAGGTATATTACAAAGAATTCTCTAAGCAAACATATCCAATAAAAACCAAAACAAGCCAGACAGAGAAGACTAAAATAGATAACTAATCCTTCAGTGTGAAGACATGGAT
>NW_012101209.1:6074588-6075338 GCF_000951045.1 Mandrillus leucophaeus
AGGCCTGAGCTACATCACCCAGCCTGGGTGTTCATTTCTGAAGGCTCTTATGTAATTGATGTAAAAGTTAAATACATTAATATGCTTTTCTCTTTTTAATCTGTCTTTTGTTGTTGGGGTCTCAGCCAGGAGCCTTGCAGTCAGTGAGGAAAAACTATTACATTTCTCTCTTATGACAATTACTTTTTGGTTTTTCTAATGTTGCAAACTCACTTCTGAGACTCTTAGCATAGATTAAAAAATACATGTAAATTAATTTTCCCATTATTTGGAGCTTGAAACAGATTGCTAATCTCAATTCAGAAAATGCCACAATTAAATCTGTGAGGAAAGCTTTTATCAAACTAAACAGAGAAACAAAGGAATAGACTTTGGAACATACAAGCTATTAACAAGGTGCAAGTAGCATGTGGCAAACAGAAGGCAGAGCTATTCCCTAAAAGTTTTCTTTTTATCTTAAATAACTTTTGTAGGATTTTAGAGCTTAGTGTTGGCATAGCTCTGTTTATGTTCTGCTGTTATCCAGCAAGAAGAAACATATTCAACATCTATGGCAGACTTCTTGTCATTCCCTAAGATCTTCTTCCAGACAAATAGAATTTTTAGCTGGGCACGGGGCCATCCAAATAAACACTTCCCAGAACCCTTTGAGCCAGTGTTGCCATGTAGCTAGGTTCTGGCCAGAGATATAAGTGGAGGTGAGAGCCCTAGCAGCTTCAGAGCCCTCTTTTTTTTTTTTTTTTTTTTTTT
>NW_012101209.1:6075388-6077629 GCF_000951045.1 Mandrillus leucophaeus
GTCTTACAAGAAATGCTGATAAAGGGAGATCTTTAATATGAAAGAAAAAAATTAACATGCAAAAAGAAAACATTTGAAGGTATAAAACCCACTGGTAAAAGAAAGTACACAGACAAACTCAGAATACTCTAACACTATAATTGTGGTGTACAATCCACTCATAAATCTAGTATGAAGACTAAATAACAAATCTATCAAAAACAATACTAGCTACAGTAACCTGTTAAGAGATAGACAATATAAAATACATAACTAGAGACAACAAAAAGTCAAAATGTGTGTGTAGGGGAATGAAGTTAAAGTGTGGTGTTAGTTTTTCCTTTATTTGTTGGTTTCTTTGTGATCAAAGATAAGTTGTCATTTGTTTAAAATAACTTGTCACATATATATATAAAAGATGTTTTTGTAAGCCTCATGGTAACCACGAAGGAAAAACCTATAATAAATATACTAAAAATAAAAAGCAATGAATTAAAACATACCACCAGAGGCTGGGTGTGGTGGCTCACACCTGTAATTTCAGCACTTTGGGAGGCCGAGGCAGGTGGATTGCTTGAGCCCAGGAGTCTGAGACCAGCCTGGGCAACATGATGAAACCCTGTCTCTACTAAAAATACAAAAATTAGCCAGGCATGGTGGCACACACCTGTGGGCCTAGCTACTTAGGAGGCTGAGGCCGGAGGATTGCCTGAGTCTGGGAGGTGAAGGTTGCAATGAGCTGAGATTGTGCCAGTGCACTCCAGCCTGGGTGACAGATCAAGACCTGTCTCCAAAAAATAAATAAATAAGTAAATAAAATAAAACATACTACCAGAGAAAATTGCTTAACCACAAAGAAAGACAGTAAGGAAGGAAGAAAGAGAGAAGTTAACAAAACAACCAGAAAACAAGTAACAAAATGTAGTAGTATTATCTATCAATAATTACATTTATGTAAATGGACTGAATTATCCAAGTAAAAGACAGAGTGGCTGAATGGATAAAGAAATAAGACTCAACTATATGCTGCCTACAAGAGACCCACGTCATCTTTAAAGACACACATAGACTAAAAAATGAAAGGATGGAAAAAGATAGTCCATGCAAATGGAAACCAACAAAAGCAGGAGTAGCTATAGTTAGATAAAATAGACTACAACTTACACTTTAAAAAGAGTTAAAGAAGTTCACTATAATGATAAAGGGGTCAATCCAGCAAGAGGATATAACAATTATAAATATCTGTGCACCCAACACAGAAACACCGAAGTATATAAAGCAGACGTTAATAGACCTAAAGGGAGGAATAGACTGCTATACAATTATCGTGGTGACTTCAATAACCCACTCTCAGTAATGAACAGATTATCCAGTTGGGAAATCAACAAAGGAACATCAGAGTTAAACTATACTCTAGATCAAATGGGCCTAAATTGACATTTAAATAGTGTGTAAATAGTCATTTTGTTGTGTGACATCGTAACAGCACTTTTGCCTTTATATAGGTATAAAAATATCCCATTTCTGATTTCTTGAGTCAAATTAATTGAGTGTTAGCCACAAGCTAGTTGAAGAGGAAGACACTACTACAGCTAGGCTAATCTTTATTAAACATTTTTAAAAAATCAAACCTCCACTTTCCCCTCTTTTCTACCTTCTTTTTTCCCTTGACGTTAACACTTAGTAGATGATCTCATGGCCTACTTCTCAGAGTATATAGAAACCTTCTCATAGGAGGTCTCTCAACTTTCTAATACCAAGTCTCCAAACCCACCTGTGTCCGTACTTATCCTGGTCTCCTTCCCTCAAGTTACAATAGAAGGAATATCTCTCTTCCTACCCAAGGTCAATATCTTTACCTATGCTTTGGATCCCAGCACTTCTTGTCTTCTCAGGAAATCTATGCTATAGGTTATCCCTTCTCTCTCCTATATCTTAAATATTTTAAATGTCTTCTTTTCAATGGGGTTATTCCCGTCTGCTTATAAACAAACTTGTTTTCTTCATTAAAGGAAAGGCTCCTGACTAACAGTCACTCTTCCTTAAATAGTGCTTGGATGAACAATGTCAGTGCTTGCCTGTGTAATTCTGTCTTTTCTGTACTTTTAGAGCTGACTCCATGGCTGAGATTATAGGTCTCCATATTTAATAAGTTTATATCTAAGTGTTCTAAACAAAGGAGACAGATAGTCTGCCTCATTTGTTTATTTATTTATTTGAGACCAAGTCTCACTCTGTCGCCCAGGCTGGAGTGCAGTGGCG
>NW_012101209.1:6080684-6082903 GCF_000951045.1 Mandrillus leucophaeus
TATTACAAAGAATTCTCTAAGCAAACATATCCAATAAAAACCAAAACAAGCCAGACAGAGAAGACTAAAATAGATAACTAATCCTTCAGTGTGAAGACATGGATATACATCCACAAGAAACAATAGCAAACAGAGAACCGGGACCTCTCCTAATGGACAAAACAAGGAGCCAGTGATCAACCCTAACAAGACAGAGATAGGTGAGCTCACTGATCAAGAATTCAAAATAGCAGTTTTAAGGAAACTCAGTGATCTCCAAAATAATACAGAAAAGCAACTAAGAAACTTATCAGAGAAATTTAACAAAGAGATTGAAATGATAAAAAAGGAAACAAATCCTAGAACTGAAAAAAATGTATTTGCTGAACTGAAAAATTCATTAGCGGCTCTCTTGTATCTCTTGATCCAGCAGAATGTATCAACCAGAGGAAAGAATTAATGAGCTCAAAGACAGGCTATTGGAAAATACACAACCAGAGGAGAAAAGGAATGAAGAATGCCTATGAGATACAGAAAAATCACACCAATAGAGCAAATCTAAGAATTACTGGTATTCAAGAGGGAGCTGTGCAAGAGCCAGGGCTAGAAAGCTTATTCAAAGAAATAATAACGGGAAACTTCCCCAAACTTGGGAAAGATAAATATACAGGTACAGGAAGGTCAGAGATCACCAATCAGGTAAAACTCAAAATTACCCCAAGGCAATTAATCAAATTCTCAAAGGTCGTGGACAAAGAGAGGATCCTAAAAGCAGCAAGAGAAAAGAAGCAAATAACATATAAAGTAGCTGATAAGGTTTGGCTCTGTGGCCCTACCCAAATCTCATCTTGAATTATACTCCCATAATTCCCACATGTTATGGGAGGGATCCGGTGGGAGATTATTTGAATCATGGGAGCAGTTTCCCCATACTGTTCTCATGGTAGTGAATAAGTCTCATGAGAGCTGATGGTTTTATCAGGGGTTTCCACTTTTGTATCTTCCTCATTTTTTTCTCTTGCCACCACCTTGTAAGAAGTGCCTTTCACCTCCCACCATGATTCTGAGGTCTCCCCAGCCATGTGGAACTGTAAGTCCAATTAAACCTATTTTTCTTCTTAGTCTCTTGTATGTCTTTATCAGCAGTGTGAAAATGGACTAATACAGTAGTTCCAATTCATCTGGTAACAGACTTCTTAACAGAAACTATACAGGCCAGGGGGGAGTGGGACAACATATTGAAAGTGCTGAAAGAAAGAAACATGCCAAGTAAGAATTATGTACCCAGCAAAGCTATCTTTCAAACAGAAAAGAGAAATAAAGCCTTTCACAGACAAACAAAAGCTGAGGGAACTTATCACCCCAGACCCGTCTTACAAGAAATGCTGATAAAGGGAGATCTTTAATATGAAAGAAAAAAATTAACATGCAAAAAGAAAACATTTGAAGGTATAAAACCCACTGGTAAAAGAAAGTACACAGACAAACTCAGAATACTCTAACACTATAATTGTGGTGTACAATCCACTCATAAATCTAGTATGAAGACTAAATAACAAATCTATCAAAAACAATACTAGCTACAGTAACCTGTTAAGAGATAGACAATATAAAATACATAACTAGAGACAACAAAAAGTCAAAATGTGTGTGTAGGGGAATGAAGTTAAAGTGTGGTGTTAGTTTTTCCTTTATTTGTTGGTTTCTTTGTGATCAAAGATAAGTTGTCATTTGTTTAAAATAACTTGTCACATATATATATAAAAGATGTTTTTGTAAGCCTCATGGTAACCACGAAGGAAAAACCTATAATAAATATACTAAAAATAAAAAGCAATGAATTAAAACATACCACCAGAGGCTGGGTGTGGTGGCTCACACCTGTAATTTCAGCACTTTGGGAGGCCGAGGCAGGTGGATTGCTTGAGCCCAGGAGTCTGAGACCAGCCTGGGCAACATGATGAAACCCTGTCTCTACTAAAAATACAAAAATTAGCCAGGCATGGTGGCACACACCTGTGGGCCTAGCTACTTAGGAGGCTGAGGCCGGAGGATTGCCTGAGTCTGGGAGGTGAAGGCTGCAATGAGCTGAGATTGTGCCAGTGCACTCCAGCCTGGGTGACAGATCAAGACCTGTCTCCAAAAAATAAATAAATAAGTAAATAAAATAAAACATACTACCAGAGAAAATTGCTTAACCACAAAGAAAGACAGTAAGGAAGGAAGAAAGAGAGAAGTTA
>NW_012101209.1:6084832-6088667 GCF_000951045.1 Mandrillus leucophaeus
AAAAAAAAAAAAAAAAAAAATTTAAAAAAAATTTAAAAAAACCAAGTATTGTGTTGGACACTTGTGGTCCCAACTACTGGGGAGGCTGAGGTGGGAAAATTGCTTGAGCCCAAGAGGTCAAGGCTGCAGTAAGTCATGATGGCACCACTGTACACACACAGGTGACAGAGTGAGACTCTGTCTAAAAAGAACAAAAACAAACAAACAAAAACAACAACAACAACAACAAAAAATGGCCAGGAGCGGTGGCTCATGCCTGTAATCCCAGCACTTTGGGAGGCCGAGGCAGGTAGATCATGAGGTCAGAAGATCAAGACCATCCTGGGTGACATGGTGAAACCCCATCTCTACTAAAAATACAGAAACAAAATTAGTCAGGCATGGTGGTGGGCACCTGTAGTCCCAGCTACTCGGGAGGCTGCGGGTGGGAGAATGGCATGAACCTGGAGGCAGAGCTTGCAGTGAACCGAGATCGTGCCACTGCATTCCGGCCTGGGCGACAGAGTGAGACTCTGTCTCAAAACAAACAAACAAACAAACAAAAACTTCTTCCAACTAGTGTGCATGTGTGCACCACCCAGATAATAGCAGCTTTGGCAGAATTTTGTCTCTAGTCTTGTAGTTTTCATTTTTCGTATATAAAACTCAATGAGAAGTGCAATGTTAATTGAGTAGTTCCACTGAAAAAAAAGGTTATGGCTTACTGACTTTATTGAAATAACTTGCATTTACATCAAGAGTTGACCAAAATTTCCTATTTTGAAAATTAGTACTGTATTTAGCTACTTAAATGGAGCCCATTGCCATGGAAGTTGGCAATACCGTTTTAATAAAACAGGATTGAATATTTGTGGAGAAACATTAAATGCTTCGTATTTTGCATGTCTTATGACTATGTGTATCAATAAAAAGAAGCAATTGAATATGTTTCCACAAATGGAAAAGATGTTAAAGCAATAAGAAAAAAAGATGTATTTCAGCTGATTCAAGCTGATCAGAAGATGTATTTTAGGAGCAGACCTTCATTTACATGTATTCAAATAACTATTGAACTTGTCAGTAATAACAGCTGCTTAATCTGAGTTTTATGATGGCTTTTTGACTTGCTGCTACTTAAAGCAATCATATAAAGGCAGCAAATCCCCACAACATCAGAAAATGTAGTATTGAAAAACTCCAGTATTAAGTTCCTATAGATGAGACTTCATGAGTAGTAGAAATAGTAAAGGATGGTTCCACAAGTGTGTGATACAATAATAGGAATTAGTACGATTAAACTGGACAACTTTCATTTACTGGACAGATGGTAATTCTTAAGTAGAATCTTTCCAGAGAATCAGCACAATATAGGTACTGCATTCAAAGGCACTTGTTATTAAAAGTAAACAATCGAAAATAATTTGCAATGAAAGTTCAAAACTACTTGGCAGAATGAACGTGAGTATTCTTTAAAAAGCTAAGCCTTTTCAAAGGCTGAAGCTTGGCTTGCTGTTATGCGTTTTATAAAACTACAACATAATTTTTTAAAGTTTCCCAAGCAAGCACTGTACAGTTCAGTTTTAAAAATTGTATTTTTTTGCTTGGAATGTTTCTGAATTCCATCTAGAGAAATTTTACTGTAAGCATAGATAAGGAAAAAATGAAACCATTTTGGCAATCAAGAAGAACTTTAGAGATTTTTAGACTAACCACAAATGAAATAATGCCCTCTGACCTCAGAGTCTCAATGAGGGGATAATATGAGTGCTAGATTTTAAAAAGTTTAGTGAGTGGATGGTAATCTCTGAAAAGCAGATTGGAAGGCAGATCAGCATGAATTTGAAGATATGAAGAAACTCAGGGAAGTTCATAAAGGCTGGAGTATCATAGTTATTGCCTTTGTAAATATGAGGTTGTCAAACTCTATTCAAACTCTATTCATTATTCAAGCCAGGAGTTTAGGGTTGATGGTCTCAGTAATTTTGTTGATGGAATATGTTTGATGAATGAAGAAACTGTTTAACAGTTGCATGCATTAATAAGCAAACTAAAGTCATAAACCTTAGTATATTTTCTACAAATAATCCTATCAACTCAAATGGTGTTTATTTGGTAGTATAATTACATATGATGGTTCTATTGATTATTTAGAAATCTTATTCAGTTTATAGATTTTGTAGGTATGTATATTAGTTTCCTATTGCTGCTGTAACAAATTACCACAAATAGTGGATTGAAACAGCACAAATGTATTATCTCATGATTCTGGAAGTCAGAAGTTTGAAATGGTTTTCACTGGGCTAAAATCAAGTTGTTATTAGGACTGCATTCCTTTTGGAGGCTCCAGGGGATAATTTGTTTTCTTGCCTTTTCTAGCTCTTAAGGCCACCTGGCTTCCTTGGCTTGTAGCCTCTTCCTCCATCTTCAGAGCTAGCAGCATAGCATCATAAACGCTCTCTATGTCTCTGTTATCTCATCTCTTTCTTTGACTCTGACCCTCCTTCCTCTATCTTATAAAGACCCTTGAGATTACATTGGGCCCACCTGGATAATCCAGGATAGTCTCCCTCTCTCAAAATCTTTAATTTAATCATCTCTACAAAGTCCCTTTTGCTATGTAAGAACACATATTCACAGGTTCTGGGAATTTGGATATGGACGTCTTTGTCATATTTTCCTGCCTACTGCAGTGTGACAGACTGGATTATTGTTCCAACTCTTCACTCCCTACCAATAAATAGGATTATAGATTCATACCCTTTCCAGCAATTTTGCAATGCCTTCCCAAAATGGTTAAGTTGTATCCCCACCCCTTGGCTCTGGAATTGACCCTATGTCTTGCTTTGGCCTGTGAGATGTTGGTAGTTGTGATATAATTGAAGGCTTAAAAAGTGCTCGTATGATTGGGCCTGCTCTCTTGTACTTCTGTTATTGCCATGAGAAGAACATGCCCAAGACAAGAGTCATGTGGAATAGAGCTGAGTTGCCTTAGCTGAGTCTGGCCTGAATCAGTTTACCCTTGGCCAATCCACGGATCTCTACAAATTAATTATTGTTCTTTTAAATCAGTGAATTTTGAGATACTTTGTTATGCTTAATTTTTGTGGCAATCACTGATACAGTAGAGATCTTAGATTTTCCTTTTTCATAATCTTGTCTTCCACTTGCAGTTATTGTACTGCTAGAAAGCATTTCATCATACATTTAACACTTACTTAACAACTACCATGTGCCAGGTATATGCGAAGTTTTAGGCAGAAAGTTGGAAGCTTAACTTTCATGCTCCGTTCATGTAGCACTCATAGACATTCCCAAAAAAAGGGAGGAAAGGGCACAAGGAAGAGATGGAACTTGAAGTCATTCTATGAATTGAATGGCAAAGATTTGATTTAGTTACTCATCATGACCAATCTGCATTACTGTGACATTAATTGAATACATTTTTACTGAGAACTTAATTTGTGAATGTGTTTGGTGTTAGGGATACATATGAGAAGATGCAAACTTTGTTTTCATTCTAAGAATGATATTACTGATCATAGCATTGTAAAAAAAAAGTGATAATTTTTTCTATTATATTTCATTTGATTTTATAGTCATAACAGGCATTGTGTTTCTGATTTTAAAAACATAATTTAGTAGGAAAAGAGTTTAAAACTATTAGCTTAACTAAGTTTGGTTAGTATCTGTTGATTTTAGTAATTTATACCAGTGCTTCTTAAGCTATCTTTGATGAAAGACCATTTATTTTTTAAGTTTCTAATCTATGTTGACTGATACATTTATAAAATACAATAAGAGGCCAGGCGCGGTGGCTCAAGCCTGTAATCACAGCACTTTGGGAGGCCGAGACGGG
>NW_012101209.1:6090102-6093866 GCF_000951045.1 Mandrillus leucophaeus
TAGATTTTAAAAGTTATTTGTTTTCATAGCATTGCATAGAATATAAAAATAATTCTTTTACCTCTGAAAAAAATAAGGTAGCTATTTAAAAAGTAAAAGCAAATGCTTATAGAAATATAAAGCAAGCTGGCTGGAGAGGAATTGGAATTGTCAGTGATTTTTTTCTCTTATATATGGGTTCCTGGGGGAGGCATCACATTTGAAGCGATAACATGGTTTTAGGGTCAAAGCAAATAACTAAAACAAGGAGGAAGCTAGTTTCTCATTACACTGCAATATGTCTTTAGAATGTTGAACAAATGGACTGAAGGACAGCAAAGCACATCAATGGTAAATTATATAATTCTTGATGTCTTCTCTTGTCCCATAGACGTATCTATGGCAGCCCACAAATTGTAAAGACTGGGTAGATGTCAACAGTGCTGACTTCCTTTGTTTACCAAATTTCAGTACATAAAACCACACTAAAGTAGTCATTAAACAAAGAAGAACTGAAAGGGGAAGAGTTGAGATCTGAATTATTTAAATAAAAGTATCTTAAAATTATGGTATTAGGTATGAGGGTAAAAAATTGTTTAGTATTATGAAATTAAATTAAGCATGGATTTGATGGATGAATATAGGGAAAAAGTATAAAAATTAAATGGGGTTGAAATGGGGGTAGGGATGGAATAATTTCTAAGTATTGTAATATGCAATGCAAATTGTGAGCAGATATACAAGACAGTACTTAAAGTCCTGTAAAAATGTGTGTATGTGTGTGTGTGTTTTTCTTTTGCCTAGTAGTGGGACACTATAGAAAAAGGGAGAATTTTGAGCGCCTTTGAAATCTTTTTTTTTTTTTTTTGAGACAAAGTCTTGCTCTGTTGCCCAGGCTGATGTGCAGTGGTGCACTCTTGGTTCACTGCAACCTCCACCTCCCAGGTTCAAGCAGTTCTCGTGCCTCAGCCTCCCGAGTAGCTGGGATTATAGGTATGTGCCACCATGCCCAGCAAATGTTTGTATTTTTAGTAGAGACAGGGTTTTACCATGTTGGCTAGGCTGGTCTTGAACTCCTGACCTCAAGTGATCTGCCTGCCTCTGCCTCCCAAAGTGCTAGGATTACAGGCATGAGCCACTGTGACCAGCCTAAATCTTATTTAATTGTACTCATATTGGTCTTAGTCATTTGTACGACACTACTGTTTAATATTGACAACTTTGAAAGTCACTGAAAAAAATTAAATGGCAATTTAATGTTAAGAGCTGCTTATGGTTATCAAATCCATCAAAGCCCTTCATGAATATATTAAGCACAAACCCACTGAATTACTATTGCTGAAGACAGCTTGGTATTTTAAAATTGCCTAGTGAGAACAGATGTACTATAATAATAGGAAGGACTCTGGTTACAATTTACTATTTTATCTTTACATATAGAAAGAAATCCAGACCTGTTTTTAATTATTTAATGTTCTAGAATCTTTGCCAACCTAGTGGAGGTATTTTTTTTTTCCCCAAGACAGAGTCTTGCTTTGTTGCCCAAGCTAGAGTGCAGTGGCACAGTCTCGGCTCACTGCAAGTGGGGGTATTTTTTTTCTTTAGCTATAAAATGATTTCTAGAAGTATATTTAGAAAATTATGTTTCATCTAGATTAATATTATTTAAATAGCTGCAATAACAAAAATAAAATTCCTGTGACAAAATAATTCATGGGGCAGTGGTACAAAAATTCAGTAAATAGTTCATATAGAATAAATTACGATTCAGAGGCCAAGTGCGAATCCTCCAAAGTTTAATTAATGAGGCAGCTGCATTCTTCGGTTTCATTCTTCTAGGAGACTGTCTTTTCATTAAATGTTAATAAGGATTTTGTGGGGATCAGTGCTATCCTAAAGAGAGAGCAGGGCACACAGCATAACATATGACCATGAACATCTTGCTTGCTTTACATTGCTAGTCCTGAAACCATTATTTGGAAGACTGATGCAGCCTGCCTTCCCTTATAATGTTTTAAATTCCAAAATACTGTCTCAATTATCTTTCATCCAAAGTCATAGTGTGCTTAATCCAGGTATTAAACCATTAAATCCAGGTATTAAATCATTAAACATGATTTCTCAAACCAACCTAGATCAAAGTAAAAAGGAAGATAGTTACCCATCCACTCTCTCTCTGATTGGTAAAATTTCAAGTAGTGCAGGAAGGGTCATCTTTAGCAGTAGGGTGGATTGGGGAAAATTAAGTTGTATCAGTGACCCTGCATTTTTCCCCTTAGGAGAGCTCGAGGACAACTTTCCCTGACTCTGTGATGGACCAAGAATACAAATGAGATATTTAGGATCACTCAATTGGACCTCTTATTTAAATTCTTATTTAATAAGAATTAAAGGGAGAGAATCAAAAGATTTGTCTTTTAAAGTACCTGCTCACAGTTCAAGGTAACTTCATCAAACCATCAAGGAGTAGTAAAACAATTCACATGAAGAAAAGGGATTCTGCATTAAATTTTAGGTAGTAATGAAGAACGAGAATTTTCTTGGCATGTTCCTAGTGCACATACACCTTGGGGACTAAGCCTGAAATAAAAGGCAAGAATGGGATTTGGAGCCGGGCGCGGTGGCTCAAGCCTGTAATCCCAGCACTTTGGGAGGCCGAGACGGGCGGATCACGAGGGCAGGAGATCGAGACCATCCTGGCTAACACGGTGAAACCCCGTCTCTCCTTAAAAAAATACAAAAAACTAGCCGGGCGAGGTGGTGGGCGCCTGTAGTCCCAGCTACTCGGGAGGCTGAGGCAGGAGAATGGCGTAAACCCGGGAGGCGGAGCTTGCAGTGAGCCGAGATCTCGCCACTGCACTCCAGCCTGGGTGACAGAGCGTGACTCCGTCTCAAAAAAACAAAAAAACAAAGAATGTGATTTGGGCCCATCTCTTCTCTGGAGATCCAGGTAGAATATAGCAGCAGCCTATAAATTAAGACCAAGAGTAAGGCAGAGCCAGAGTCCAAGAAGCCTAGATGTAATCAAGACAAATACGTCTCTTTATTAAAAATGAGCACAGTAAGGACTTGGTCCCCGAACCGGGCAGGAGAAACTCAGTTACTAGAGCTAGGACACAAGATCAGAGCCAGATTATCATGAAAGCTGACCCTTCTGATGGTTAGGTTCCTGAGCACTGAGAATCTTAGATAAAATAAATCAATTCAGTTAAAGGGAGAGGGCTGCTACCTGAGCAGGGAACCAGGTAGCCTCTGACAAGTCTGGAATGGGATGGATAGTTCTCTCACCTTATTCCTAATTTGTAGAACCCTAAAGACATACAGCATTATGTTAATTATTCAACTCTAGTTCATATTAAATTGCTTGTTCTTAAAATGATTGACCAGGGCAGCAAAGTGCCTGAGTACAGTCATGTGCCACATAATGACGCTGGTCGATGGACCACGTATATGACAATGGTCCCATAAGATTATAATACTGTATTTTGACTGTATGTTTTCTATGTTTAGATACACAAATACTTACCATTATGTTACAATGCCCATAGTATTCAGCACATTAACATGCTGTGCAGTTTTATAGCAGAGAAGCAATAAGCTATACCATCTAGCTAGATGTGTAGTAGGCTATAGATCTAGGTTTGTGCGAATACACTTTATGACGGGCTGGGTGCGGTGGCTCAAGCCTGTAACCCCAGCACTTTGGGAGGCTGAGACGGGCGGATCACGAGGTCAGGAGATCGAGACCATCCTGGCTAACATGGTGAAACCCCGTCTCTACTAAA
>NW_012101209.1:6098157-6099590 GCF_000951045.1 Mandrillus leucophaeus
CCTGGTTGGGCTTCAGAATTGCTTTGGACCAGTGATCTTTGTTTACTTCCTGTTCTCCCAACCCCTTTGAATAGGAATGTCTGTCGTGGTTATCCTATGAGTGTCTCCTCTTGTATGTTGAGTATGTGGAGACAAGATAACTTGTCTTCGTACTACATAGAGCTTTAGTTTGAGATATCTGTACTTAAAGAGCTGTGTGTGTGTGTGTATGTGTGTGTGTGTGTGTGTGTATATATATATATATATATTTTTTTTTGAGATGGGAGTTTTGCTCTTGTTGCCCAGGCTGGAGTACAATGGCACGATCTAGGCTCACCACAACCTCCGGCTCCTAGGTTCAAGCGATTCTCCTGCCTCAGCCTCATGATTAGTGGGATTACAGGTGCGCACCACCATGCCTGGCTAATTTTTTGCATTTTTAATAGAGACGAGGTTTCTTCATGTTGGTCAGGCTGGTCTCGAACTCCCAACCTCAGGTAATCCACCCACCTCGGCTTCCCAAAGTGCTGGGATTACAGGCGTGAGCCACTGTGCCAGCCTCAAAGAGCTGTATTTAAGGAATTAAACCAGAGGAGCACCATCCACACCTGAGCTTCATTTAAATGATGAGATTCTGGACTTTGAGCCTATGTGACAATGGGATGAGACTTTGCAAGTGGCTTTGGGAGGGGATCAGTGTATTTTTGCATGTGGGAGGGATGTGAACCATTGGGCATCAGAAGGACAACTATGATAGCCAGCTTCCAGTGTGGCCCCCAATGATCTCTACCTCCAGTATTCACAGCCATCTGTAGTCCCTTCCCCCTTTCCAGCAGGCTTGGTCTGTGTTACCAATTAAATATGGCAGCAGTAAAGTGATGTCACTTTTGAGATTAAGTCATAAAGATATTGCAGCTTCTGTCTTGGTTACTCTGTCTTGTGGATTAATTGCTTTGGGAAGCCAGCTGTCATATCATGAGGATACTCATGCAGCCTTATGGAGAAGTCCATGTTGTGAACAAGTGAGGCTTTTTTCTAACAGACAAAGAGGAATGGAGGACTCTAGTCAGCAGTCCTGTAGATGAGCCATCATCAAAGCAGATTCTCTAGCCATGGTGAAGTCTTCAGGTGACTGCAGTTCTCATGAGAGGCTCTGAGCCAGAGTCATCTAGCTAAATTGCTCGTGGATTCCTAACCACCAGAAACTGTGAGATACTGTTTGTTTTAAGCTACTTAATTTTGTTATGCAGCAATAGATAGCTAATATAATGCCTAAGTATAAATATAATCTTTCTTCCACATGTCTATGAAAGCCAAATAAAAATGAAGGTAAGAGAGGCTGTGTTGTGGGAAGTCAGGGACCCCAAACGGAGGGACCGGCTGAAGCCACGGCAGAAGAACATAAATTGTGAAGATTTCATGGACATTTATTAGTTCCCCAAATTAATACTTTT